>NW_003852424.1:18392466-18550620 GCF_000181295.1 Otolemur garnettii | reverse complement strand
GGGGGGGGTAGGGCGGGCACCAATGTGAAGACAAGGGTAAGTCAAATATTTTAATGCTTTAATGAGTGAGGTGGCACTCTTGTAAATTGGGAAACTCAACCTTATGCTGTGGGAAACGTTAATGAGGTGTGACATAGATTTGTATTCTAATTACAACAATTCTTTTGGAAACGGTATTTAATTTGTAGTGTGACCACCTTGGGTTCAGTTAAGATTAAGTCAGGAAACAGCCCGTTTATATCGGACAACAGGAAAATATCTTAATTTGCAAGTGCAAAGCAAAACCTCAAGAAATAGTATCTTTTTCCAGGCCTAGTAAGGATCACTTATTAATCTGAAAGGGCAGATAGATCTGCATAGAGGGGGATCCCTAACATGAGTTGTGTTTTTGAGAGAAGGATGCAGGCAATTTATAGTGGTATCTGGAAGGGAAAGTGGGTGATAAATACCTTAACTCGTTTTCCTCTTTACCTCCAGTATCCTGCAGGGGATTTCCTTTGTTGAACCCAATCAGAAGGTAGAGACTGTAGGTACCAAACCCTAGGACCCCTAAAGGTTTGCCGAGAAATCATTGACATGAGGCAGATATATTAAATAGGAGAAAAATCATACAAATTTATTGAATATGCTGACGTGAACCTACAGAACGACCCAAAAGATACATGGGAGATTTTCTTTTTGTATGCTTGTGTTCAATAAAGTATGTACAGGCATGTAGAAATATTATGGGACAAAAAGTTTATGATCTAGTGCTAATAGACTGAGAAGGAGAACCCAGCAAGGCCTCTCCAGCTTCTTCTTGGCCTCTGAGCAAGCGTCCTATCCCTTCCTTCTGGATGTGGGGAGGACTTTCTGGAATGGCAGTCTTATGGCAGATAATGTAGGTCAGATAATTTCCTATGGCCAATAAGTTTTACAAAGATAGAATAATTTTAGGTTTTATGGCTAGCTTTTCAGAAAATAGATTTTAATGCAAAAGTTAATCTATAACTTTAAACTCTTTTCTAGGATATGCATTTTTTCTTTTTTTTTTTTTTTCTATAAAAGCCAGGCTTTTTTTTACCTTTTGGGATCTTTCAGCCCTACTCATTCAAACAACTTTCCTACAGGTTCCATAATTTTTTGTGCCCTTGTAAAGTATGATATAATGTTTAAACAACAGACTGGAGCCAAGAATGACTGGCTTAAAATCAGAACTCTAGCATGTACTGGTTTTGTGATAAGTCAAATAACCTGGAATCTTAGATAGGGAGTCAGGTCAAATATGTTCCAGGGTGGTGGACCTGCAAGAGGAAAAGGTAAGAAAAGCTTTGTGTGTCTCAGAAACAGAAAGAGTGCCAGTGTGGCCTCTTCCTCTCTTTCCAAAGTGCATTATAATCTCTGCTTCCCTCCTCACTTTTCTTTGACTGATTGTCCTGCCTTCTACTTATAATTGTCCTTGTGATAACACTGGGCCCACTCATGTAATCTAGAATCATGTCCTAATCTCCAAAGCTTTACTTTAATTTAATGATATTTGGACAATTTCTTACATGATTTAAGAAAATACATTAACAGGTTCAGTAGATTAGAGCTTGGACATGGGGTGGGAGTGAATTATAGTCTATCACGACTATAATAAGGAGTAAGGCCTTTTAACATCATTGTTATGCAACAAACTCCAAAATACATAAAACTCTGCCAGAAAATAGTTAAGATCTTTTTGGTACACATTAAATTCTTAGTTGCCAGCTGACCCTAATTAATCATACATTAAAAGGGATGTTTGGCAGGGTACAGTGGCTCATGCCTGTAATCCTAGCACTGTGGGAGGCCAAACTGGGTGGATTGTTTGAGCTCAGGAATTGGAGATTATCCTGAGCAACATAGTAAGATTCTGCCTCTATTAAGATTAGAAAAAGTCGGGCAGTGCCTGTGGCTCAGGGGGCTGGGCGCCGGCCCTATATACCGAAGAAGGTGGCAGGTTCAAACCCAGCCCCAACGAACTGCAACAACAACAACAACAAAAATAGACAGGCATTGTGGCTGGCACCTGTAGTCCCAGCTACTTGGGAGGCTGAGGCAAGGGAATCGCCTAACCCAGGAGTTGGGGGTTGCTGTGAGCTGTGTGATGGCACGGCACTCTACCAAGGGCAACAAAGTGAGACTCTGTCTCTACAAACAAAAAAATTAAAAAAAATTACCTGGGTATTGTAACAGGCACCCTGTAGTCCACTCTGTAGTCCCAGCTACTCAGGAAGCTGAGGCAAGAGGATTGCTTAAACCCATTAGTATGAGTCAGGTGACTAGACTGTCTACAATAAATAAATAAGATAGAATGTTTAAAGACCTGCTGAATAGGAAGCAGCATTCTTAGAATGGCTGTAGAACCATGCCAAAAGATACTTCCAGTCACAAATTCCAAAACAGTGCTGCAGGACTGGCATGGTATTGTGTCACAACTACCCCTGCTAAACCAGAACTTAACTGACCTAAAAATCATGGCTTGTAAAAAAATTGGCCCATCTGACCTCTCCTATCCCAGCAGAAGTACAAGTTTTAAACAGAGTCTGTTTTGTCTTCCAATTCTGAAGAGAAGTCTTAAATGTGTGTCTGACTGGTGAAATCCATGCCACATACTTGTTTGCATTCTAGCTGCAAAGGAGGGTAAATCTTTAAGTTCTGAAACTCAAGTAAATGAGACAATGCTCTAACTTGAAACTTTTACAACTTTATTAAGGAAATAAATAAACTGGAATTTTTCAAACTTTTTGTCCTTCAAGTTCCATAGTAAAAATAAAACAAAATAAGATATACTTGAAAGTAAAATTTTTTTACTCAGTATTTTTACCTATTACACAATATGGTTCATATTCCAAGGACAAGAAGTTGTTTACTATGTTAAGCTGTAGAAAACTGTGATTGGGGAGGGAGGCTTGGAGGTGAAGTTGTGGAGGTGATCAGGTATCGGATAAAGCACAGAAACGGAGTATTATTCTGAAAATATTAGAATGAGAAGGCTTTTTATTTTTGCAAAGATGGGATGACAAAATTTGCAAGTTACTCAAATTCCTCATTGCAATGGTATTATCTAATTATAAGGTAGGAAGAATGCAGGTGGCCTGTAAGGAATCTGTAAGGTCATTGTAGGGCACTGATAATAGGGTTGGAATGCTTATGAGTGCCTGGAGATGTCTCTGTATGGCACACTTGGTAAGAGATGACTTGGAGACCATCTATAAAGTGATGAGTACAAAAAAGAATTCATTGGGAAGAATCAAAACCAAGAACAGAATCCAGAAAAAGCAAACTAAGAATCAGGAGGATAGGATCTGGGCCAGGAAAAAGGCATTACAAAACCATGAAGTGAAGTTAGAAATAAACAGACTCAAATGCAAGTTTTTTACATGTATTTTTGGATGTCGCATTTCTTCACTGGTAATCATGGTAGGGACATTTTTAGTTGAGTAGTTGGTGTAGAAGTCATGTAGTCATGGAAAAGGTGACGAATAGTGACTTCAGAGTATCTAAGTCAGAGGTTTGATAAAATATTAAGGATCTAGTAATTGATGGAAGTATTTGATTTACATCTTAAGAAAAAGGAACCAGACAGGAACAACAAAACTTAAAACTGTAGTCAGTGTTACCAAATGTTTATTCTTAAGAGTTTTTAATAGTATAATGAAGACCAATAATTATCCTAAGACAACAGACTGTAGTGTCAAGCTGGGAAACTGAATACTTTCACCTTTGGGCTTCTGTGAAAGTCCTCAAAAAGGAAGATCTACAACACAGGTGACACTACCTCACCAGCCTGCTGTAAAAATGCAAAGGTCATGGCACAGCAAGACCAATGATGGGAAGACATGTATACCAAATATATGATCAGATCATAAAATTTGGGGACTGAAAAGATAGAACTTTTCAGTTAGTTCCAGCGAAGCACATAGTGTTAACCTCAGAAGCCCTGCCTAGAACCACGAGTCGGTATTACTAGTCCTAGTGTTCACAGACACTAAAGTTTTTCACTGCAATTTGCCTACATCACGCAAGGTGATTTGAAAGTCATATAATACGTGCTACGTCAAGTTTAACTTGTCCGTACCCGTTTAGTACTAACAAAAACAAGCATGGATTATCTCAAAATTTTTCGATGACAGCCTTTCGTATGACAAAGTAGGTGGCCCTGAAAAGGGCCCTTTTGCAAATTCTTTATTTAAAAATGCAGGAAACCGGAAGGGGGAGAATTAGCCACCGAAACCGTACAGGGTGCGACCTTGACGTTTGAGCGCGTAGACAACATCCATAGCTGTGACCGTCTTGCGCTTGGCGTGCTCAGTGTAGGTGACAGCATCCCGAATCACGTTTTCAAGAAACACTTTCAACACGCCCCGAGTCTCCTCGTAGATAAGGCCGGAAATGCGCTTGACACCCCCACGACGAGCAAGGCGACGAATGGCAGGCTTAGTAATACCCTGGATATTGTCCCGCAAGACCTTACGATGGCGTTTAGCGCCCCCTTTACCCAGGCCCTTCCCACCTTTCCCTCGGCCAGACATACCGAGCACAAAGCAGAAATCGTAGCGTGAGAGCAAATCAGCGCCCTGCAGCTCCTTATATAGTGATTATGCGGACCTTTTTGAAAACTGCTACGGTAGCGCGGAAACGCCCCTGTCCCCGCCTATCTTATTGGACACCTCCTACCATCACTTAGGAAAAGAAAGACGTTGAGGGGAGAGGAAATACAGCTTTGTGTCTGACTCATTTCTGTTTCCTGATCTGTGTTCTAGAGTCCCTGGTTTCTTGTTTTTTATCCAGTATCTGTGAGTTGTCTCAGAGAACGTTGTACAAGTCTAACTAGTTTTATTTGTGAAATTGAGGCAATAAAGCTGCACTTGTCTACAAAACGGAGATATACCTGAATAAAAGCAATTGTTATCTTTAAAAGTATTTACTTAATTATTTACTTATTTATGTTCAGTCTCCATAGACTGTCAAAAATTGTCAATGCTGATTTTATTTCAAGTCATTGGGGGAAAGGTTACAATTAGCATGATGGAGCCTTAGATAAACCTCACTGGCTACAATACTGCCACTACACAAATTTAAGATTGGTTTTTTTTTTGGTAGTTTTTGGCCGGGGCTGGGTTTGAACCTGCCACCTCGGGCATATGGGACCAGACCCCTTCTCCTTTGAGCCACAGGTGCCGCCCTTTTTTTCTTTATTTTTTGGTCTTTTTTGAGACAGAGTCTCAAGCTGTCACCCTGGCTACAGTGCTTGTGGCATCATAGCTCACAGCAACCTCCAACTCTTGGGCTTAAGAGATTTTTTTTTTTGCCTCAGTTTTTCTATTCTTAGTAGGGATGGGGGTGTCGCTTTTTGCTCACGCTGGTCTCAAACCCGTAAGCTCAAGGTACCCACATATTTGGGCCTCATAGAGGGCTGGGATTACAGGCATGAGCCACTCAGCCTGGCCTAAAATTAATTTTTAAATGTGGAGTTTTTTTAGAAGGATATATTATTCTTAATTCTTACAATCTACCATTATTCATTTATTAAATTTGGCCAATCATGAACCGTGTTTGAACAAGTGTAGGTACATACTTGTTTTCATCATTCCTGATAATCAGGGAGCTCTAGGAAGGGGCTCCGATACTGATTTACATTCTTTGTGTTCCAGTTTATAAAGCACTATGTGCAGTGTTAATATAAGGAATTTCTGGCTTGAAGACCTAATTATCTTCTAAAAATGTTATTGCAGGGCTTGACTGGGGAGTCTTATGACTTTGCAGTCTGCGGCTGCTTCAATGCCAGTTAAGAATCAGCAGTCCGTTATGGGGACTAAATCTTTGTAAATTAACAAAAGTAACACTAGTAAATTCTATAAAATAGTGTTCTAATAAAAAGAGTCTCTGAATTAAGGTTCTACACAGAGACCTTAGGTTGAAAAAATTTAGAATACAAATTTTAGAAAACACACATGATGTTTGTGGCTGAACAGCCACATTTGGTGCCTTTTATGTATTACACTGATAATTTTTAAAAATCTCTTCTCTCTTGGTGCTAACCTTGTAGGTAGCAAGATTATTCATTTCTTGGAGTCAGAATCTACTTCGAATGTAGTTTAGATTCAGTTACTTGCAGGTGTAGAGACATGGGTTTCCTATATGGTCCTTTTTGATAAAGGCACCAAACAAGCATCATTCATGCAACAAGTTAGGGTCGACTACAAGCCGAGATTGGTATACAAATATAGGTTTACTTGGTATTATGTGAAAGATAATCACATTTGTTCTTTTAAAGAGGTCAAAATCTAGTTAAAGGAAAAGTAAACTCAGGTTGAAGGGTCAGACATCAGCCCAGGGTATTCCAGTCGATGGGTGGAGCATCACCCAGAAGTTTGTTAGGCATACAGAATTTTGAGCTCTACTCTAGATCTAGTGAATTGATATTGCATTTTTAATGGCATCTTCAAGTGGGTGGAGTGATCATCCAAATATGAAAAAACTTGTTTTAAAGCTATGTTGTCCTATATTAGCCACTAGCAACATGCACTCATCTAATTTTAAGTTAATTAAAATTAAAAATTAAGTTCTTCAGCCACTCTAGTCATATTAAATGGGTAATAGTCACACGTGGGTAGTGGCTAGTTATTGCATAGTATAGATCTATTTTCATCACTGCAGAAAGTTTTATTGGGCTGTGCTATGATACAAATTTCTTCCGAGGAGTTTGTAATTCAGAGTAGAAGGGAAGGGGAAAGAAGTGTGGATGCCTGAGAATGCAGGAAGTGCGGATTTGTTTTTATTTGTTTTTCAAGTGTAATAGAAGCTATTATACTTCAAAAACTTCTGGGTGTGCCAGATATTATAGAGAAAAAGGCATATAAAAATAAATAGGAGGAAAAAAAGGATGTTTTTAGGAAATAAAATTAATTTACCATAGTTGCACTTGGAGGTGAGTTTCTAGGGACCCATGTGATAGAAAGTTAAAATAGTTATGATTTCTCATGTTCCTTCTGTACACAATACAAAGATCTATTTTATGTATAGTCCATGTTTCCTTTGCTTTTTGTTATTTATTCTACATTGTTACCTTTCTTTTGACAACTGTGAAATTCACTGAATTATGGAATGATTAAGCATAGTCCTTGTGGATTGACCTATTTGACTATAGTGTCAAATTCATTTACCCTGGTGGTGGTTGTGAATTGAAAGAACACAAAGCCATAAATTAGCTGTCACTTATCTTGTTTTTCTTAGCTATTTTTTATGTGCATAAAATAAATGCTTCGTTCCTTAGTGTAGTGCACAATATAGTTTTAGGTTATATCACCAGTTAGGATTCAAAAGCAATAAAAATTTTCTAGAGGGCTACCTTAAAATAGGTGAAACTTTTCCTGATTGCAAGTTTGCTGTCCCATGGAGAGATCTAACTTTCAGGAACCTTGTCCCTGCTACAATTTTGAAGAAAATAAGCACTTGGGTTTCAAGCTACAATACAGGAGATGCAGCAAGGCCTCTTCCTTCTATAAACATCTGAGGAAGTTTGTTGGTGAACTTATTGTCCTCCAGGAAGGGTACAGATTTAGTTTCAATTAAAGAAAGCGTCCTTAGCCCCAATGCCTTTGTACATCTTGACAACCTAAGTAGCCATAGGAGCTAGTTACACAGAATGAAATGATGAAATCTAATTGAATCTAACTTGGTGAGCAATTACAACTTATTCAACAACTGGGATGTTATAATTGCAATTATAGGGGTCAGGAAAAACTTGCTTGCCCCACAGAAATTTCACTGAAAGATTAATTCACAATTAAGGTAGATTAATAAGAGAAATGTTTATTGCCAAATACCACGTGCATGGAGAGACACACATAAGAGTCATTACCCAGTGTCTCACTGATGGTCGGATACCTTTATAGTTGCCTTTTAGAACGGGGGGCGGGGGATGTGGAGAATTTGTGCAGTAAGTGGTTGCTAGAGGGGAAACAGATTGACTAGGAAATTAACTTGAGAGATACCTAGTGTTAAATGTTCTGGGCCAAGTAGGCTAGCATTCAGGAGAAAAGGAAGTCAGTTGCCCCCTTTGACCTTTTGATCAAGTAAGTCCAGTTTTTATGTAAATAGAGGGACAACCCCTTCCCGAAAGCTTTCAGATCTCCAGTGATCTTCGAAGTACTCTTTATAACAAGTAGTCATATTTTGGAGTGAAATTTCCTTAGCTCCTTTACAATAATGACCAAAATAGTAAACATTTAAAACTCTGAATTTTAATTGTATTTTTATGTCTACATAATATAAAGCTATGGACCCCTCCAAAGAAAAGGGCCTATATTATTATTCTGATTATAGCTATTGATGATGGTATCAAAGATGACATGCAGGCTCTTCTTAAAAGACACCAGTAAAAAGTCTCTCCACATAAATAATTGAATACTGCTAATGCAATTCTATGTGTTTGCCTCCTTTACACACAGTATATATATAATACATATATATAATTTTTTTAATATATAGCATATCCTTAAATCCTAGAGACGTGGTTCCACCCTGTGCCAGCCAATAAATGTTAATTTAAAATGAGCCAAGTGATTTTTTTTTGTGGAATTTGTTGAATGAAGGAGACGACAAATTTAAAATTATTTATCTTGTTTTGAATTTATATGAAAAAAATCCCTAAATCACCATTCAGTGCAGGTCAGGGTAACCAGACATTTGGAAATGATACCGGAATTTCTTCCTCAGTACGTTCTTGGAATTGGGGATTTGAAGAATGAACCTACTGACCACAGATTAGTGGTAAGATAGGATTTTTTTTTTTAAGACATAATTTTTTTTTTTTTTTTTTGGTTAAAGACAGGATTTTTATTAGACAGAAAAGAATACAGAAGGAATCAAAACTACCAAGAGCTTCTTGCAAAGGGGAAAACCTAAGTTGGAAATTTCTCTCTTGGGCTTTTTGTCTAGGGGTATATATTACATTTTGGCCAGGACTTGGCTAAAATGGTAGGTGGAAAATCATCTTTTCAAAGTTAATGAGTGCATTAACAAATGAATAAATGCAGTCCCTCCTCCACTAGGGCAAGATTATTGGTCCTTATAGTTTTTGTCCCTGAGAAGGGATTAGGGTGTATACTCCCAACTCATGGTGGAACTACCCAAAATGAGGCAGGCTGCTTTGTTCCTGACTTTGCTAGAGCCCAGACAGAGGGCGTGGCCTGGAAGAGACAACCTGTTTGTGCCAGGAAATGGGGATTTCTGAGCTCACTTGGGCCTAGAGAATGGTGGGGGGTCCCCCTGCCCATTCCTGAGTGGAGGAATCCTGTATGAGAAACATGACTATTTTTATTAGAAGAAACATAATACCAACATACTTTTCTTATTTTAACACACATAGGGGTTAATTTCAATATCTGATTATTTGATGGAGATTATTACATTTGTGCTTAATAATCCAATAATAAGATAACTATCAAGTTCATTGTATCGTAAAATAAAAGGAATGCAATAATAAAGTTACTTATGTATGCTATGCAATGTTTGGTCAACTCCTTAGGTGAACACATTCAGCCAATTAATTTAGGTTGTGACAGCGTAGTTCATGTGTTTTGAGTAAAAAGCACAGAGAGAATTATGAAAATTCACAAAGTGACTTGAATGAGAATTTTCTTTGTAGTCCTCTGCATCTCTTCTTGCAATGTTGTAATTTGTATTTTAAATGTAATTTTCAAATATAGGAAATATGTACAAAATCCTATGCTAAATATTGAAGGAAAAATCTTATAAGCAAAATGTCTTTCATTAAATTATTGACAATTTTAAAGGGATAGGAGCGAACATGTAATCTCTAACTGTGTAGAGCTCTTAGTTCTCACAATTAGTAAAATGATGTTGATCCACCATTCTATAACTTTATAATTCAGGGGTTTTGCAAATGTGGTGGGTGGCCTCTAATGACCATTCTAAATCTAAAAAATCTACCATCCTTATTTTTAAGAGAAGGTTGGTGATTCTATTTAGCAGTGTTTATCTGAAAGACAAACGGAACGGTCTCAGTCTCATCTTTCTGAAAATATTCAAATTACTAAAGCACGGGGATCAAGTATAGCTTACATACCGGTAGCTCAAATGCCTTTTTTGAAAGAGAAATTTATCTTTTCTAAAATAATGATCCGTCTCCTACAAAGAACTTTCTACCCTAGTGCCAATTCCTAAGAGCTTGATGCAAACAGCTAGCAGGAGAGCCTGTGCTATTGCTCCTGTGAAAAAAACCAATTTCCCTATTCATTTCAGTAAATATGAGTTTATTCGTATACATTTGAGAAGATAAGAATGCGCAGAACAATGCCCTGGAAGAGAGATTTGCAAACGAAACAAGGAGAAATAGTATTTTTAAAGAAAACCTGAAAGTTGTCTCGATTTGACCAAAGTTTGAAAGAGAGTTGGGGGAATCAGGAAAGTTTCAGGGTGCCGGTTTTGAAACTAGGTAAAAAAAATGAAGCAGGAATGAAGCCCAAAGTCTCTCGGATCAGTTTCCCCCAAATACCTAATTATTTCAAGTCCAGGTTTCTTATATTTTTATCCTTTTTTAAGGGGCAACAAACACAGCCACGCTGCAGAGCCGAGAAGCCCTTCTACAGCAGCGTGGCGCATGGAACAGGCAACCAATCATCACTCAGCGTCTCTCTATATAAACGCTCAGCCGCCGGCGCAGAGGACACGCTGTTCTGACAGTTCCAGGTTACTTTTAGCTTTTCTGGTGAAACAGAAACATGTCGGAAACTGCTCCAGTTGCTCCTGCGGCCCCCACACCTGCGGAAAAGACACCTGTGAAGAAGAAGGTGAAGAAAGCGGGCGCAAGTGGTGCGAAGCGCAAGGCGGCTGGGCCTCCGGTGTCTGAGCTTATCACTAAGGCTGTGGCCGCTTCCAAGGAGCGCAGCGGTGTTTCTCTGGTCGCTCTCAAGAAGGCGCTTGCAGCTGTGGGCTACGATGTGGAGAAAAACAACAGCCGTATCAAGTTGGGTCTCAAGAGCTTGGTGAGCAAGGGAACTCTGCTGCAGACCAAGGGCACTGGGGCTTCAGGGTCTTTCAAACTAAATAAGGCGGCTTCAGGGGAAGCCAAACCCAAGGCTAAGAAGGCAGGCGCGACCAAGCCCAAGAAGCCCGCTGGGGCTGCCAAGAAGCCTAAAAAGGCGACTAGCTCTGCCACCCCCAAAAAGAGCGCCAAGAAAACCCCGAAGAAAGCCAAGAAACCGGCAGCAGCTGCTGGGGCCAAGAAAGTGGCTAAGAGTGCGAAGAAAGTTAAGGCGGCCAAACCGAAGAAGGCTGCCAAGAGTCCAGCTAAGGCCAAGGCTCCTAAACCCAAGGCAGCCAAGCCTAAGTCTGCTAAGCCTAAAGTTACCAAGGCTAAGAAGACGGCCGCTAAGAAGAAGTGAAACTGGCGGCATGTTCTACTTTAAAATTTCAAAGGCTCTTTTCAGAGCCACCCACGATCTCAGTCAAAAGAGCTGAACCGATGATTTCTTTTTAAATTCCCGGTTAGATGTGATTGGCCACCTTATTTTAAACCACGCTGGGAGCGTGCACACACAGCTTTTAGGTACAACAAGCTACAATTCTTAGGGGTTTGGCTTTGAAAAGATTTTGCTGGTAGTGTGCAGAGGTGGTGGCCTAAAAAAATGTTAGGATGGGAGGCTTGGCCCTGGTGTAGAACCGCTGTTGGCTCAGTGGTCTTAAGCGGCTCGGAGCTTTGTTGAGCTGGTTACCGGAGACCAGCTGTAGGTGGCGCCGGATGCGCTTCTAGTAGCAGTAGAAGCTACGCAGGTAGTAGCAGTCTGCGTTACCTGCCGCCTCCGGGTCTGCGCGCTCCGAATAGTTGTGCGGAGAGGGAGGTGGATTGGGCCTACTGGGCATCGGCAGGCTTCTAGGTCTTCTTGGCGCGAGTTTGTCCTCGCTTCGCGCGCCCAGACATGTTAGAAAATAGGCAATGCTATGAATAGACCAATGGGAGGAAGGGGTCATTACGTTTTGTAGCTCAGTCGGATAAAACTTGCTTTCCCGTTGGTTTGCAGAGGCTGTTAGCGTGGCCAATCGTATTTTTCAATTTATTGGCATGGTCTTCCGAGAGAAAATGTTGCACCAATCAGAGGTTCGGACATTAGAATTTGTAAGTGCTGGGAACAGTCGAAAGGCCTGCACCCTCCCATCAGTGAAATCTTTTTAGAGAACAGATTGTTGTCATTATGCTTAAATCTGAGTGATTATTGCTATAAAACCACTGGTCCCAAGGGATATTATAAAATGTTAAAGGCCCTTTTGGCAGTTTATTATCTACCCTCTTTCCGAGATTGCTTCCTCACAGATTATTGAGAGGATCCAGGAAGCTAGGATCTGTTCCGTGAGTAGATAAGGGACAGGGAAAAAAAAAAATCTTTGAGAATGCTGAATGGAGCCAGAAATTGGGGTCGCCTGGGAAAGAAAATGAACATAGAGGAAGGTGGGTTGACCTGGAAGCCTCGTCATTTTCATTTTATCCTGGATGCTGAGGTTTTGTCTTTTTATTTGGGTGAAAACACGTTTACTGACATATCTTAAAAATATCTTGCGTTCTACAAACGTTTATGGGGCTCTGGATGGGGAAAGAATTACATCTTTATTCTCAAAAACCCTAAATGCAATTTTAATGTTTTTTTTAATTGTGAGTACAGGCCATTAATCACTGGATTTCACAATACTTGTGACTTTTTCATCAATGCAAATCACATTTTCATATCACTTTGCAGTTAGACTTGCAGGTATGTTATGTTGAAATAAAGTTCACACTCTAAATATTTCAAACATGCATTATTACACCTGCTGCTAGACCTTATTTGATGTGTTCATAAAAAGTATAAATATTAACAGAAAACAATTGATAACTAATGTCACTACTTTTCCTTATCCTATATACTTGATGTATTACTTTTTTTAAGCATCCTTTATAGAAGGTACCTATAGATCTCCATAGACTCTTCAGAGTGCCTGGCACAAAACAAGTCATGAACTCTCCTGAGCAGGTCTCCAGCAGAACCAAGTATTATTAAGTCCCTAATGATTAAAATGTCCTTTCATCTTATTTCTTATTCATTTACCTTATTGTGTAACACTATCTTAAATTTGACATTCTGTTTATACAATTCAGGGGGGAAAAAAGTTGTAGCCTGTGAGTATCTAGGAACCACACCTACATCCCACAATTTCTTCTTTCTAGGGAAAGCAAAAAAACCCTTTGTCTTTATGGGAGTGGCTTGTTTGAGAAGAGGTGAGTACACAAAAGAAGTGAAATGTCCACGCATGAAAATCTTTTCGAAAATAACAAATTGAGTTATTTGAGTGTGTAGGGATCATGGTGAAACTTGCCCTTTTCCCTTGAAAGTTCACTAAAAGATCAGCTCACAGTTAAGGTAGATAAATAAGAGAAAGGTTTATTTCCAAATACCACACACTTGGAGGGAACCATAAGAATGAGTACCCAATGTCCTAAACATGGTCATTTACTTTTATAGATGCCTTTTTGAAGGAAGGAGGAGAAGGGGGACTATGGGTGAAGCGATTGCTAGGAATGATGAATATATGGGGGAAACATTGACTTGTAAATCAACCTGAGAGACATGTATTGTGTTTTAAATAATTTGGGTCTGGTCTGCTAGTATTCAGGGAGGAGAAAGGAAATCAGTTCCTTTGGTCTCCTGATCAGGTCAGTCTGGTTTTATGCAGATAAAGGGAAAGCCCATTCCAATACTTTCTGATTGTGAATACCCTTTAATTAAAAATATTTTTTATGTTAAGTAATCACCTTTTGGTGTAAAATTTCCTTAGCTCCTTAAAATAGGAAAGGTAAGGTATGTAGGTCAGAGCAAAAACTTTGCCTTTGCCCTCTGAAGGTTTAAAATCAACTGACAAAGGCTTCTCTGTCTAGATTCTTCTTTGCCTCTGTGCATACATTCCTTCCTTCTGGTTTTGGGGCAGGAACCTCTCTGGAATGGGGGTCTTATGGCAGTCAAATAAAGTAAGTCTGATAATTTTATGTCTAGCTTTTACACAGAAAGGTAGGGGGAGAGTAACATTTTTAGGATTTGTGGTTGGCTTTGATGAAATGGGGTTCTGGTTTCTATGACCTGCTTTGGGGAAGAGGGATTCTAGTTTCTATGACCAATCTGGGGAGAATGTGGGGTCAGAGACTGGAGAGCAGGAGAAGGTCAGAGACAAATTTTTACTTCTGAAGATCATCTCTGAGCCTTAGCTATGGGAAGAGATGTGCTAAGTCGTTAGGACCCAGAATGAGAGGCTTCTTTTTTTTTTTTTTTTTTGAAAGGCTTTTGATGAGAAGTGATGAACAGTAAGAGATTTATGGGGGAATGTAGTATTTAACAAGATCTTTCCACATAACTGTAACATTTCTCCACTTCCTAAAGGTTTACAAAGCACTTTTGTAACTGCCAGATGGGCCTCACTACAACACTTTTCCATTTGGTATAATTAAAATGTTTGCTTTAAAGTAAAGATAAGTGTGGCTTAGAAAAGAGAAATGATCAGAAATGACCACTTTCTGTCAGGAAATGGTGGGCCTGGTCTCAAATAGTTTTCTTAAATCCTAGTAGCATTCTCTTACCTTCCTCCCTGTCTATTACAATAGAAAAAAGGGTACAGTTCTCCAGTTTCTTTTTAAGCTTCTTGAGAAAGAAGCAGAGTTCATATATTTTAATTTTAGGCCCATTGTGACCTATGCATCTCACAAGCCTTTTGGACAACCAAAGCAATTAAATATGATGACGATTCAATCATTGGCCTTCTAGAGTTTTATTCTCATTTACATAAATTCATAAAATATTTCTTTGCCTTGGATAGGCCTTCATTTTCAAGGAAAGTCAAACTTGTTTAAATCTTTATTTTCCAAAATTTTTGTAGCAGTTACATAAGGGTACGATGAATGTTTTAGGATGAGTAAAGAAGACTGATGATATCTTAGCCTGGAAGTTGTGAAGGGCATTTTCATACTGTCTTAGCTGCTAGAGAGTACTTATGCAGATGGCATAGGTCTGCAACAAAATAGATGTTTAGGACTAACCTGAAGTCACTACTTTCCTCCTCCTTAGTAATTAATTGCCTGGCTCCTTTTAACTAGAGGAAGTTGATTTTCATGGTATTTTGTGGAGTCCTCTACTATCCCAGATGTTGGTTTTTAAAGAACTCTCAGTAAATCTGACATTTTTTCCCTTTTTACATTCCCTCTTCATTGCTCACATTTGCAGGGATTCCACTGCTTCCTACCCAGTTTCTTACCTAGTTTTTCCAGTCTTCAATTCCTAAATTCTGGTCATTCTGCAAAAAAAAAAACAAAAAATTATGCCTTATGGGTTACTGGTTTCCCATTGCCTTAGTTCAAGTAAAAATTCTGCAGTTTTTTTTTTTCATAATACCTTCTGGTCAGAAACAGGCACTAATAACTACTCAAAGTCACTTTTCTATTCCTTTCTTTCAGATTTTTCTTTTCCTTTTTACAAGTTTGTTCTCCTGCACATCCCTTTGAGAATTCTACCTATGACTCTAGCTATGAGAATATTTCCAATGTTTCTAATTCGATCTTGTTTTATTTTTAAGAATAAATTTCTCTATTTTTTTTTATTTTTAAAAACAACTGACAAGATCAGACATACTAATTTAAATTTAAAAATTATCTCTGGTAATGTGCTTTCATCCCATTTAACAGTTTATTTTTATTTATATTTATTTATTTATTTTTTTGAGACAGCCTCAAGCTATCCCCCTGGGTAGAGTGCCGTTGCTTCACAGCTCACAGCAACCTCCAACTCCTGGGCTCAAGCAGTCTCCTGCCTCCGTCTCCCAAGTAGCTGGGACCACAGGTGCCCGCCACAACGCCCAGCTACTTTTTTGTTGCAGCCGTCATTGTTGTTTGGCTGTCCGGGCTGGATTCGAACCTGACACCTTAGGTGTCTGTGGCTGGCGCCTTAGCCACTTGAGCCACAGGCGCTGAGCCTTAACAGTTTATTATTAATAGAAAGATTTCAGTGTTTCTGTTCCTTTCTCATTAACTAAACTGTTCTTTGTCTTGTTTCCCAGTACTGTAGGGGTGTGTGTGTACATTTGTGTGTGTAAATGACTACGTTTTTTTATTTTATCAAATGAATTACATTACTGCTAGATATTAATTCAGTGAATTTTGTTTTCTGTGTAGGAAACCAAGGATACTAAATTTCTCTGTCCCTTGTATGACCCTTTTCTCCATTGCCTCATTTACAGGCTATCTTCCTTACCTTCTGAATTATACCATTCCAAGGTATTGGGGGAACTACAAAACAAACATTTAAAAAAAAAATACATATATATATATACACACACACACACACACACGCACGCACACATAACACATATACACACACGTTTGTAGTAAAAAATTTATACCTTTGCAGTAAAAATTTTCAGATGGGGCCGGGAAGGTATGGAGAAATAATAAAATAGGATTTCTGAATTGTCTTGATTTTTAGCTGTTATTTCTGTAAAATAAAGCTTACTGGTCATTCAGAGATTATATACTGCTATTAAAATTATATGTACTTGCAGGCAACCAGATAAATCTGAAATGGATGTACAACAATATACCAACAGGTACACATAAAATGTGATCTGGCAAATGTGTCAGATTTGTGATCTTCCCTGAATAAAATCACAATTTAATAGTAACCATTACTGTTTCAGGGTATGCCTTTTAAAATTAAAAAAAAAATTTCATGTTTTAATCTAATTCTTCAAGACTATTACTTGATTGGTAAGCAGAAAGAGTAATAACTGTCAATATTAAGGTTATATTTTTATATTCTGTGCAATTTGCTGTAATAATTATAGTATGATACACATGTAGAACTTCATAATCATCTTGGACCCTGCAAATTTTTAAACCTACTCATTTATCATATACAAAAAAAATTAAGGTTTGGCACCTGTGGCTCAAGTGGCTAAGGCACCAACCACATACACCTAAGGTGGCAGGTTCAAATCTAGCCTGGCTAGCCAAACAGCGATGGTTGCAACCAAAAAAAAAAAAAATAGCCAGGCGTTGTGGCAGGCGCCCGTGGTCCCAGCTACTTGGGAGGCAAGGGCAGAAGACTCGCTTGAGCCCAGGAGTTGGAGGTTGCTGTGAGCTGTGATGCCATAGCACCCTACCCAGGGCCACAGCTGGAGGCTCTGTCTCAAAAAAAAAAAAAAAAAAAATTAAGATTGTGCCTGTATAAACATCTCAGTCTTTTTTTTCACAGCTTTTCTGGGTAATAAAATCTTCAAGAGTAACTGATCAGGATTATGCTGAGGCCATCCCTAATGCCTCATAGGGACAGGTTTGGCTCTGATACTAATCTCTGAAACTTTCTTAGTTTTATTTTCCTTATCTGTTAAATACTAATACAATAATAAGTATTTATTAGATATAATATAAGTGTATATTTGATATACACTTATTGGAAGCTATGATACACACTTTTGGAAGCTTCATAAAATAATACATGACTTCTGGCCTATTGCAACCACTCAGTAAGTGTTGATTTTTCTTCCCATTTGGGGAAAACTACATATTAAAATTACATACGCTCTAATCTTTTATTTTGTAACTAGAAGTGCAATAAATGCTAACTCCTGTTTGTTCAGTAATCTTTTATTTTGTTTTGGACAAAGGACCAAGCTAGATGTTGGATTTAATAATATAATAAGATGCTTTCTGTGCCAAGTCTTTATGTCTTGAAGTCCAACAGCTGGGAGACAGAAACACAGGTTAAACACTTAACTGTGCTAGAATCTCAAAGAAACTACAGATAGGGGAAACCATATTCACATATGTCTTTATCCAACATAATAGGGGGTCATTACAAATATCTAATTACATAGGGGGTACATTACAAATATCTAATTCTCCATTTATTTTAATTATGAATAGTTAAGCATTGTTTTTCTGATGTACTCACACTCTCCATTTCACAGCATCTAGTCTTTATGTCTGACAGGTTTCCAATAAGAATTTCTTCTATAAAATCTCCAAGACTTCTTACTATGGCTACGTCGGACTTCCTATTTACAGCTTTGTCACTGTTGTCACTTGACTAAACTCTTTCCTTAGTGATATTCCAGGGGAAATGACACATTTTAATTAAAATTGATGGAAATCTCTCAATTACAATTGAAGATGCTACTCCTCTTTTGAAAACGAAGAAATTAGCTGAAATATTTAAACATAAAATCCTTTTAAAGCAGCATATAGTAACCCAACCAGTAAATACCAATTCTACATTTCCGAATAACAGCCTATATAACTTCAGAACAGAATTCTCTTTCCCCTTCATTTACCAGGAATCAAAAGGGAACTGTTAATTCATGGTAAGTGAATAATCTATTTAATATGGTATAGATATAGAAACAAACTAATATGGTTTTGTATGGATAAGAAAACCAGTTCTTGGAAGAGAACTTTCAAGCTGCCAAAGCATTTTTATGTTTTAACGATAAATGTCAGGTACTTTCATGAGACTTTAGACATTAGGATAGAAAATTTAGGAACACTAAAAAGTTTCATTGGAGGATGTTAGTTGTAAAGTTAAAAAAGCTCATGATTTCTGCATTTTCTTCAGTTTGTGATGCATCCCATCTGCTGTTTGTTGCTTTGGCTCTTGCAGTTTAGACCTGGGTAAGGTGCAAAAGCTGTCGACTCCAAGGGTCCTTAGGTGTTGTAGCAAATCACTAATATCTGACAACCTTTAGGAAGGCCCTGCTCCAGCCAGTATGAGGAGAGAGCTCCTTGGATCAGTTGGAAGTTCAAAATGCACGCTTGTAAAAACCTAGGGCTTTTAAGGCTTGTTCCGAACCAGAAGGTAGATGGGATAATCAAGGGCCAAGATAGCGGGCAAAATTCAAAATGGATGACAGAACACCTAAGACTACACAGCCCATGAACCTTAGCCAAAATCCTATTGTCAAAAACCTATGTAAACTTGCAAAATGGCGATGCCCTGAGGAAACGTGGAGAAAGCACTTGCCTTTTGCTACGTTTTTCGAAAAAGGGTTATGGATTTCTTAGCCTAAGACCGGAGCCTACTAGATAAAAAGCATTACGGCCTTTTTCAGAGAAACTGGTTGGCTCTGAAAAGAGCCTTTGGATTTGAGGGTGGTACTCGGGGGAAAAAAAGACTTACGCCCTCTCCCCACGAATACGGCGTGCAAGCTGGATATCCTTAGGCATGATAGTGACACGCTTAGCATGGATAGCGCAAAGGTTTGTGTCCTCAAAAAGCCCCACCAGGTAGGCCTCGCATGCTTCCTGCAGCGCCATCACAGCAGAGCTCTGGAAACGGAGATCCGTTTTGAAATCCTGCGCAATTTCACGCACCAGGCGCTGGAAAGGCAGCTTACGAATAAGCAGCTCAGTTGATTTCTGGTAGCGGCGTATCTCGCGCAACGCTACGGTGCCTGGCCGATAGCGGTGAGGCTTCTTCACGCCCCCAGTTGCCGGCGCGCTCTTGCGGGCAGCCTTGGTGGCAAGCTGCTTGCGCGGAGCTTTTCCGCCCGTAGATTTGCGAGCAGTTTGCTTAGTACGCGCCATAGCTCAACAGATTAACAAGCTAACTAAGAAATGTGCCGTGCTCCACTATTTATACAGGCACAGCATCAATCTGATTGGATTGTGAACAATTCCTGTCAGTCTCCGTTCGTCGGGTTCCGGAAGTGCTCAGAGCGGTTTACCATTGGTTTCTTTTTTCGGTGTAAATTTTAGATTGGTAATTTCAATTAGTGGACAATCCCCTCTTTTTAAACAATCATTTCCCGAATTATTAGTTTCTTTGATAATCCATCAGACTTTGGAGCATGACCCATAAACATTTTAATCGTTTAATTTAGTATTTTTGGAAATGTATCCTGTTTGGTTATACAAAAGACAATGTTTGAATCAGAAAGTGCTTTAAGATTTCTTTTGGAAACATCCGCCATTTTTTTCTTCTTGACCAGTTTTGATCCGAATGTTTTTCCCCTCATTTATCCAGTTATTTAAAAATCCATTGTGTAAATGTTTCCTCACGAATCCTTGCTTTATTATATTTACATATCGAGTTCACCAAACATGGTATTCTACGTTACACTGTTTAAAAGTAACGAATCTTACTTTTTATTTTGGGTACGAGCAGCAAATTTCTAGTATGTTAGAATCCCTGGCGCTTCAATATCGAGTTTGACGTAAACTGATAATTTAATACTATTATTGCTGTTATAATTATTATTTTGAAGTCAAAATGCCTGCCCAGTATACCGGCAAAAACCATCCAAAACAAAACAAGCAAACAAAAAATTGCAATGTAAAACCTTGAGTAAGATGGCGACAAAGAGAGTTTTAACAGGCAGTTTCTCTATACTACTACGAGTCTCGGGATTCCTGAAATATTCCGGACAATTGGTCAGATATCCAAGAGAACTGCTGTTCGAATTAGACTCACTGAAAGAACAGGACTTCTTTGGTTTTCGGGTCCACACGCAACAGTTCCCAACTATTTTGACAATTAAAAAAGGACGTTTAATGTTAAGTTGTAGTGAATGCAGTTTTAACATAGTATTGTAAATCAACCTATTGGATTCCCTAAAAAGTGTTTTTTCAACCAATTAAAAACAAGCAGGTTTGGGACCTCCTAATTTACATACTCTTGATCCATGGCCTACTTTGGTCCAATCAGAGGTTAGATTTGTGAATTCTCGTCAGTATTGTAATTATGGGATAAAGGAATTAGGGGCGTGTGTGTGTGTGTGTGTGTGTGTGTGTGTGTGTGGTGGGGGAGGGAGTGCAGTCTGGATTTTCTATCTTATTGGTAAGCAATTCTCTAGGAGGCTGAAACAGATTCACAGTGACACTGGTCTTTGGTACCAGATTCACACAGGACACTGGTACAGTGTCATGACATGACATTGGCCCATGATCGAAGGCCATGGATATAAATTTGTTTCAGTGCTCGACCATGACCTCCAGAGAGTCTCAGGGGCCTGTGTGTCTGTTGGTGCCCATTCTGCGGGCCTCACAAGCTGTCCAAGTACACCAGCTATTACTAAAGTACAGACATCAAGTATGCCAGCACCACCTAAACATTTTCTGGGTCTTAAGTCTCTGGATGTTCTTTTCACAGCCCTTACTTTTGAATGTTAAATATTTTAATAGGAAGATATTTCAAGTGCATTTTCTAAACATGTTTTCTCTTTTTACAATTTAACCTTTTATGGCAGTGAGTTGTTTATTTGAATTTTTGAGGGCAACAAAGAATTTGTGAAACAGTTTGTGTATGGTAGACAACGTATTAAAACTCTAAAGGTTTCTAGTATTGCTGAATTCTAGATTTTTGTTGTTTTAGCCCATAAAGCCTTTCAATAGTGATGTTTCAAATGCACCAATGATTTTAAACTTAAGTGATAACTATTTAGGTGTGAAACGGACGGTACAGTGGATACTTGTGGAATTTAGTTGCTCAGTGCTTAAATTACTTGTACCTTGGTTTGTTTCAAAAATGGTATCCATACTATAATACAATGCTAATAATTATATGTTTTACAGATTTGAAGTTCTGTTTTATAGAGGTGACATAATGTCAAATATGTAGTATATACTGGACTTGGCTTGGTGGTGTTTAATCTCCTTCCTAGTGTTACTAGTGGTTTTGATTACTTCCTATGTAATTCTCCAAATTTACTTTAACGTTTTCCTTATCTATTTTATCTTGTGTTTTCTTTGAGGCTATTATTTATCTAATTTTACCTATATAGTGCTAATACATGTTCTGAAATGTGTATAGCATGGAGAGGTGGGAGGGGTGAGTTCATAACCGAGTTAATTTCTGCCCTCAAATGCTCTCAGATATCTGTGAGCAGGAGGGGGTGCGGGGGAAGACTACTTTGTGAATTCCTGTTCATTCCTCCAATCCTCTTCAACCTGCGGTAATTTAGGTCATTTAGCAAAGTTCTCCTGTCAGTCATGGAGCTGAAACAATTGCACCTTATAAGCTAACATCTGCTTTGCAAATTTGAATTATCTAGGATTTATGGCCTCTCCATTGAAATTATACATAGCCATGCATTTAAAACACATATCTGATGTGCATACAATTTTTTTCCATCTCTTTTTTTCAAGGAAAAATATTTTGTACCCTTTAAATCAAAGTAAATTGGTTTGAAATATTGGTAAAATGGTCTTATAGGGAGCAAGGAAAGTACTGAAATCCATTGTGCATTGTGAGCCTGAGGCTGTGGGCTGCCTTGTTCGTGAGAAGTATGCCCCCATTGCTTGTCACCTTCATATTCTATACACCTTATCATAGGAGGCCGAAGACTTGTGACTTTGTGACATTTTTTTCCTCTCATTTTCATTTAAATTTCTTGTCTCTAGAATGAAAATGTTAATTTCTACATCTCAAAAAATGTTTTGAGGGCCAAACTCCCTGGCTGACACCTATAATCCTAGCACTTCTGGAGGGCCAGAAGAGAGCCTGAGCAAGGCTTTGCAAATAATAGAAAAATTAGCCATGTGTGGTGGCTGGTGCCTGTGGTCCCAGCTGCTTGGGAGGCTGAGGCAGGAGGATCGCTGGAGTGCAGGAGTTTGAGGTGGTAGTCAGCTATGATGATGTCACTGCACTCTAGCCTGGACAACAAAACTAGACCCTGTAACAAAAAAGAGAGAAAAAAAAAGGTGTTTTGAATATCAGAAGGTAAATTTTATGCTAAAGATTTAAAGCAGACCATAGATGTTTATTGTTCATAGATGTTTATTTTAGTAAAGTCCATCTATGCCCTGTAGACTGACTTCCATGTAGGAAAGGAATTCTCATAACCCTGACAGGTAGCCATGTTAGACTACCAGGTCTGAAAGCAGCAATTCCTGCCTAGATTCCTGGAGTGCCTGTAGGCCATAATTCTTGGAAACACCCTACCCATAATCCTTACCCTAAGGATATGCCCCTAATCCTGACTCACACTAAAGCAGAGCACCAGATAGTATGCCAGGCTCACTTTTCCATTTCAGCTATATTAATAAAGCTAATAAAACCTTTTGCAACTGTGTGTTAGGGCAACTGACACCTGGTCAATCTACATTCCTCTCCTTTCTTACCTACCCTTCCCCCAAAGCTCCCACATGTGTACCAGAACTTTTCATTCCTAGTGTCATTTTGCAGTGGGGAAGTAACTTGTAACTTCAGTTCCTTTTGTTGGGTCTCAGAAAACAGTACCCCCCAAAGGCAAAAAGTTCTCAGAAGCAAAATTCTCTAACCTTCTGCTCTCCTGTCCCTTAGTCCTATTCGACCCTAACACTAGTAATGCAAACTAGAATACCCTTTCCCAAAAGTGGATCAAAGAAAACAAAATTTCTTTTCCCCGAAACTAGCCATAGAATCTAAATATATTGCCTGAACTTTATCTTTGTCTTTCTGTGTAAAAAATGGCCACAAAAATATCTGACCAACTGTGTTTGAATGTAGGTCATCCTTAAGGCCTCCATTCTACAGATGTCTTTGTAGTACCCAAAAGGAAGGAATGCATGTTTAGAGAGGCTAGGAAAAATCTAGATGGGTCTTGCTGGGTTTCCTGCTCACTCTGTTAGTATTAGATCATATTCTTTTTGTCCAATCATATTTGTACAAGGCTGTCCGTACATTGTTGAACCTAAGCAAAAAATGGACAATTTCTCCTATATTTTTGGGTCTTCATTCTGAAGGCTCCAATATAGACACAGTAAATAAATTTATGTTTTTCCTCTTATTAATTAATCTGCCTTTGCAAGTAGATTTTTTACTGAACCTTCAGAAGGCCAATGGAAAATTTCCCGTTGGCTCCTACGGTTTACTGATGAAGTATACATAAGAAACACATTTATTATACCTATTGTATATTTGAGATTTCTTTTATTTTGAATTTACACTTTGATAACTTTCATAAAGTAATGACATGAAAGACCATTTTCTCCATGTGAAAACAATATTGATCTATATTTGCTTTTTAAGCTGCTGAAGGCTGCTCATAGGGTTGCAGGCTCATTTTGAACTCATTTCATTTGGTTTCCCCTAATTATTTCCAGGTAAATGTAAATGCATGCCCTCTCCCCACCCTCCTTTTTCCTTTCTGAATCAGCTTGTTAGGGAAGAAAAACGTTTGCTTCTGAGGCTGCTTTTAAGGTCTTATTTTGGCTTATTGTTTCCTGATCCCAAACACTATAAAAAAAAAAATAACAATGAAGTATTAATATGTTGGGAGGCAAATCACCTTTCCTTTTAATAATTAATATATAGTTTCAAACAGCAAAATTACAACACAGTTAAAGAAGTCATAGAATAGGGCCTGGCCCGGTGGCTCACATCTGTAATCCTAGCCCTTGGGAGGCCCAGGGGGTAGATTGCCTGACCTCACAGGTTTGAGATCAGCCTGAGCCTGCCCGCCTCTAAAAGTATCTGGGCATTGTGGGGGGTGCCTGTAGTCCCAGGTACTGGGGAGGCTGAGGCAAGAGAATTGCTTGAGCCTAAGAGTTTGAGGTTGCCGTGAGCTATGATGTCAAGCACTCTACCATGTGTGGCAAAGTGAGACTCTGTTTAAAAAAAAAAAGTCATAAAGTGTTCCATGAGTTGACCCAAAGGGTTGGCTTTATAGATGGTGATGGGATGAAGAAAGGATAAGCAAAAAGAGTATATTCTGTCAAAGCTACTTTTCTTGTAAGGCGAGGACACAGAACAACAGAATAATAATTTAGTTAACATCAGGTTATCTCAGTCTACTTTTGTGCAAAGATTAAAATGTAGGAAACCTTATTATCCCTCCCATTGAAAGTCTAGCCTGTTTGAGAATTGACTGTAACTTCTGCAGAAGTACACATAATCATCAGTTTGTGTTGTAAATGTGGAACTTTACCATTTTGATCTTTAATCTGATCCAGGAGACTAGTGCTGATACTTAGTCCACAACAATGACCTCCTGTACTTTTTTAACACTGGAAACCATTTCATAGACATCCTCACCTTCTCACCAAGTGCAACTGTCTAGTTTGTAAGATAACTTGATATGCAATTTTCTAAAGTAATAGTTTGCACACCTTTACACCCCCAATTAAGACTCTCTTCAAACATCCTATGTTATAAAATCTGTGAATGTACTTCTTACTCCAATTTCTAAAAGTTTATTTTTGTTTGTTTTCACAAGGGGAGGTAAAGTAAGGGATGGCATTACACTTGTTTATTTGTTTATTGAGGAAGCAGTTAACCTTGAATATTGCTTTCTCTAGTTCAGAGAAAATAATAGCCTGGGCATGATTGTCACTTCCTTGGTATGGATGTTCCCGAGATTGTTGCCCTCAAATTATCTCATTAGATAGGCATCATGCACCTGAAGCCCCATCACCACCAAACTCTGGAAGAGCGAGTATGTCCTTAAGTCCTGCCAGGTCTCACGCACTAGGCGGTTGAAAGGCAGCTTGCAGACATCAGCAGCTCTGTAGTGTCAGCTGATGTCATACAGGGCCCTGGTGCCAGGAGTTAGCGGTAGGACTTTTTCCTGCAGCCAATAGCTAGCACACGCTTGTAAACTGCCGTGGTGGCTAGCTGCTTGGGCAAGTGGACTTGCCAGCTGTAAGCTTGGTCTGATTTACCGTGCATTTTCAGACAAATTTTTTAGGAGTAGACCAGTTTGGTTTTAATTTGTCATCAGATTGCTTTTTAGAAACATGTGATTGGGGATCGGTGCCTGTGGCTCAAGCTGCTAAGGCGCCAGCCACATACACCTAAGGTGTCGGATTCGAATCCCCAGCCCGGCCCGCCAAACAACAATGATGGCTGCAACCAAAAAAAAATGGCCGGGCGTTGTGGCGGGCGCCTGTAGTCCCAGCTACTTGGGAGGCTGAGGCAGGAGACTCACTTGAGCCCAGGAGTTGGAGGTTGCTGTGAGCTGTGTGCCATGGCACTCTACCCAGGGGCATAGCTTGAGATTCTGTCTAAAAAAAAAAAAAAAAAAGAAAGAAAGAAAGAAACATGTGATTGGATTTCCATTAAAGTTAAATAATTTTTTTTTTATTATTATTATATTATTATTTTATTTTATTTTAGAGACAGAATCTCTCTCTGTCGCCCTTGGTAGGTGCAGTGACGTCACAGCTCACAGCAACCTCAAACTTTTGGGCTCGCCTCAGCCTCCCAAGTGGCTGAGACTCCAGGCGCCCGCCACAATGGTGGGCTATTGTTTTTGTTGTCATTGTTGGTTAGCAGGCCGAGGCCGGTTCGAACCCACCAGCCCCAGTGCATGTGGCTGGCGCCCTAACCACTGAGCTTGGGTACCGAGCCTAAAGGTAAATAATTTTCCTTTAGTCTACTTTTAAATTTAGGTCATAAAAGTAAAGGTTTAATGTTGATTACTGAGTATTGTGTGAATTTCATTTTTCTGAAAAGAGGAATAACCAAGTATTTTTAAAACAATCATCACTGGTGAATGTCATCATTTCCAAAATTTAAGAAGCCCACCCTTAAGACTTACTGGCCTATATGCTTCTTTGTTCTCTCATTTCTGTATTCATATTTGGCTTTTCTGATAGCTAAGGTACATAGATATCCAGCCTACATATAGTTTTCCCTATACACATAACACAAAACAATGTGGTATTGTTATGGATCTTGATTCCTATCTTAACAATATACATAGCATAGCCTATGGCACTGACTTTCCTTGAGACAAAATTTTTTGGCCAGGCATGGTGGCTCCTGCCTGTAATCCCAGACTTGGGAGGCCTAGAAGGGTAGATTGCTTGAGCTCACAGAATCCAGACCAGCCTGAGCCAGAGGAAAACCTCCGTCTCTAAAATAGCAGGCATTGTGGGCACCAGGAGTCCCTCCTAGCTATTTTGGGAGGCTGAGGCAAAGCGAATTGCTTAAGCCCATGAGTTTGAGGTTGCTGTGAGCTATGACGGCACAGTACTCCTGCAAGCTTGAGAAATTTTACTCTTTAAAAAAAATTAGTTGGACTGCATTTACAAATGCTTTCTCTTTAGTTAAAGGTAAAAATATAAAGATACTCAGTTTTCAGACTTCATGGTGCATAAAACTTAAATCTCAAATATGTCAACCTCTTTGCTATCAAAGCCCAGGGAAAAAAATGTTTGCATTTTTAAAGCTCAAGGATTATTGCGGATAATATTAATTAGAATCCTTATGAGAATCCGTATTTCAGCACTTTATAGAATAAATAGGTGGCTCTGAAAAGAGCCTTTGATTTCTACAGCGGGGGACCACTGATGACCGGACTACAAGGCGTTTTCACTTGCCCTTCGCCTTGTGGTGGCTCTCTGTCTTCTTGGGCAGTAACACAGCCTGGATGTTGGGCAGGACACCGCCCTGGGCAATGGTAACACGACCCAGAAGCTTATTAAGCTCTTCGTCGTTGCGGATAGCTAGCTGCAGGTGGCGTGGGATGATGCGAGTCTTCTTGTTGTCGCGGGCTGCGTTTCCTGCCAGCTCCAGAATTTCGGCGGTCAAATATTCCAGCACTGCTGCCAGATACACCGGCGCGCCAGCTCCAACTCGTTCAGAATAATTGCCCTTGCGCAAAAGGCGGTGCACACGACCCACTGGGAACTGAAGACCAGCTCTAGAAGACCGTGTTTTAGCCTTGGCCCGAGCTTTGCCTCCTTGCTTGCCGCGTCCAGACATAACGATTTATCAGCAGACAAAACAACCACAGAAAAAGGAAAAAAGAAATGTCCTCAAAGGAGGAATAGGAAGCTAGTTATAGTGCTGGGTGGAATTGTAAAAGGCGGCGTTGGATTGGTTAAAATTGTCCTTGTACTAGAGAACCAATTACAAAGCAGACATGTTGAAATAAAATTTACATATTACGTCACTAAACGTCTTCAAATCAGATTTGGCTATTTTGACTACCTCATTTGCATAGAAGGTCTATAAAAATAGAGCGTCTAGCCGCAGCCAAGCACTTACACCTTTTTCTCTATAGTGCGGTTGGTTGTGTCGATATGCCTGAGCCAGCGAAGTCCGCTCCTGCCCCTAAGAAGGGCTCCAAGAAGGCGGTTACTAAGGCGCAGAAGAAAGATGGCAAGAAGCGCAAACGCAGTCGCAAAGAGAGCTACTCCGTGTACGTGTACAAGGTGTTAAAGCAGGTCCATCCGGACACCGGCATCTCCTCTAAAGCCATGGGTATTATGAATTCGTTCGTCAATGACATTTTTGAGCGCATAGCGGGTGAGGCATCTCGTCTGGCGCATTATAACAAGCGCTCCACCATCACTTCCAGAGAGATCCAAACTGCTGTGCGTCTGCTGCTTCCTGGAGAGTTGGCCAAACACGCTGTGTCAGAGGGCACCAAGGCTGTCACCAAGTACACGAGCTCTAAGTAATAGTGAGTTTAGTCACTGTCAAAACCAAAGGCTCTTTTCAGAGCCACTCAACAGTCTCAGTTAAAGAGCTTTAATGCTAAGTGCATTGTAGGTGGGTACCTTAGTTGGTAATATCACAGATTTCGATTATTTAGTTTGGCTCACTGGAAAACTTCATTTAATCAGGTAACTTGAATAAATGCCAGAGAAAAAGCAGCCCTTTAAGATATTTACCATCCCTTCCTCTGCCCCATTGCTTTTTATTCGAGTAACTACACCAGATTTTAAAAGCAATAATAAGCAAAATATCAAAGGAGTGAATGACGTGAACTATAAGCCAGGAGCAGTGGCTCACTCCATAATGTTTGCGTTCTGGGAGGCTGAGGCGGGTGCATTGCTTGAGCTCAGTAGTAAAAAGACTAACCTGAGTTGGAACAGGACTTCTGTCTCTAAAGAAGTGGCGGGAGCCTGTAGTACCAGCTACTCTGGAGGCCAAGGCAAGAGGATTGGTCGCCTGAGCTCAAGAGTGTTTGAAGTTGCTGTGAGCTATGACCCCATTTCTACTACTGGGGGCGATCAAGTGAGACCTTATCCTAAAAAACCAAAAAAAGAAAGTGACATAATTCCATGGTTACCCCTGGAGGGAGTAGCAGGAGGAAGAAAGATTAGGTCAAAACAGTTATTGGTAATATTTGCTATACACCTCATTAGCAATTGGATTTAAGCACGTTCATATTATCTATCATAATTTGTGCATGTTATGTCATAAATTCTTTTTAAGTATCTATGATTATGAATTTAAAAACCAATAAACAGGCAAATATATTAGTCAAAAAGCCACTTCACCTTCCATAAAAATAACTTCCATCAGCGATTAAATGTTGTTTATATTAGAAATTTGTTTGTAACATGGAAAATCACCCTTTGAACTCCAAAATCTACAGTAAAGTAAAAGATGAGTTGATCAGACAATCCTGTTATTAATAGGAAAGAGAAAAGCAAGCAGAGTACTTTGTAAAAATTGCTACTAATATATAAGATTTGTTTTTTAGAGGCTCCTTCTTGAAATATTTTCCTTTCCACCATGAAATAAAAATACTTGACATGTATAGGGAAGTATTTATCAATTTTAAATTCATTCAAATTTTTAATCATTTTATTCATCAATGTGCTCAATCCAAGAACTGGTTTTGTAAGACTAGAGAATTGTTACATAATCAGAACCAACGGTGGAGGGGCAAGGAAATTTTACATGCTTCCCTTTCCAGCATAACCTCCACATTTCTGTCATTAGCCTAAGTGACCTAAGAAACCTGGCACCATGCCACTTGTCCAAGCATCAACTATCACTTCCAAAACTGATCTGAATTAGTTTTCTGACATCTTATTACAATCCTACTTTGCTTTTCATAAGGGTATATTTTGACTCTCCAAACAGACTGTAGACTCCCCAAGAGCACAGAAAAATATAATAGGGAATTGAGTGATGCAGTTTGCTAAACAGTGTTGTCACAGTCATTCTCATAAAGAAGATGATATGTAAATGCCAACCTGCAGAAACTGAGGAAGCAAGGCCTACATAGCACGCTGGGCACCGTGGCTCACACATATAATCCCAGCTACTCTGGAGGCTGATGTGGGATGATCTCTTGAGCCTAGGAGTTTTTTCAGGTTTCCAGTTTGTTGTGATTTTGCCACTGTACTTCGGTCTGAGCTACAGAGAAACCTTGTTTCAAAAACAAACAAGCAAAACCAAAACACCCAAACAAACAAAAATTAACCAACAAAAAATCTGTAGATTTGGATGTGGAGTGACCCCACACAGGGAACCATCAATACATAGTCCCTAAGGGAGATGTATACCTTGAGTAATTTTGAGGGGCTATGGAGTTGGGGTAGGAAGCACAGAAGGAATAGCTGCATTTGAGACCAAAGGTAGAAAGGGCGAGAGAGTGGGGGCCTTGTAAGGACATTGGGGTTTTCTTTGAGTGAAATGAGACTCATTGGAGGATTTTCAGCATAACAGTGACCTAGTCTGATCTGCCCTTTATTGAAGTTTGTCTGTCTCTGTGTGAGAGAAAGGAAAAGCAGAAAATGATTTAGAGGGTGCTATAATAATTAAAGAAAGAGATAGCAGTGGCTTGACCAGGGTGGTAGCAGTGCTAATGAGAAATGGTTGGATTCTGTTTTCAAGGTGGAGGTGATAGGACTTATTAATGGATTAGATGTACTGTGTGAAAGAAAAATACAAAAATGACTCCAACTGAAAGAAAGGATAGAAATGCCATTCACCAATTTCAAAATGACAAGAGGGACTGTTTTTGCAGAGATAATGCAAATAATTCTGTTTGAACCTGTTTAACTTGGAAGTATATATTAGTTGTATGTTCCAGTAGAGATGTCAAGTAGGTAGCAGGGTCTCTGAGTCTGGTGTTCAAGGGGAAATCTGCAGGATGGTGGTTTAATTTCTAAATCATCAACATATTTATAGTATCTCCATAATAACAAGGAAGCATGAGTTCAACAGAATCAGAGAGAAATTTTCATTCTCTTGGTTCATCTTCTCAGATTGATCAGGAGCAGCTGAGCTAAGGAAAGAGAAAAGGTGGCATCAGATACAGTGTGCTCTTGAGTTGAGTGCTATAGGTAGACTTTGGAAGGCCTGAGAACTGAAATTGCATGCAAAATATGTGGAGAAGATAGAAGCATTTTGGATATGGTGTGAATATCTATCACTAGATTCCCAAAGTTATTTCCCATGCTTTAGCTTTAATAGGCTACTATTATTATTATTTTGTTTTTTAGCTTGCCTGGATTTACAGGAATTTTAATTTTATTGCATATTCTTATTACAAAGGGCCTTTTGCCATATCTGTAAAATAGGGATAATATTTATTGTTTGTTCTGGGAATTATAGGAGATAGGGAGAACTGTTAGAGAAAGCACTTATAAAACGCTAAATTAGGAATTCACATGTGATGAATACAGATCAAACATTCCTTACTTCTTTGACTTAGAGATCAGTCATTGAACAGTTTGTCTTCAATACCAACCGTTTTTCCTAAAAGATATGCTATCCTATCTTGTGGCTTTTTTAGTCTCATGGTGGGTATAGTCTGAGAACTCCTAATTAATTATGCTTCCAGCCCAGATCTCTTCCCTAGAATTCCAGAATCATATTTCCAACTGCCTATTTCATGTCTTCCTCTTAGATAATCTCAATAGATTCCTCAATCTATCCCTGGATACTCAAAACTAAGCCTGCAATTCTCTCCAAAACTTAATCCTTCCATATTCTCTCCCTTTTAGTAACTGGGACCTCCATTCCTGTTGCTTTGGCTAAAATCATTGGAATTATCCAATACATTATCTTCTCATGTGCCCTGTATTCAGTAGCTCAGAAAAGAGCTATTAGCCTTTTCTAAAGTGTATATAGAATCCAATCATTTTCCACAAACTTCACCACTAATACACTGGTACCAGCCACTGCCATCTCTCATCTTCCTTATCGCAGTAGCCTCCCAACTGATCTTCCTGCTCTTACCCTGGCCCCATTAGTCTTCTCATTCAGGCATTCTGGTAGATCATTTTAAAGCAGAAATCAATTTTTTGCTCAAAACCCTGTAGTGGCTCCCACCTCACTCAGAGTAAAAGCCAAAGTAGTAACATTGGCCTACAGGGCCATCTAGGAACTACTTACCTTTATTTGCCTTTCATATAAGGTCTTTCCTCCACATTTCTGTGCCCCTTTGCCCAGCCACAATATCTCTTCACTACCTTCAGGCTTTCCAACTTGGTCTCCATTTGGAATACTCAAATCACTTTATCAGCCAAGTTTTCCAAGACCTTATTTAAGATATTACTTCCTCCCTTCATGTTACAACTTTTCCTGCTTCAGTACTCTTCCACCACACTTAGTTCTATACTATGTTTTACTTGTTTTAACTGTGTACCCAAACCCAATAAATGAAACTTCCATATATATGGAAATGTTAGAGTAGGTAGTAGGTATGAGCCACAGAGGGGGGAACAGAAAAGTTAGTCAACGTCTCCAACAGAGAACAGACCTTGAGGGAACAAAACTGAGGAGAAGAAAAGAGCAACAAATTTCCCAGTCTTGTGCAGGTACAAATTGACCTTCTGTATAAATTAACATGAGGTTTTGAGAGAAAAAAAGGGGAACCATTAGTAAGAACAGAATGAACACTGACTGCTCAGCCTTCTTTGATGTCGAGAAAAACAGCAACACTTGGGGTTCAGGACAGATGTCCTTTAGGGCTGGCCATGCTTTTGAGGTACTTTGATTTCATAATGGCGATATCCCTAGATTAATAAAAGAAGTGTAGTTACCATGCAGAAGGGGAGAATCATAGCGTGATTATCCAATATCCCAGTGGGGTCCAGAAATTTATATATCTTTCTCTCAGAGGGGAGGAGAATATGAGGAATATAGGCAATTCTGTTTAGAGGCAATGAATAGTTTCTGGGAACAATAAATAGATTATCTGAGAGAATGAATAGATGAGAGGAAAACAGATTGACTTGTAAATAACCTAAGAGACAGGTATTATACGTAAAGTAATTTGGCACATTTGATGTTTTTTCCTGCAATATGCTGATATAACAGAGAGAGGAAGGGTTTTGAGCAAAGAATTGATTTCTGCTTTAAAATTGTTCTGATGGGTTTGTCTGATTTATACAGGTAGCTAGAAAGCCCTTTCCAAGGCTTGTTGATCTCTTGTTGAAGGTAATTCAAAATATTCTTTATACCAAGGAGTCATATTCTGGGGTCAAACTTCCTGAGTTCCTTCAGAACAAACCAGATATCCAGGACATTTGGGGCATAATTGAGATGTAGTTAATGTGGACTTAGAATAGATTGTTAACAAAAGACTATGAAATGTAAACAGAAGACTATAAAATCCATCGATTAAAAGAAGACTATTTTCAGAGGGAGAAAAGATCCTAGGTTTGATATATATAGCCTTCAGGGAAATCTAAAAGTATATCCTCCAAGTAAGGGAGGTAGGAGCTGGTATACATGCTTTACAGAGTCAGCTTTACATACATATTGAATAGGGTTCAGGATGTTACCGAGTATTCATGAGGAAAGGTACTTGTATACTGGGTAAACATATATGTAATACATAACCCATGTTCAACTTGGGAGAGTGTTTTAGCATTAAAATGATGTGGAATTTGACTTTTTTTTTCTTTGCAGTTTTTGGCCGGGGCTGGGTTTGAACCCGCCACCTCCAGCATATGGGGCCAGCGCCCTACTCCTCTGAGCTACAGGTGCCGCCCGAATTTGACTTTTTATGTCAATAGGTTGAAACCTGCCGTAGTATCATTGAATCCCATCATGCCCCATATCCATGTGAGGGTGGCCTAGACTCCCTGACCTGAGTTTGAGTCTCTTGATGGGATTTATGCGGTGGTGAGACTTACAGCCATTTGACCAATTTAGGCCAGGTAAGGAAGGGTAGGCAGATGCTCACTAGAAAATAACAACAATAACTTCTTGTACATGGTAAAAAACTGTCATCTGGCAGGACTATTGAAATGTTTTATGAAGACTTATACTAAGAAAGCTTGGGACAAGTACATGTCAGTGAAATATTTAACAGACTCCAATTAGGTAATTTATAAGCCTTAAGGTTGCTGTTAAAACATCTGTTTATGTAAGGTTGTAACACTTATTTCTAATTTGCATAGCTTCTTTGCACATGTGCACCTACCTGGGTCAAAGCTGTATAGTCCGAGTGTGTGCAGTGAGGCTGTACCTAGGTTTACAGCTTTATTCTATCAGTTCTATACTTCGGGATGCTGTAATTTTGCTTTTAACAAAAGCAAATGCACTGCAGTTGTTTGCACATAAGTAATATAAACATTAAGAAGAAAGGAATGATGGAATCTATGATTATTACAGGGGCTTGAATGGCAGCTTGAAAAGTTATTTTCTCATTTGGTAGGAAGCCAACTAAGTAGATTACTGACATGATAGATAGTCTTGGAAGGGGCCCCTTGGCAATAGTAATTTGCCTTCACGATCCTTAAGGGCTTCATAACATTGTGTAAAGGGCAAATTACATACTAATTTATGAATTAATTTCTCCCCTTTAGAAGCACTAGGGAGAGTCCAGTATTGTTTACCCCATTTTATCATTTTATCAGGGTTTCTTATTGTGTCCAACAAAGATTTAAGTCATCCCAAGTTGTTTTTATCCAGCATCCCAAATATTCACAAATTTTTTTCCTCATAGTTTTTACTAATTTTTTTCTTTTCTTTTCTTTCTTTTTTTCTTTAAATTTCACCTCATAGTTTTTGAATATGTAAGATGATGAAGTTCCCCAAATGACCAGTTCCTTTGGTGGATCATTTAGCCAAAGCATTCTCTGAAAGGTGAGTAAACTTCCAGGGGTGGGAGTGGGGGTCCCCTCCCCTCTCCCCTGGACCATGAGTTTACAATTAGATTTAGTCCCAAATCTGATGGTAGACCTTTCTAAAAGAAAATAGTCTCCTAGATTTCAGCTTAAAGCGGGAAAACTTATATCTGATAAGGCTTACCTAATTCTTTTCCTAATGTGTCCAAGGCACAAATAAACTTCAAGAATATTCTTGCTTGCCTAACATTGGCAGAGGCAGTACAGGGAAGGTGGAGGGTAGTGGAATCAGGGGTCACTTCGGACTCCACCTGTGGTTGCCAGATATTAAAAAACTATGTGATCTGCAGAGGAAGGAAAAAAGACTATATTTTCAAAAAGAGAATCAATCCTAGGGAAAGCTGGCCTTGAGGAAAACTTGAGAAAGTATACTCTGTGCAGAAGGAAGAAGCTGGTATGTATGCCGTACACTGTGTTTCACATGAATATTGAGTAGGGTTGGGGGAAGTCAGGTGCTTACATACTGGGAAAACATCCCACATTCACTTTGGGATGGGGTTTTGGCACTTAAGCGAGGTGGAATATGGCTCCTTATGTCAATAGGTAAGCGACAAGGCACAAAGAGAATTTGTAGTCTCCACAGGTTGGCTGAAACTGGCTTAAGGTCTACACCATTTATCAGTAATGAATGTTTATGATAACCCTTTGTCCAGTCAGTTTGGCATGTCTGCAAAATGGTGCAAGAGGGTTTGTTGGCCTATCAGTGTCAGGGTTGGTTTAAAATTCCAGGCATAGTTTCTGTAATGCTTTCTAGAAGCTGGCTTCTGCTTAAATTACAGGGAAGAAGCCATATGGCACTAACACCAAGGTATTGTGATCACTCTGTTGTTCTGCTGCCCATAAAAGCTTATTTTTCTTTAGTATCATTTTTACCTTTTGTTTTTCCCATCTTGGTCACAGTAAATTCACTTGGTCTTTTTGAGTGTATTTTAGTAAGATATTAGGAAATTTGGCTTTACTTGGGTGTGAGGTTATGTATAAAATTTACGTAGTGCATACTTAATAATTTGGTTTGAAACCTCCTGAAGTCACCGAGCACAGCCGCCCCACCCTTCATTATTGTCTGATTTATACATAAGCCCACCATACATTTAGGACGTAACAAAAAAAGATGGTATATAAGCGTGCCAACTCTTCTGCGGAAAAATGTGGGTGGCCCTGAAAAGGGCCTTTGAGAATTGGGTACCTTCAATTTTGGATGCTAGACACTTTAACCGCCAAAACCATACAGAGTACGCCCCTGTCTCTTAAGCGCGTAAACTACATCCATAGCTGTTACAGTTTTACGCTTGGCGTGTTCTGTGTAAGTGACAGCATCACGGATAACGTTCTCCAAGAAAACCTTCAGCACTCCACGAGTCTCTTCGTAGATAAGGCCAGAAATACGCTTAACACCACCTCGTCGAGCCAGACGCCGGATAGCAGGCTTAGTGATACCCTGGATGTTGTCTCGTAAGACTTTCCGATGACGCTTTGCACCTCCCTTGCCCAAGCCCTTTCCTCCTTTGCCGCGGCCAGACATCCTGTAGCAACTCCTCAGAGATCTATCAGGAAAGTACAGAAGTTGTAGGCGCAATGTACTTATATGCACGGTCTGCGGACCTAATTGAAAACTGTAGGCGCCTACGGGTACTTTCGGTCCGCCCACTACCCCACCTCTCGCGGGCCACCTGAGATGACGTCACCGAAGGCTCGGGCGTGGGCAGGCAGAACGCCTCTCAGGAGAGGCTAATCTTGTAAAACCAAAGTACCCAAGTAGGAATTTTTGAGGCCATTTTAACTACATCAGAAAAAAATAAATAAATATATATATATGTATATATATATAGAGAGAGAGAGAGAGAGAGACAACATTTGAATAATAGTATTTTATGATTGGAATTCTTTAGTATGATTGCACAGGAGTCTTAGTCTACACGTTCAGAACTGTAGCAACCTCTATTAAATTTGAAGCCCAGCTTTGTCCTATATATTTGGTGTCTCTGATATCGCTGCTTCTGTGGTAAAGCCCCTGGTGACTGAAACCCCAGTGAGAAAGAGTTTGAAATTTTCAAGACTTGACGTTCTCCATCTCCAAGCCAAGAGAAATCTGTCCAAAAGAATTTTCTTCCCAAAGCCAAAGACATGGCTATTTAGTGGTTCCGTAGCATAATTTTTTGTTGCCCCTTGGTGGGCTGTATTCCACACCCAGATTATATTTCTTCATACCCTCTTCATTAAAATTTGTAATTCTCATTTTAGTATCTAGGCACTCCAAACAAATACATTCAGTAACTCCAAACAAATACATTCAGTATAAAAATGGACAGTTTCCCCTGCAACCTTTGGTTGTTCGTTCTGAAGGCTCCTGTGTATATATGTTAAATAAATTTGTCTATTCTCCAATTAATCTGCCTCTTGTCAGTTATTTTCATGAACCTTCCTAGGGTAAATGGGTAATCTTTCCTTGCTCCTACAGATACATTCTTTGGTTTGCTTATTTGCTTTTTACCAGGAACATGCCTATTTAGTGTAGGAAAATAGGGAACACTAGGGATGCTGCTGAAAGGGAGGAGAGAAGAGAGGCAAGGAACTCTGTTCCTGTCAGTATCACTCCAGCAATGTTTTTCCTCCTGGAATGGGAACTTGGTTCCAATTCCCAGCTTTATTTCCTACATTCCCAGAATTACCTTCATTGTAACACCTCAGAGTTCTGAGTCCCAGCTCCAACAGGCCTGCCCAGACTTCTACGTTCTAATATTCCAACTTTTTCCCTTGTCCTCCCAGGCCTACATGTAGCTTCTCCTTCTGCTTTTTGTCTCTGGAATATCTCAAATATGTTTTGGTCTTATTCCTTCCAATAACTGTGTAACTTTTATTAAATTATCTTTATAAATATAACTTAATAATTTGTTTTTCTGACTAGACATTGACTGGTACATGGTACTAAGCCTCCCTTGATTTAAAGGGCCATTGCTTCTTTACTTTTAAAAAATTAATTGAATATCCTTTTAGCATCAGCGACTTAGATAATTATTTTAAACGTTTTCCTAACCCTTGAAGAACTTATGGTTTAGGAAGGATTTATCACTATCAGTTCCTTCAGGTATGTCAAACATTTATTTTGAGAGCCAGAAGTGAGGTAAATTCGATGGCGGCTTGCAGACTATATTCCTCCTATAGCCTAAGTTTCCTGTAGCCTAAGTAAACTTTTCTTCTTGACTGACTCAGGACACTTAAGATGAATAAGGAATCTCTTAGGAAAAGAAATGTGATCTAGTGGTTGGGAAAGGAGATTATGCATATGCAAATACTTCATAAAATATTCAAAAGTTTATATAAAGTGTTTTTTAAATTATATCAAAGCATTTTTAAAAGATCATAGCATCAAAAGATCATGGATGGAACTGGAGTTCTGTGATGTGTTCTTTCAAAAATTTAGACTTTCTGTTTTGAAATCAAATTAGACACCCCAGAAACAAACCAAAATTGCTGCTGTTAGGCTCAGCTCCTGTAGATCAAGCGCCTAAGGCACCAGCCACATGCACTGGAGCTGCAGGGTGCAAATCCAGCCTGGGGCCGCCAAACAACAATGATAACTACAACCAAAAAATAGCTGGGCGTTGTGGCGAGCGCCTGTAGTCTCAGCTACTTGGGAGGCTGAGGCAAGAGAATGGGTGAAGGTTGCTGTGAGCTGTGACACTACAGCACTCTACCCAGGACAGCAGCCTGAGGCTCTATCTCCAAAAAAAAAAAAAAAAAAAAAAAATTGCTGCTGTTAAAATCAGTGCAATTTCAAAATCATGTGTGCTTTGGATATTTAGGGATAATTTACATGTATCTATAATAATTTCAATAGTATTTACATATTTGAATTTAAATACATAAATTGCAATTTAAGAAATTTTAAATATATTAATTATTTTTAAATATGCATCATGTATTAGTTTCCTATTGCTGGTTTAAAAAACGATCACAAACTTTATGGTTTAAAACAATACAAATTTATAATTACATTTCTATGAATCAGGATTCAGTCCAAAGGTTTTAGTTCACCTTGAAGTAAATCAAGGTGTGAGCTTGATTTTAACAAAAGTTTTAATTTACTTATTTTTTATTTTTAATTATTATTATCTTTTTGAGACAGTCTCATTTGCCTTGGGTTTGAGTGCTATGGCGTCATAGCTCACAACCTCAAAAACTCTGGGGCTCAAGTGATCCTCTTGCTTCAACCTCCCGAGGTGGGACTAAGGTGCCAGTAACAAGCTCAAGCTATTTTTTTAGTGATGGAGTCTTGCTCTCAGTTAGACTGGTCTCCAACTTCCGAACTCATGCAATCCACCTGCCTTGGCCTCCAGAACTGCTAGGAATAAGTAAAGGCATGAGTCACCTTGCCCAGCCAACCTTTAACAAAAGTTTTTAAAAACCTTTGTTTTCTTGTCTTTCACTTCCTAAAGGCCATCCTCTTTCCTTAACTCATGATCCTTTACCTTCATTTTCAAATCTATGGCCAAATCTTTCCCACGCTGCCTTTTCTCTGCTTCTCTATTCAAATTCCTTCTTCCCCCTTTAAGGACATTTCTGATTATAGTGGGTTCATTTTAAGGCCAGCCAATTGGTATATTTAAATTCTATCTCCAATTTTAATTGCCCTTTGTCATGTAATCTAACAAATTCCAATTCCAGGGATTAGGATGTAAGCATCACTGAGGTGGCATTATTTGGTCTTCTGCAGTCAATTAGAATTTGATAGAAAACTACATAATTTCTGCTCTGGGAAGGGCAGAAACCAAATATGGACACATTTTTGTATGTTATTTTATAAAGTTTATATAACCCCCTAATGTAGTACACCTTACTTTAGATCAATACTTCTGAGACTAAAGAAAGTAAACATTAACTGTTGTAACAACAATGCGAATTATCATGTAAAGAAAGGTATCTGGTATTTTCAATTCTAATTTTTTTTTCATTTTTTGTGTTGGTTTATTTGAATATTTTTTGTTTCTGCATTTATGTGTTCAGTAGGGATACAAGAATATACCGTAATACTTTCTTCCTGACGTAAGTGAAATTCTCAATTATTTTTTACATACGTTTTCAGCATTAATTCTACTCAGAATGCCACTCATGGCGGTTTATAACCTTACATATGGCTTGTAAATTAGGAGAAACCTGTAAAATTTAAGGCTTTTATAGGATTTTAAAATTAAGCTTTTTATAGGATATGTGCATGACTGGAAGGTGGCCTTTTATAGGACATGTGCAGGACTGGAAGGTGGCCGTCTTAAACCAGAGGCATGTTTTTTTCATTTGCCATCATTTTGTCTACTAGAATAAAAACAAGCTAGTAAATCAGCCCTAAAAAAATGTACTACAGTAGAGATCCCAGACCTAAAGTGTTTCTTTACCTAGCACTCAATTTTTTTCTCCATCAGAGAAGCCAAAGTTATCCTTGATTTGTACTAAAGCTTACATGACAGCACTTTGGCCAGCCTCAGTGGCAATGTAGGCAGATGTGACAGACATACTTGTTCACTAGGTATAGTATAGGTTTTCTTCTATAAGCCAGTCAAAAAGATTATAAATTTTTACTGTACACTACCTTTAACTCCACAGAACAGCTAACCAAACTCAAGATATACTAGTTACAACTCTTAATGCCGAAGAGATTGGTGGCTCTTAAAAGAGCCTTTGTATTTGGTTACAAAATCCTCTCAGGCGCTGAAATTACTTGGAACTGGTGTACTTGGTGACAGCCTTGGTACCCTCGGACACTGCATGTTTGGCCAGCTCTCCAGGAAGCAGCAAGCGCACGGCTGTCTGGATCTCCCTGGAAGTGATAGTTGAGCGCTTGTTGTAATGAGCAAGACGAGAAGCTTCGCCCGCAATCCGCTCGAAGATGTCGTTAACAAATGAGTTCATAATACCCATGGCTTTAGAAGAGATACCAGTATCGGGATGGACCTGTTTCAGGACCTTGTAGACGTACACAGAGTAACTCTCCTTTCGGCTACGTTTTCGCTTTTTGCCATCTTTCTTCTGTGCCTTAGTCACCGCCTTCTTGGAGCCCTTTTTAGGGGCAGGAGCAGATTTAGCTGGTTCAGGCATATCAGCTAAAAGATGCGTTTGCAAGGTAAAGGGAAATGATGTGTCTGCTTAAGGCTGGCATTATTTGTAGGGCTTGTATGCAAAACTGGGATTGAAAAACGTAGGCCTTGATTGGATAAAAAATTCCAGGCTGTACTGTGGTATGCAAATTAAGTGATTGTAAGTCCTCTTTGCCATTGGTTACCGTTCTGAGGTTGTTGTAGCCAATCAAATAGCGTAATTTACAATTCAGTCTGCAAGTATAATAGCTTCTCATCTGCTAAGAAAATTCTTATCTGTATTTCTGTTTTCTTTGCAGAGCAGGTTTGTTAGTGTCGGAAGATGTCTGGTCGCGGAAAGCAAGGCGGCAAGGCTCGCGCCAAAGCTAAGACTCGGTCTTCAAGGGCTGGCCTTCAGTTTCCGGTTGGCAGAGTGCATCGTTTGTTGCGTAAGGGTAACTACTCCGAGCGAGTTGGAGCCGGAGCTCCGGTGTACCTGGCAGCAGTGCTGGAGTACTTGACCGCTGAAATCTTGGAGTTGGCGGGTAACGCGGCTCGGGACAACAAGAAGACGCGTATCATTCCACGCCATCTACAGCTAGCTATCCGCAACGACGAGGAGCTCAACAAGCTGCTGGGCAAAGTTACTATTGCGCAGGGTGGTGTTTTACCCAACATTCAGGCTGTACTGCTCCCCAAGAAGACTGAAAGCCATCACAAAGCCAAGGGCAAGTAAATATGGGAAGTTAGTGTTTTGGTCCCTAAAGTCGTCATTTATAACCAAAGGCTCTTTTCAGAGCCACCACGTATTCGTTAAAAGGGCTTGCATTTTCCCTACTTTTTTTTTTTTTTAAATCCTAGGATCAGATATTTTAACAGTATTAAAGGTACGTTTTGATTTAAGGAGGTCATAATGGTTATGTAAATACAGAGATGTGGAGAATTCTCTATTTATTTGAATAGACTTAAGCACTCTAACCTTAAGATGGCAAAGCTATTAAATGCTGGAGGAAATTTAGCACTCAACTAATACTGTAAGTACACGTTTAAATCTTAATAAAAACAGACTACACTTAAATGTTTCTCTGCGTCTTAATGGGACAAGATCGCCTGCAGACCATTATGGCTTTACAGTTTGTGTGGTTTCCTTTTATTTTTTTTTTTAAGGACAGTCTCATTTTATCCCTCTCGGTAGAGTACCCTGGCGTCACACAGCTTCCAGCAACCTCCAACTCCTGGTTTTAGGCGATTTTCTTGCCCCTGCCTCCCGAGTAGCTGGGACTACAGGCGCCCGCTACAACGCCTGGGTGTTTTTTTGTTGCGGGTTGGCTGGGGCCGGGTTTGAACCCGCCACCCTCGGTATATGGGTCTGGCGCCCTACCCACAGAGCCACAGGCGCCGCCCTGTGTTTTTCATTTTTAACAAGCCAATTCTGGCTCCATTGAGCTGTTCTTCATATTCGTCATTTTGAAGCAGCACATAATTTTTTGTACTAATCACAAGTGGTTATTTTGCAGGAACAGCTAAATTAAATAATGAGTGCTTTATATTTAAACTAGATGTATTAATAAATGAGTTAATAGGCATGATAGCGCATATGGAACACATCTTTGAAATTAAAAACCTAAAGTTTAAGTAGACAAAGATATTGTGGTGAAACCTACCTTTCAGAAAGTAAATGAAGGGAAAAAACCAAAACCATTGGCCAATTACATCTAGCGCGCTCCTTAAAATTGATCAAAAGAAAACCAGTTTCAGTCTAAAATACAAATGTATACATAACACTGCAAGTAAGAGTTATCACCTTAAATTCGGCGGGGCAACCCATCAAAGAACATTTTAAATAAAAAAAAAAAGCGAAAGTCAAATAAATTTGAAAACAGAGTTAAAGGGGAGGATAGAGAAAGATTCTGACAATAAGTGTAAACGCAGAGGAGGTTCCTGTATTCAAAGAGTGAACATTGTGAGATGGAGAGGAATGAACTGCCTTGTCCAATCAGAACAGGCCTCTGTCTCTGGAAAAAGAATGGAGCTTTCATTTTCCCATCGGCTTTCTAATGTCAAAGATTTGTGATGGCTCGTTCTAAGCGGACAGCTCTCAAGTCCACTGGTGGAAAGGCCCCAGGAAAGCAGATGCTACCAAAGTGGCCCGCCCCAGCACCGGTGGGTGAAGAAACTCTATCGCTGCCGGCCGATAACCGTGGCCCTGCCCGAGATTCGCTGCTGCCAGAGCTGCTGATCCGCAAATTGCCTTTTTTTTTTTTTTTTTTTTTTTAGCGCTTGGTGCCTGAGATGGCGCAGGACTAGACCAATCTGCCGTTCCAGAGCTCTTCGGTGATGGCGCTGCAGAAGGCCTGTGAGGCCTACTTCGTGGGGCCTCCTTTTTGAGGACACAAACCTGTGAGCTATCCACGCCAAGCGGGTCACCATCATGCCAAAGGGTATCCAGCTCGCATGCTATATTGGTGGGGAGAAAGCATACATGGTCTGATGAGCGTGTGGTAGCCTAACCCCAAAGGCTCTTTTTAGAGCCATTCACCTTTTCTATAAAAGATGCTGTGTACCATGCATGCTACTATCCGTAAACTGGAAACTTGCTCACCAGAGAAGTAAGTATTTTCGCCACTCACACCGGAGAATTGGTGTAAGACCTCATGAATTTATTCATGTAGTACTTTTAAGAGCCTTTAAGAAGTGTGTCTATACTTTGGCAGCAGCCTCCTTGGGCCTTGCTGCTTTGTACGTGGAAGGTTACCTTTAGTTGGAGTCTCACCGTCTTTCCGCTGGTCTGCTTTCACCATTTTCGGGCTCTGAGCAGCTTTCTTTAACCAGGAAACCGTCGTCTGCTGCTTCTTTGAGATCTGCTTATTATTCTGGGATGACTGCTCCAGTGGCTTTCTTGGCTCTTTTGCCTGTCCTGGTAGCTGCCCTTGGGCTGGAATGTAGCTGTCTTCTTGAGACTCCCTTGTTTAGTCTGAGAGAATCGGAGGTGCCAGTGCCTTTGCTCTGCAGGAAAATACCTTTATTCACCCTTGTTTACCAGGTTCTGAAGGCCCAGCTTAAAGCAGCTGTTTTCTGCCATATCCACCAGACACCAGCACCTTCTTGAGTGTGGGGCGACCTGCCACTGTGCTCCTTGGAAGTAGCCAAGGCTTTGGTGACACTGGGGCCTGGATGCCTTTTGCTTTGTTACACGTGTGGCCTTGTAAATCCTTCTTAACGCTGTCTTTTCGTGGGATATAGAGCAGGAGTTAGGGCAAGTCCTGTTTCCAGACATGATTGTAGATTTGGTATTTAAAGAGTTGGAAAAAAAACCTTCCATACGGCTCCGGGTATGTGCTTGTGATCACATGTATGTCACGTACACTGTGTGTTGATTGGTTCTCAGCTCAGTCTTCTACCTTGGCAGCAATCTAGTTCAGCTATCCCTGAAGTGTGTTATAATTCAGAAAAGCAAAATAATTAAAATTCCCAGGGAGAATCACACGCCTTCTCTTATCCAATGAATTGGGACAGCTGAAAATTTGAGATCTTTACTTTTTCTTTCTCCAGTTTTTATCATGTCCAGCCTCACCCTTTATCAAAACCCCTAACTCTTGAGATTGATTCACAGATCAAAAATATAACTTCTTGATTTTCATTTAAAATACAAATTCTTTCTTTTGGCCTTCAATTGCTTGCTTTTGAAGAATATTTATACATTCTTGGTTTCTCTTAAATTCAACAACTGCTTGATTTTTATTGAGATTTACCTAGAAATTCTATTTTATATGAGCAGTAACAGTCTCTTTTGGAGTTCTCCAGAAGAACAGCAGTCACTGCTCATTCTGATAAGGAAAATTAATTTGAGTTGTAAAAAACGTTATAATGGCTTATCTACTTGGACGTTTAGTTAATTTGTGGGGGGGGGCAAACAAGAATTCAACATTTCTACAGGAAAATGGGATATATAATGATCAATGATCCTCCTGACATTAGGATGGTTTGCAATAGCTGAGTTCGGGGAAGATCCAGGAAAAGGCACCAAAGAGACTTGGACTCCTATATGGATTCAGAAAAATTCTCGTATTTTTATTAATTTTACTGGGGGAAATGAATTTTTAAAATGTTTGTTAGTCTTTGGATATAGAGGGCTGTCGTGTTTGGGGACAAGGGAAAGATAAGCTTTGGCAAAATATTCCAAGTACCAGGATCAAGGATTATACATGCACATATACACATTCCTTTAAGAGGGAAAATTTTTTTAAAAATGTTTTATATTCAGCACAACATTTCTTGTTTATTCAAGGATCTAGGCTTATAGTGACACAGTACAATGTATGTTAAATGTTAGAAGAAAAGAGTGGTGAGAGAAAGTGATTTAATTTTATTTTCTTCACTCCTCTATGTCTTCAGCATGTGTTTATTTTGAAAGATGCACAAGTCTATGTCTCACTAGGGCTATGAAGGACAGAAATCCTGTGAATAGACAGAGCAAAGACCATGGAGGCATGAAGGTTTCACATTTCTTGGTGTGTTCAAAGTCTTGCTTTGTGGCCTTACATTACCATTCTGGCAGTGTGGTTCACAGAACAAGCATGAAATCTGTAGACACAACAAATTTCTGGTTTTACCTCTTAAAATCTACATGATCTTGGACAAATTATATAACTTTTTGTGTTATTTGTTCTCAGTCTTTTTCTTCCCTTTTTTCTCTTTGCTATCCTACTTTAAAATGAAGACATGGTTTAAGAAAATACAGTGACATACTTTGAAATGTTTATGTGTGTCATTCCCCTGCTCCTAATCTGGATCCTTGCACTTAAATTCCCACCTCAATTTCTTTAAGGAACATTGCAGATAATATAATATTAAACAGATCAATTTCTTTAAGGGACACTAGGATCTCTTTTATATGACCTACATACTTGTATACTTTGAAATCTTCATAGATTTAAACAACTAGAAGTATAAAGTTGGTCTTATAAATATGGGATTCAATCATATAAGAGAACTTGCCTTAAAGACATATAGGAATTTTCTGTGAAAGCACAGCACAACTCAGGTGTCCTTAAACTCTTTCCATTGCTTTATTCTGCAATTATGGCAACTGCCCAAATTCTTGCTTTTTGCACCTGTATTCCTTGAGATACACTGTTGACATAGTAGTGCTTGACTCTTTATCATTTGAAATTGAATGAGAGCAATACTTGACTGGAATATTGAAGATACAGAACTATTATGAAATGAGTAGCTTGTTCTAATTTCTATCACTGAGTTCTGAGTGGTCCATACTATTTCCTCCTAAGAAAAATTTTAATCCCAATATTAATCTAGATAAAGAAGTCATGTTTAGATGTCATATTTAAGATAAAATAAAGGAATGAAAAACCAAAAGGGGATTTTTAGTGGCCTTCATATGTCGAACAAATAAAATAATTCTGGCAACAAAATGACTCTTCTTTACTATTATAAAAGACAGGAAACGAACACTCTATTGTGAGTAAACACAAACAGATTTACATACATATAAGGTAGCACAAAAGTGAAAAATTAGGACAAAATCTCACATATGTTACACAGTAAAGCCGAACAATAACTTCTTTTATCTCCTTGAGATAGAGAGGGTGTAATTTACAACAATCCCTTGAGACATTTCTAAATAAATTCTAAAAGTAGATATAATCATATGTTAAGGTTATTTGGCCCATGAGCTTGGAGATTGTCTCTACATTGTTAAAACTGGAGATTGGGCTTAATCCTTAGAAACATTTATCTCTTTTCTCAAAGTAGAAAAAAAAATTTGGGCGTACTATTTTTCTAAGAAAACTCTCCAAGAACAGAGGAGAAATTACCTTAGTCCACTTCATAATGAAAATCATTGCCATTTATTCTTACACATCCCCATCAGATTATTGTTACTAACATTTGATTTTCATTCCAACATTCATGGAATTTCTTACTCTGCATTCATTTTCTGTGTACCATAAACTGATGGGGCAGCTGTGATTACCTTGGTTCTCCTCATAGGTCATGGTGAAGAGAAAGTCAAATTTCCTACCCCAAAGTACCTGGAACTCCACAAGGGTATTATTAGTGAATTAAGTCTGTAAGTAGTTATTATTAGGAAAAGGTCTCAAAATCAAGTTTTAGCATATTAGGATACTCCTCTTAAGTTCATCACTTCAGAGGGGTGAATCTTAAGGAGAAAAATCGAGAACAACAGGAATATTATAGCATACAATAATTAATGTTCAGTGATTGTTCATGTACAATCTGGGCGTTATTCCAGGAATTTTGCATGGTTTATTTTTTTTAATTTAACAAATACTCTTTCAATTAAACTCTTGTTATACATTTAAAAGGAAACAGTATAGTTTGCCCAAATCACCCAGCTAATTAACATGAAACAGTCTCCAAAGTTTACCTGGATGCTATGAGGCCAGCTGGCTGAGATATTAGAATTATCTGTGGTGACAGAAAACAGTGCTAACTACCCTTAGGGGCCTAAACCTTTCCTCTCTCCCCCCCCCCAGAACAAAAGGCCTATCTGACCCCGCCCCAATAGTTCTGACAGGAAGACCCTCGCCCCCTAAAACCTTCCAGCAAACTGTGAAATCTTCCTCCCCTACGCCCAATATTAAAATAAGCCCTCAAACATTCTCTGTGCAGTAGCCCTCTTTGCTTAGGCAGGTCTCAGTTCCCTTTCATTAAATTTGGTCTGAACCTCTCCTTGTCTCTTCTCTGGGTACACCATTGAACCCCTTTCAGTGTCCATGACCGTGATGGACAGACACATGACAGACACAAAGCATAAATTTTATTTGTTTTTTGTTTATTTGAGAGAGTCTCACTTTGTTGCCCTTGGTACAGTGTTGTGGCCTCATAGCTCATAGCAACTTGAAACTCTTGGGCTTAAGCGATTCTCTTGCCTCAGCCTCCCAGGTAGCTGAGACTACAGGTGCCCGCCCCAGCGCCCAGCTATTTTTTGGTTGTTATTGTGGTTTAGCAGGCCCAGGCCGAGCTGGAACCCGCCACCTTCGGTGTATGTGACTGGCGCCCTAACCTCTGAGGTATGGGTACTGAGCCCATACAATTTAAATCTATTGCACTACAAGGTTCTCATTGCTTTGGGATACACATACTTGTATGTCTTAAATGCACCCCTCAGTGATTTTAACTTGATAGACCTCTCAATGGGTAACCTTCATATTTATTTAGTTCTTTCAGTAAAGATAATCTAGTCTCCATGCCAAAGAGCCCTGCTGATGTAGCTAGAGAGCCGCAAGTCAATACAAATAATATGTATATGACTTGCGTAAAATTTTATTGAAAGTATCAGAAGCCTGAAAGCAGGCTTGTTTGTGAAAAGAAGCATATAACTGTTAGAATTATCTGTGAAAGCAGAGCGCAACTGTTCTAGTCAATGTCTGCGAGTACAGTATGAATATATCTGCACAAAGACCCCTAACTAGGTACATTTTTTACATCCCAGCTAAGGCTCTGTAATTGTCTCAGGCCGCTGTTTTTTTTTTCCAGACTCTGAGCCGGGGACAACTGTGCAGAAGGGCGGGAAACGATTGTGGTTCCCGCCCCTGCTCTTGAGGTTTTCAAATAGGTCCGTTATGTTATTATAAAAGTGCTGAGTGAGTTTGCTGACAGCATTGTGCTGCTAGCTTGGCGAGCTCGTTTTCGTCATGTCTGGACGCGGGAAGGGCGGAAAAGGCTTGGGCAAAGGGGGCGCCAAACGGCACCGCAAGGTATTGCGAGATAACATCCAAGGAATCACAAAGCCTGCTATCCGGCGCCTTGCTCGTCGCGGTGGCGTGAAGCGCATTTCCGGTCTCATTTACGAGGAGACTCGTGGAGTTCTTAAGGTATTTTTGGAAAATGTGATTCGCGATGCTGTCACCTATACGGAGCACGCCAAGCGCAAGACCGTGACAGCTATGGATGTGGTCTACGCGCTCAAACGACAGGGCCGCACCCTTTATGGCTTCGGCGGCTAATCCTTAAATCAAGTTTCTTCCACAGAACCAAAGGCCCTTTTCAGGGCCACCTATCTGTTCATTTGAAGGAGTTGATAACCAGTTAGTGGCTTTTTGTTGGCGTTCGGGGTGTATATATTTACTTTAAATGCTTCTTGATTTGACTTTGTCTCATAAATTATTACTAGGTCTGAACTTGAAAACTTAATGGTTCCTTATTCTCTAATAGTGTTGGTATTTTGCCCCAGTAAAGAACATCAGGTTTTAGAAGTTGACAACAGTGGCTTGAAAGGGAGTGAGGGTTCCTGATTGATCACAAGGAACAGCGCTGTCAAGACGGGTCTGGTCCGTGGCAATAACTCTTAAGTTCATGTAATGAATATGTTACAGCAAGCTTAATTCTACCAAACAATTTTGTTTTCCTAATTCAGTATTAGACATTGGTCTGAAAGTTTAAAGAAAAGCTGATGAGGCCTTCACTTAGTATCTCGTATTCCATTATAAAGCACGCCAGCTCATAACATTTTGTGAACTACCCACATGTGTTAAGCAGAATTCTGGTTATTTCAACGTACTGTCTCCCTTTAGGGGAGTAATTCTTACCAATACATGAACTGAAACTCCTTTGAGAATCTTGGGGAAAAAAAGATGGACATAGAAATAAATTTATGGGGCTCATTTATCCTCTGAGGCTCAAGGAACTTCCCAGGGTTCCATGGATTTCTGTCGACAACCAGACATCCAGGATTCTCAAGGCCTGAGATTTAGATACCCAAATTGTAAGGATAGAGAGAAATAGGCAGTCATAATACCAAAAAGAAACAAAAAACCCCCACGTTGAACAGGAGTGAATTTGTTTTATGTACTGAGTACAATAGACCTATATATTCTTAGGAAAGTAGGTTAGTATTTAATAGTCTATAACTCAGAATGCAAGGAAACACTTTCAAATTTTTTGATCAACAAAGGGCTTGAAGGCCCAAACTGAATTTCACAAGATTTAAGAGTTAGTAAAAGCTGAAAAATTTATTTTTATTTTAATTAAAGAAAAGGTCCATGAATTTTATCTTGAAACCCTTTGAACTTTGATATCTTAATATATTTAACAAGGCCTGAATATGTAGTAATCTGTACCATTAAGGAAAGCATATGTTACGTTTATAAGAAACATTCCAAAGACCTTGAGGTTTCGGGAAACCTTATACAGAACCATGCATCCTTGGAAGGCATCTTTGGCTAAGTTACTTAACTTTTCCCGTACCTCTGTTTCCTCATCTACAGAAAATAGTATTACCTAGCTTATAAAATTTGGAGACAAAGTTAAATATTTGTTAAGTATTTTGACCAATGCATGGGATACGGTAACACTATGTTTTGGCTCTTGTCATTATTGCTATGAGGCCTAGGTTATAATGGAAAAATACCAGTTAACTCCTGACAAATTCCTGGGCTACAAGCCCTCAACAAAATGAAATCTGGTTCACTCCCAAGATAGATGGGAAAATACTAACTTCTTGCTTGACTAACTCCTGGGCCACCAGCCTACTTAATGTTTTTCTATTTTTTTAGTAGACATGAGGTCTCTTTTGCTCAGGCTGTTCTTGAACTCCTGAGGTCAAAGGATTTGCCTGCCTTACTTCCTTCCAGAGGGCTAACATTACAGGAGTGAGCCACTTCACCCAACCCTCTGCTTAATTTCTAGTCCCATAAAATTTATTTTCCACATAGTAGCCTATGTACTTAAAATCTCAGTTGTTTGCCAAGATAGAATAAAAATATGGGTGTCTTCTTCTGGTACATAATGTCCAACACAGCTCCCAACTAATGGGCACAATGTTTGGGTATGTGGCAAACATCTTACGTGCAGGACACAACTACAGCAGGGACCTTAACTAACAAATGCAAACATTGTAACCTAATTGTCTATACCCTCATATTAATCTGAATTTACAAAAAAAAACGTCGAACATGTTCAGAAACAGTTTAACCCAGCCTTATCACTTAACATTTTACATGTGATCACTAATCTCCCAGCACACAGACCATCATCTATTTCTTGAGCATAAACTCTCCCTTCCCTAGAATTTTTGGTTTTTGTAGCAAGAGTTCTGTTGGCCTGGAACTGTAAACTCTAGGTTATTGGTTTCCTTATCTAAAGAATCATCTAGTCACTATCATGACACCTGGCTATGTTGTATTTTTTATTTTTGTTTTTTGTAGAACTTAGAACTCCTGCCTATTTGATATTATCTTGCTGAGTGGTCAGCTTGTTTTTTGTCTCTCTTCTCTCACTATCAGCCCAGGGAGAGCAGATTCTTGTTTGTCTTGCTCACTACAGTATATCAATATCTGGTACAGAAGGAATACAATTAACATTTCATGAAATACTAAAAGGAATCCCTTCAATTGTTCTCTGATTTGTTCCTTACACCCATGACTCCATTACTGCTACCATTTCTGTCTTGAACCTTTATCACCTTTATCACTATCCCATCCATCCAACCTCTGTCCACCAGAAACATATTCCTATAACCAGAAATGATTGTGTAATTCCTGCTTAGAAGCTTTCTATTGTTTTTTATCATCTAGAAAATAGATCTACACTTCACTATTTGACATTCAGGCCCTTCAAAAGGCTACATTGTTGTAACCACATCTGTACTACAAGGTAAGTTCCACATGTTCAAGGCCCTTGGTTAGTTTGTTCTTCTTCATATCAGACATTCTCAAAACATTGTCCATCAATCAGCATCTGTATTTCCTGGGAACTTTTAAGAAAGGCAAGTTCCTAGATCCCACACAAGAGCTAATGATGCAGAAACTTTGGGTTGAGGACCAGTAATCTGTCCTTTAAGAAACTCTCCAGGTGATTCTGATGCACACTCAAGTTTGAGAGCCACTGTTCCATATCCCCACTAAAGTCACTGGTTGGCACCTGAACTTGAATGAATGGCTATCCATTCTCAACCTAGTGTGTGTTCCTTCTGTCTGCCTGGAATGTCCTTGTGTCAGGCAGAGCAAGTCCCTCCCTAAAAGGCATTTTTCCTACTTCCTTAAAATTATAACTTTGATTTTGTTTAGGTATTTCCTTGCTATCTGCCTTGGGCTACAGGAAAGTTAGAGTTCTCCCAGCATAAGGAATCTGATTGTGATTTGATCATACCATCTCATGCTCCTTACTAATGTTGATTTGGGACTGAATATATAGTCATCTCTTTGGGGGAATCCATTACACTGAAGACCACCTTCTCTAAGAATTTGGTGATTAAGGTGTGATGGCATTTGTTGATCAGTAAACATTGTGTGTGTTTGCACATGCACACATGTTGGGTAGAGACGTACGACTAGGAACACGTCAGGCAGAGAAAAATTGCAAAGATCTGGAAGCTGGAAAGGTTTTGGGGAATTCTAAAAACCGGAAAAGCAAAACCAAAAACAGAAGAAAAAAGGAAGAAAAAGAAAGACAGAAAGAAAGAGAGAAAAAGGAGAGAGAGAGAGTAATCTGATGTTTCATTGGAAAGTAAAGTGAAAGACAAGAGTTGCATATTGAGGCCATGCCATAGCAGAGATTGCTAATTTTTTTTGTTAAGAGCAGCAGGGAATCATAGAAAGATTCTGAGCAGTTACAATAATACATGATCAAATGTGCTTTTAAGAAGACCCCTGTGAACTCTAGAATGAAAACTGGATTCACTATATTATCTCAGACTAATATAAAGGTGAGCAGACAAGGTTGAAATGCAGCTGTACTTTGGTAAGCTAAAAGTAAATACTTTTTTCTATCTTACCTTGATGAGAGAATAAACTGACAGGGAAGGGTGCCTAGAAACACTTCTTCAAGGGGCCTCCATAGGAGAATGATAGTGATTCTTGGGTGCATTTGGTATTACTCCTTAAAAGTGAAATGTCCCAACCAAGCTTTCTTCACCTACTTACCTGAGAATATTGTTGACGCAGATCTAATTTGTGAACTGATGTAGGGTGAGTGTGGGGCAGGAAAGTCGAGAGGATTTTTGCCTTTCCCTTTAGATCTTAAAAGCAAAAATCTAGTGAGGGCCTTCTAAATTGTTTACCAAGAAATAAACGCCAGGTACGGTGCTGTAATCCCAGCACTTCTGGAGGCCCAGGCGAGAGGATTGCCCTGAGCTTAGTTTTGAGACCAGCTGGAGCCAGAGCGAGAACCCTCCCCCGCGACCCCCCACCACCCCACCCCACCCCTGTCTCTAAAACTAGCCGGGCGTTGTGGCATGCCGCCTGTAGTCCCAACTACTTGGGAAGCTGAGGCGAGTGAATTGCTTGAACTCAATTAAGAGTTTGAGGTTGCCCCTGCAGAGGGTGAGTCTAAAATAAAAAAAAGAAAGGCAAATTAATGCTTAATTTCTCCCTAAAATGTTTCTATACAACTTCTCGACTCCAAACAGCATGAAGAATTTTGGGGCAGGGCAAAATGAAAACTTGGGCGTGGGCAGCTAGCCAAAGAAAACGTTTTTCACGGTGAAGATTTTCGAAACGGTACCGTAGCCTTACATATAAGGTGAAAGGAGACCAGAACTTTAATAAGGCGGCTGCCTCTAACTCACATTAAGGCCTGTTTTTCCAGAAGATCAAATTGCCTGAGGGATTAACAATTTCAACGCAAGCTCCCTTACACAGCTGGAAAGCCTTTGTACAAATCAGGCTTGCTTTGACACTAAGTAGCTAGCGTGCCAATAACACTAATAAAGCTTTGGGTGTTGCCCTTTATAAATATGCACCTAAGCTTACAAGTTAGTGCACAGCTACAATTGTAAAAATGTGAAGGGGCTCTGAAAAGAGCCTTTGAGTTTGAGAATGCGTGGGACACATTTACTTAGAACTAGTATACTTGGTAACAGCCTTGGTGCCTTCCGACACAGCATGCTTGGCCAGCTCTCCAGGCAGCAGCAGGCGCACAGCAGTCTGGATCTCCCTGGAAGTAATGGTCGATCGCTTGTTATAGTGTGCTAGGCGAGAGGCTTCACCCGCGATGCGCTCAAAAATGTCATTGACGAAGGAATTCATAATGCCCATAGCCTTGGATGAAATACCGGTGTCTGGATGAACTTGTTTCAGCACCTTATACACATACACCGAGTAACTCTCCTTGCGGCTGCGTTTACGCTTCTTGCCGTCCTTCTTCTGCGCCTTGGTCACCGCCTTCTTGGAGCCCTTCTTCGGGGCAGAAGCGGACTTAGCTGGCTCAGGCATAGTTAACTTGAATCCGGCGAGAAAAATAGGAAAATAAAGTCTGCTGCTTACGATCCTGGATATTTGTAGAGAGCATTATGTAAATAAAGATTTAGTTTGTCAAGTTCTGATTGGTTCTTTTGCCGTAAGTCTGCATGCAAATAAATGAGTCTAATCCTTTTCTCCTATTGGTCATATTCTAAGAGCAGTTTATCCAGCAAACCCGCTAATTTCTTCAGCTTAACAAACATTTTAACAAGTTCCTTTATGTCCAAATAATTCGGATTAGTTTCTTTATTTTAAAAATTACAATTCCTCTCTCCTGTTTTGAAATTCCAGGGAGACGAAGCTCATGGACGAGGGCTGTTTAGAATCTTAGGGAAGAACTATGTCATTATAATTTGAATGTAGTTGAATTCTAAACCCAGGGATGAGAATTGAGAATTAAGCGACTTGGAATCACCTAGTCTCTGGGACACTGCTTTCCAGTATGTTCAGAGTGCACAAATGTGTCGTGAAAATAAAGGGCAGGGGGGAATACTTCACACAAAAAGCAAAGTAACATTGCTTAACGGGTGAAAGACAGAAAATAATTCATTATCCAATATGACTATAATCCTTCCTACTGGAAAAAGCGAAACACATTTAGTTTAGCCACAGAGCATGGATAAGAAATAAATAGTTCTTCAGTCTAACTAGTGAAAAGATTTTAAAAAAATCCTAAAATGGTAAACCCTAGTGTTTAACCACTTTATTTTTGGCTATAAAACCAGCTTCTTAGTTAGTTTTTCCATTCTTGTATTTGCTTTTGCAAAGATGGAGGTTTCCTTAAATTTTTTTTTTTTTTTTTTACAGTTTCTGGCTGGGGATGGGTTTGAACCTACCACCTCCTGTATCTGAGGCCAGCATCCTACCCCTTTGAGCCACAGGCACCACCCTAAATTTGTTCTTTTTTCAAACCTTCACTTCACCCTCTCCATATGCTTCCCCCAACAATAACCCTACAGGCAAAAAGGCACCTGCACACCTTTCCACCCTGTGACTAAACAATGCTTAACAAAAGCACACTACTGAAGTTATTATTACTTATCTTTATTTCACAGAGTAGTTTTTTTGCTCACTTCGGTGATGAGAAGGAAAGCTTCCAAAGACCTATTCAATGTGTGTTTCTTCCTTATTACCAATTTAGCCAACGTAGCAATGCTCAGAATAATAGCTAACATACTTCATTTCTATTCATTGATTTCTAAAAACCCTACGTGATGAATACTAAGTTTTCTCCCATTTTACAGAAATGGAAATTCAAGCCTCCAAGGCACAAGTCTTGCCCCCTAAATCACATCTGATCCCATCAACTTAAAATGATGATTTGATGATTTAGGCAGACATGGGCGTCCAACTTTTTTGTTTTTATCTCCTCTGCCACACCTCACCTTGGAAGAAGAAGAGTTGTCTTGGGCCACACTTTAAATACACAGACACTAACAAAAATTAATGAGGAAAAAAATAGTCTGTCCATAATTTTTGCTATCAGAAGCCACAGATAAGAAAAACAACTCACAGGCTACAGTCTGAATGAGCCTGGGAGCCTTCAACTGGAGGATGAACTTCTGCTGCCGTGGTGAACCAAGTTAACAAGAGAGAAATGCTTCTTTTTCTTCTTGTTTAAAAAACAAAAGACATAGAACATTTTCTTAATTACTATAAGAATTTGTTAAAAATGAAAAAAATTATATACCTCATCAATAGAGAAAGCATAGAATGACACATGAGACAGAAAATTAAAACTGGACTAAAGGAAAAGCAGCAAAGTTAAGAGGGGGAGAAAATGACATAATGGAGAGATAGAGAGGAAGAGTAGGGTAAGAAAAGAAAGAAATTTGCCTAAAGAGGATATCTCGGAATGACACCAAATATACATACACAAAGAGAACCATAGAGAGATGGGTCCAATGATACGATCTGTAACTACAAAAAAAAAAAAAAAAAAAGAAACATACATCAAGCTCCTTAACTACATCTTAAACTACACATATCAAATGTCCAACTGGATAAGATAGAATTGACACTCAGAACTGATTTTAATGAAGTAACATTGCCATTTGTGATTTTTAAAATCCTTGCTTAAGGCTTTAGAATTGCTACACTTTTTCATCTATTTGCATAAAAATGGTGATGTGGCATGTAGACAAAGAAAAAAATTACAAGTTTTCTTTGTTTTTGACAAGAATCTGAGTGACCCTGAGATTTCTGATGCCTGATTGAAAATATTTCTGAACTTTTACAGTAAAATATTACTTCCATACATGTATAAAAGGGCTTATGCGTAAATCCTTATAAAAAAGAGCAATAATTATTTTTTAAAAAATAAGTATTATAAAATAAATGCCTAGTATTTAAAAGTCCAGCTTAAGAACTAGATTTCCATTGGTATCTTACTATTATAGTAAGGACCAAAATTATGTTTTAAATTCCTCCAACAGACTAATGGACATTCCTTGGGCTAAAGGACTCCTGTATTTTTAAGTTGCTGGCCATGCATGACAGAAGTTAGTCATGTCTCATTTGCTTCTACCTCCTGTACTAATCCTTACTAAATAGTCTCAAAAGCCAGTTTGGAAGAACAGAAGGCCAGAAAACTATTATTACCTCATTAGACCACTGGATGCCCTCCTGCTGTCTTCATGGTTATGATAAAACAACATGAAGAATTTCTTCTTGATAAATGACTGTGGGCCATGGACTCGTTTTGATCAGTCTTCTGAGGCTATGCAGAATGTGGTCCTGTGCCTTACATTTTACCTTCTAATGTACAGGACCTAATTATAATGCGTTTAGATGCTAAATCTCTAACCCACAGTCAACATGAGAGGTATGTTTCTGTATGTTTCATGCATGTAAAACTAATGTGCTTGTGTCCCAGTTTCCTTCATGAAGACTCATGACCCCCTCCTATATCATGTTGACTATGCATACCAGCCACGCTGGTACAGTCTTACCTCTCCTTCCTCCCCCATGAAACACTGCACTTCTATTTAGCTCATAGTTTCCTGCCTATGGGTCTAGCCCCATTATAAACAAAGCTCTTCTATTAAATTTATCAATTTTCTGACTCTTTTTGGTTGACACTAGGCCTTGTATAACTCTCTCCAGTTCCATCTGTTCTCCTACCCACGTACACACCAAGATATAAACCATTACCCTATGACATTTTGTTATTCTTTATGGTTTCATCATCTAAGTATAGATCCATAAATTGCACCTTGTTTGCCTATTTTTATCTATGTATAAATGGAATCATAAACTGTACATAGTTTTCATTTTAAACTGATGTGGGTAAGAGTCATTCATGTTCATATATATTACTCCAATATTACTGTTTTTAATTGCTGAATAGTGACATTATTTTATTCAATTTATCATGATAGACATCCATGCTGTGTCTATCTGGGATTATTTGGATCATTACTTATGTGAATTTCCTTACGTGTTTCCTGGTATAGATATGCACACATTTCTCTAGGATATGGGTAGAAACAGTTACATGGAGGTGCCCAAGGTGAAGACACATAAACAAATCTAGAGCTGAAGTTCAAGTCTGGCAAAGAAAAATGGCAGGCCATCCCTGTGTTCCTGCTTTTAACTTATTTTTAAGTTACCAATAATTGTTCTTAACTATCATGAATACTAACCATGAAAATATTTGGGTGAAGAGAAGCATTTTCCATTTTCTATTTCTCTGTAGGTACTATTTTCTAGCTGTTGAGATATTATTGGAAAGTCTCCAGAGCTTTGTTGTGGAGGAAATTGGGAGAGAACCTCAGACAGTGAACTTTCCTTAGAGAAAATTCTTAGTGTTGTATGTCATAAGACATCAAAGAGAAAGCTTGCTTTACTTTTGCTCTTTCCAGTTGAAGAAGTTCCAACCTGCCTCTTCCAAAGTACAAGTCACTGTCTGGAGCATTAACATTTGAAGTTTTCTTTTTTTTTGAGACAGAACCTCAAGCCGTCGCCCTGGGTAGAGTGCCATGGCATCACAGCTCACAGCAACCTCCAACACCTGGGCTCAAGTAAGTCTCCTGCCTCCACCTCCCTAGTAGCTGGGATTACAGGCACCCACCACAATGCCCGGCTATTTTTTGGTTGCAGCCGTCATAGTTGTTTGGTGGGCCTGGGCTGGATTCAAACCGCCAGCTCAGGTGTACGTGGCTGGCACCTTAGCCGCTTGAGCCACAGGGGCCGAGCCTGCAGTTTTCAATATCTTGGCACAAGTTACTTTTTAAATTCCTTCACTGACAAGAGAAAAAGGTCTCCTATTCTTCACCTTCACCCCAAACAACCTACTCCCAGTTTTCCCTGCCTCAGTGAGGAACCCTGTTCTACTAGAAATTCAGACCACCTTGATAACCTTGAAACCATCCCTGATTTCATTTTCTCTCACATCCCACCTCTAGTTCAAAAACAAATTGACAAACTCAGTTGCCTCTACCGTCAAAATGTATACTAAACATAAAACACGTATTTATTTTTCTTTGAGACAGAGTGTCACTCTGTCACTGTCAGTAGAGTGCTGTGGAGTTACAGCTCACAACAACCTCAAACTCTTTGGCTTAAGCAATTCTTTTGCCTCAGCCTTCCAAGTAGCTGGGACTACAGGTGTCTACCACCACGCCTGGCTATTTTTTGTTTGTTTGTTTGTTTGTTTGTCTGTTTTGTTGTAGTTGTCATTATTTAGTGGGCCCAGGCTGGATTCAAAGCCGCCAGCCCTGGTGTATGTGGCTGATGCCCTAACCACTGAACAATGGGTGCTGAACTGTGAAACACATTTAAAGTACAGCATTTGATACGTGGCCACGTTATAGGTAAACAGAGCATTCATAAGTCTTATTTAAGTCATATGGTGAAGAATGGTTCCTTGCAGTAAGCCATTGCGGGACAAAACAAGGTGGGAGGATTTCTTTAACCATTGCTAGTATTTTGCAGGATCTCAGGGGTCATATAGAGGTGAATATCATCAAATGCAATTAGTGACATCGTATTTAAATCTGATATTTATAAGAAAATAATAATGTAAAATAGTGAACACATTTGGTTTTATTTTAATATAATCTGAAATAAATGAAGTATATTATGTGTAGAAACATACTTTAGATACCGTAAAAATTGCCTCTCCAAGTATAACTTTCTGAATCCCAATTGCTCTAAATTCTTCTGAGGTAGTAATTATTCAATGATGAGTTGAAGTGTGTTCCCTGGACCACAGGATTATTAGTTTAAAAACAAAATTGGCTAGCATACTTAAAAATAAGCAGATTTCTCTGATGAACATTGCCCCCATGAAAATTCTTCCTAGATCCAAAAAGAATGATTTTTTTCAAGTTTACATAAAATGGAACTCCAAAATAGATATTAACTTAAATGTAAAAATATTCTTCTTTTTTTCTTTACGAACATGCAGTACTTTTTGAGTTAATTCACTTGCCATAATGGCCTCCAGTTCTATCCACATTGCTACAAAAGACATGATTTCAGCTGTTTTCATGGATGAGTTGTATATCATAGTTTATATATATATACTACACTAAATGTAATATGTTCTAAAGTATTTTGCTATACAACTGTGATTTCATGGAAGTTTTATGTTTTCTTTTGTCTTTCTCAGAAAAGCATATGTCAGTTTTAGAATATATACAGTATTTTATCTTTTTATGATGTTTACTTTTTTAATAACACACACACAAAAGTATGTTATAAAATATGCCTTAGAGAGTGCTCTTATGTGAGTGTGAAAACAAATCATGATTTAAAAAAATAATAACTAAGAAAAAAAGAAAAAGAAAAGGGACAAATGTGCCTGGAAAATGTTTAGCAAGAGAGTGCAAGCATAGCAATATTATTAGACAAAATAGAATTTGAAGCAAAGGCATTTGGTATTTGAAAGGACAGAGAGAGATACTGAAGTCCTGTAGCAGAACAACTTAAGGCTTGGGAACTATAACAAGCACACTAGCACACAGTTGTTCAGCTGGAAAAAAAAAAGAAAAGAAAAATTTTAATCCCTCCCCTCACCCTTCCTTCACCCCAGAACAATAAAATTTAGAAGCTCAAAATAAACACACTAGCTGGGGTTTTCTGGAGCATACCATTATCAGGATTCTGAGCTTTAGGTATGATGCCTCTCCCTTGAGGAAGAGAATTCTAGGCTCTTTTACAGAACTGAAAATACATAGCATAAAGTCAGGACTTTGAGAAGGTGTAGTATTAAAAACAAACAAAAAATTACATATGTATATATATATATAGAGAGAGAGAGAGAGCGCGCGCAAAGATTTCTAGGAAGAAAATATGTTTGTTTCTACAGGGATCTGTGCCACTGAGGAGGACAGTAGAGAATATCTGCCCCATGAATTTAACTCTGGTTTTACAAGCAGTCTGGCTATTTCAATGAACGGATCCTGAAATTAAATTGGCACACGTTCAGCGCGCCCTCTAGTGCCTCATGAAGGCAAATGTAAACTGCTTCAGGAGGATAGCATCTTGAATCCAAATTCTTCAGATCTGCAGAGCGGTTTCTATTATTGTGCAACTATTATGTGTCAGACTGTTAGGTACTTGGATGTCCAAATATATGATAATTATAACAAATATCACCAATATGAAGACAAAAAGAGGCACTATGGAGAGTTAGATTTCTGAGCAAACAAGAGACTTCAATCTTCCTCCACACCCCCAAAGAAATTGAAATTATCAGCTAGAAAATGTAATTATTTACTAAAATTTTAAGAAATGAAACATGAAATACCTCAACACCCCCCCAAATTGAAATTATCAGCTAGAGAATATAACTATTTACTGAAAATTTAAAGAAATGCAAAATGAAACATTAATACAATCAAGGATTGTCAAGGTATAATCAAAACCAGGCAGATTTGTGAAAAAGAACATAGTAGAATTTCTAGAAATGAGAAAGACTATTTCACACAATGGCAAAATAAAAATCCATCAATAAGATGTAACCTTTAGGACTCTGTGTGCACATGAGTACAGAACCTAGTGGCTATGTAAATCAATAAGTAGCAGAATGAGGATGAGAATTTCATATTTATGATTATAGGGTAATTTCAATATGCTACTCCTAGAAACTCAAATAAGAAGCAAAGAAAAATCCTTACAGATGCAGAAGATTTGAATAAGACAATAAACAAACTTGATACATCTATCACTCCTGCCCTGGCACATGGAGAATATTCAAGTGTTTTTCTAAGCGTATGTTGAACAATTTCAAAAATTAAACCTGGTTTCAGAAAAAGTAACATAGATACTAAAGAATAAATTTTACCTATTATATTCTTTTATCACAATCTAATTAAAAGGCAATAGAAAAGTTATGTTTTTAATGACAGTAAAAGTAAAATAATCTTCCTATATGATGGGAAATCAAAAAAACAAATGCCTAAATATCATGAATTAGACTGTAAATCATAAGGGAAACTACATAATATTTTGAATAATAATAATACTTAAGAAAATTTTAGGACATACTTGAAATGGTACTACAAGACAAGAATATTAAATGCATACGTAAGGCACAAAGAACAAAAACAAACTGATGATATGTAAACTAGGTATTCAACAAGTGAAGCTAAAAGGATAGGAGAGTAAATCAGAATAAACAAGAAGAGACATTTTAAAAGAACAAGAACAAAAATTATTTCAAAAGAAAAAAATGGAGATGACTCATAAGCCAAAACCTTGTTCTTTGTGTACAATTTTTTTGAAAAGTGAAGGCAGAAGTGAAAAGAGAAGGCAGATTACTGAAATAAAGGGAAGGTAACTACCAAGGGGAGATAGGAAAAAACACAGGAGGACTGGGTGTGGTAGTTTACACCTGAAATCCTAGCACTTTGGGAAACCAAGGCAGGAGGACCACTTGGGACCAAGAGTTCAAAAACTGCCTGAGCAAGAGCAAGAGCCCTGTCTCTACATAACACACAAAAAAATCAGCTGGGTGTGCCCAGCGTGGTGGGATGGCCAGTGCCTACAGTCCCAGCTACTTGGGAGGCTGAGGCAAGAAGCTTTCTCAAGCCCTAGAACGTGAGGTTGCAGAAAGTTTATAATGATATCACTGTACTCTGGCCTGGAGAGACCAAGTGAATGCCATGGGTAAATTTTACCCAAAGATTAAACCACAGGGAAAAAAGAAAATTAAGTAATAGATAAGTAGAATAAATAACAAAAATAGAGGCCATTAAAAAAAAGATCTCTCCTTTGCCCTGCTAAATGACATCAAGCTCAGTTATATTTTACAAGTTTTAGTAAATTTTAAGATTGATGTTCTCTAATTTCTTGCTGTATGGCCCAGGCTGGAGTACAGTAGCTACAGTCTCAAACTCTAGCAATTCTCCTACCACTGCCTCCTGAATAGGGAATAAAGACTTACACTACTATACATTGTATGATCCATATTTTACAGAATCTGTTTCAATAGAAAAATAGCTTTTTTATTTTAAAATTGTACAACCTTATTATTCAAACTGGTGAAAAAGCCAAATGGGAAAAAAAGAAAATAAATTTATAGCTTTGTATCAGGTAAACATTTATTTCTTTTTTTTTTTTTTTTAAAAAAAAGCACTCTCTTTAGGCCAGGCACCGTGGCTTATGCCTATAATCCTAGCACTCTGGGAGGCCAAGGTGGATGGATCACCTGACCTCAACCAGTCTGAGACTAGCCTAAGCCAGAGCCAGCTCTCATCTCTAAAAATAGACATGGGTTGTGGCAGGCACCTGTAGTCCCAGCTACTTGAGAAGCTGAGGCAAGAGAATCACTTGAGTCCAACAGTTGGAGGTTGCTGTGAGCTGTGATGCCACAGCACTCTGTGGAGGACAACAAAGTGAGACTCTTGTCTCAAAAAATAATAATAATAAATTAAAAAAGCACCCTCTTAAAAACAAGAGAAAATGGAACCACTAGGCCATATTAGTTAAAAAAAAAAAAAAGGTCAAATGTTTTATTCTAAGAATAGAAGAAATGTTTAGCATTATAAATCTGTTAGGTTAAGAGGTCAGTTAGGAACTATGAAGTAGGGGGTGGGATTTTAGAAACAAAAAGAACTATAATACCAGGTCTATAGATGCTGAGAAAGCGTTTGAGAGAGTATCTTTCATTATAAACATTTTTAATTGACTAGAATGACAAGAGCTCTTCATAAAGAGTAGCTACCATGAGAATAACTATGCTGTAACTATAACTATAACTGTGCAATTTTGGAAGGACTTCCACAGTCAGAAATAAGTCAAGAGTTCTGAGTCTCTACTCCAATTCAAAATGGCACCACAGCGGCAGGCTAATAAGACAAAGACAGTTATGGAAGAAGGTAAGGATTCAATCACAAAAAATTATTATCTTTGTTGTTTGAAAATAATATAATTGCCAATGTAAAAGTCCACAATAATCAATCAATAAATAATTATATCTAACAAGAACTCAAGAGAGTTGGTGGGCATAAAATATAAATTGTATAAAAAAATACATGTACACTAGTAATTACAGTCTGAAATTGAAATGGGAAAGCAAAACATCATTCAAAACAGTACAACAGATTCTATATCCAAAAATAAATATGTCAGCTTTACATAAAGAAAATTATAAAATGTCATTATAGGGACACAAAACAAGATCTATTTAGTTAAAAGATAGGTGTATGCTGTCCTGTGGTATGTTTTGGGATGACTCAATATGCTAAAATGTTCATATATTTCAAAATAATCTAAATGTTCAATGCTAAACAAACTTTTCTGGATATTTTGTAGAAAACTATAAAATTCATTTTGATGAACAAAAACCTATTTAAAATGACTTTCAAACAGACAAGAGGGAGTGTTAGGCCTTGACTTAGTACTAAACTATGCATAAAAGTACATATAAATCTGTAATTACAACAGTGTAGCATTGGTCCAGGTATAAAGAGCAGGTGAATAGAACAGAGACATTTTTGCTGTTTTCTGGGAATCTCCTTACTGACGTTTTCTAATTGTCTATAGCTAGCTCATCAATGGATGCTTTCAGCCTTTGCGTCTCAGCTTCTGTATTTTCGGAACGGGAGGGAGGGGTGAATATGTCAAAATAGTTCTCTGATCCTAAGCTTAACTCAATGTTGTTAAAGGAAACTGGTTGATTCATCCACTCGGTGAGTGCATTCAATGCAGAGAATGGGGCCTTTGTATGCATATATAATGTTGGGGTGTCATGCAAGGTGAGAAGAGTCTGTAAAGATGGAGAAGGTGGTAGTTGAGCGGATGGATATGTGTGATATTGGAAGAGTACTGTGCAGTACTGCTATGGTCAGGCAGAAAAGAAATCTCATTGGTCATATGAAATGCAAGGTTGTTTTTACTTGATATTTAAATTAATTTCTTAGAATTATCAAGAAATAATGTCTTGGGCAGCACCTGTGGCTCAGTGTGTAGGGTGCCGGCCCCTATACCGAGGGTGGCGGGTGCAAACCCAGCCCCAACCAAACTACAACAAAAAAATAGTCCGGCATTATGGCAGGCACCCGTAGTCCCAGCTACTTGAGAGGCTGAGGCAAGAGAATCGCTAAGCCCAGGAGTTGGAGGTTGCTGTGAACTGTGTGACGCCAAGGCACTCCACTGAGGGCGATAAAGTGACACTCTGTCTCTATGAAACAAAACAACAGAAAGAAAGAAATAATGTCTTTAGTGTAATGGTTAAGAAAAGGGACACTGGCCCTAACCTTTGTCAGTCAGAAAGCCCTCTGCCATTTATTAAGTATATGACGTTGGGCAAGTTATATTAAGATTCCTTTGGCATGCTCGTGGGTAAAACTGGGATAAAAAGAGTGCCCAGGTGTGTGATGAGGATTAAATGAGTTAACACTTGGAAAGCACTTAAAAATATATCTTTTTATAAAAAGAAAATAAATATATAAAAGTAATTAGGAAGGGTTTTCTGCTACACACAACATCTACATTGTCTGTCTTTGGCCCTAGGCACTTTTGCCCTGGCGTGCTCTGTCCTCTATTTAAATAACAATTTTCTTTAAGCTAAAAGTTCACCTTTCCTTCTAATTTAAAAAATAAATAAATATTTTTGTGAGCCTTTGAAAGTACTGTGGGCCTTTGGCATTGTGCCTACTGTGCCCTAATGGATGTTAGTCCAGTATGTACCTGAAGATGAATTTTTAAAATATACTATATATGTGTGTGTGTGTATATTCAATTAGGAAATAATTATTCACACACAGGTAAATACACACTCTGAATCTTCACACTAAGTATTCTACAAACATGAAGCCAATAAAGAAGAGAGGTTCTAGGAAAGGCTCCTCAGAGTTGTGAGGGTGTCTCCAACCACTGGAGAAGCGGGGAAGTGCTAGCTCCCGGAGAAGAAAGCAGGGAGACGCTGGGATATTGAAGCTGAATTTTTCATCCCGCTTCTTCAATCCTCACCTCTTGGTTTGAGCTTATCAGAACAACAGGAGAGGAGCAGAAAGACCAAGGTGCGGGGCGAGGGATAGATTATTGCTCTTCTCGGTCTTCAAAATTCTCAATCCACTGTTTTCTTCTATAACTGACTTGAATACATTTTTCAGATTTTCCAATGTCTGACGGCCTGGTGGCCTCCAAGAGAGGGTACTGGGCGGCGAGGCCTTGGAACCACCAGGGGGCGACCGACCCGCATCTTTGCGGAAGCGGGCTACAGGCGGACCTAAACGTTAAGGGGTGCTCGGTGTTGAACCTGAAAGAGGTAACTTGGCGCCGGGGTAACGTGAGACTCTGTTATCAGGACCAGCAGGGGAGCAACAAAATGGCCATACCAGAGAACCACCTTGGAGGGGCGTGGAGGGCCCGAAGATGCGTTTCCACCCTTTGGTAGCTGCACTGTCAGTAGGATTGCCCCTGCCAATTTTTTCAGAACCTCTCACTTTCACTTTGAAATCATTCTGTGCAAATTTTCAGCTTCGTGAGGTTATGGTAGTAGCATTTTAGAGCGATTCCCTATCCCCCAAAATAAAGTTCTCCAAATGTGGTTCCCCAACTAGAAGCATCAACATCATCAGGATTGAGAAGGCCAAATTATCAGGTGATACTTCAGTTTAATAAATCAGAATCTATAAGGGTGGGGTTAAGCAATTACGTTTTTAAAAGTCCTTTAGGTGGTTTTAGTGCACACTCAGGTTTGAGACAGCTTCAAAGTATTGTGTTTCTCTTAACTAAGATGCTGGAGTTAACCTCTCAAACGGCAATTATCCTAAATCAAGCTGTTTTAACTTCAGGATCATTACCAAAGCTGAAATAGTGCTTAGGCCTTACCCATTCAGACTTCGATGCCATAAAGTGAAGGCAGATAGGTAAACAGGTACCTAGGTAAATGTCTAGAAAGGGCAGACCTTCGGAGAAAGATTTTAATCAACAATGAATGCAGAATTCCAAATTCTCTGCAGATTTTATTAATTATAACATTTACAGACTTTCTACCATCCTCTCATTCAGACTTTTCTTTGCAAAGATAGTCCATGGCAAATAATGAATTACCCAGTAATTAGGTCTGTACAGAAGTAGATTCTATTTCTGTAACTTAAAAAATAAAATGAAAAAGCTAAAAGACCTTGTTTAGTTTCTTCCACTCAGGTAATGATCTCTTTTTGATGAGTCAGTATGCAGCAAACCAAGATGGGTTGGATTTGGATGGGATACAGACACTAGTCATTCTCAGGCAGATCAGACTTTTCATACTTCTTAACTTCTATGAATACATTTCATATTTTCAGTTATTTTATGCATTCATTTCTTCTCTGCATTTGTATCTCTCCCCTGATTAAAGAAATAAAAAGCATTTATTTGTTAGGTGTCATTTTGTTATCAGCTCTAATATTCACTATATTAAGAAAACGGTCTTTTTTTATGTGGTGGTATAATGTACTATTAGGAATCTCTGCTTCAGTGTTACCTACACTTTAATAGTTATTAGCATTAACAGATAATTGCTCAAATCATGCTTAGTCAAGAGATATCATTGAATAATATGATCTTTCACATCCCCCAACTACTTTTCTTGAGTGGAATTCAAATAAGTCAGAAGCTCTTTTCTCCCTTTAGGTTTTGACCTGAGAATATTTGTACACTCTGATTTTAATTTTCTTTTCTTTTTCTTTTGAGACACTGTCCCCAGGCGGGGGACAGTGACACAGTTGTAAATCACTTCAACCTCCAAATTCTAGGCTCAAGTGATCCTCCTGCTTAAGCTTCTAGAGGAGCTGGCACTATAGGCCCATACCACCAATCCTATCTAAAGTATTTAGAGTTTTTGTAGAGACAGGGATCTTGCCATTTGTTCAGGTTAGTCTTGAAGCCCTGTCTTCAAGTAATCCATCTACTTTAGCCTTTCAAAGTGCTGAGATTACAGGTCTGAGCCACCACAGGTCTGACCTGGGGCCTGATTTTCATTTTAGCACAGAAAAAAGTATACACTTATATATAATAATTGCTAGCTATTATTAGCTACTTACTAAGTGTCCATCACTATTCTCAGTATTTTTACATGAACTATCTCAATCATTCAAACAACTCTGAGAAGGGATCACTGTTATCATCATCATCTTTGTACAGATGAGGAACTAATACCAGATAGTCTGAATTATTCATTTGAACCATTTTGACAACATAGCCCTGGACTGTATTCCTGTTGTTATACACGTATGTGCGCTTTAATTACTTAAGTAATTAATTACGTCGTGTTAAAAATACTTTGTGAGTCTGCTGTGTGCTCAGAGCAGCCTTGGGCATTAGGGCGTCAGCAGCAAAAAAAGAGAAATTCCCTGTGTTTATGGATCTTACAGCCTTGAGAATGGGATGGGGAAGCAAACAAAAAATAAATTTATTTAATGCTAAGTATAATGAAGAAGTGTGAGTAGGGAAAGTTAAAAATGGGGATAGAAGGATACTATTTTATATTTGTTGGTCAGAGAAAACCTCCCATATGTGATGACATTTTAATTAATCCTCCTAACCCCAAACCCAACAAATGTGGTCTTTCAGTTACTGTGTGACAAGTATTACACCCAGCTGTGACATCAAATGTATAAAAAGGCCTATTTACCTTTCTTCTCTTTTTCCTTTCTCTCTCAGTCTTTTTCCTCTTACATTTTACCATGGGCTTGTTTTTGGTCTCTAAACTCTTTCCCTCCTTTATAGTAGCAATTTGTTTCTTCTATTCCTTTTCTGAGTCCTTTTCAATTTCTCTCACCTTTCTTCTCCTCATGCTCCTCTTTCTTTTTCTAAAAAGTAGCATAATGTGGCTGTAATATTTATAAAATATTGTTTTGTATTTATGAAGTATAGCTGAACATAGTCAAATTTATTTATTCTTTTATTTATTTATTTTTGAGACAGAGTCTCAAGCTGTGTGCCCTAGGTAGAGTGCTGTAGCATCATAGCTCACAACAACCTCCAACGCCTCAGCTAAGTGATTCTCTTGCCTCAGCCTCCCAAGTACCTGGAATTACGGGCGCCCGCCACAATGCCGAGCAATTTTTCAGTTGTAGTTGTCATTGTTTGGCAGGCCTGGGCTGGATTTGAACTTGCCAGCTCTGGTGTATGTGGCTGGTGCCCTAGCTGCTGAGCTACAGGCGCCAAGCCAGAACATAGTCAAATTTAAACAAAATAATATTGATATTACTATTTTTGCCTTAATATAATCAGTTTGGTGAGTCCAAGTCCATTCACTTGCCTTAAGATTTCTAAAGCATGAATCTTTTTTTTTTTTTAATAGAAAGGAAAATAAAAGCAATTAGTTAAAAGTCTCCATCCTTGACTGAGGTTCTAGCAGGTCCAGGGTTACCTTAGCTCTCTGCATCTATCTCCAGTGCCCAAGCCAATGCCTAGCCCATAAACATTCCATGATTACCTCTTAAATAAGCTGATTTACAAATAAATACTGAGCAATAGCCATGTTACAATTTACTAGGGAATTTTGACCCATTTCAAGAACCTCCCTATAATCCTTTATGATTGAATTCTTCTCAGTTTCTGCCCCTTTTTCCTCCCTCTACTAACTCTTAATCTTGTAATACTTTATGCATTGTATTTTTTACTATTACTCAGTCATTAGTCTCAAATTTTATACATCCAATTATTAATATAGTTTTAATTTCTTGTCCAAGTTTAAATTTCATGAATTTGTTTTTCCATATTATTGTTTCATATTTTCACAATCTACAGTATTTTCTGAGATTATAATTTTTTTTTTGCAGTTTTTTGGCAGGGACTGGTTTTGAACCCGCCACCTCCGGCATATGGGGCCAGAGCCCTAGTCCTTTGAGCCACAGGTGCCACCCTATAATTTTTATTGTAAGCATTTTTCTGCTTAAGTTTGTTTTTTGCTTCAAAAGATCAAACATATTTGTTGGACATTCTAACAGTAATCATGCGTCAAATAATTGATTTACAAATAGCTAAATTACTTTAGAATTTCCCAGATGAATTAACTCAATACATTCAATTTTTTTCAGTACTTGCTACGTCCTGGGCTAATGTTTTATATAAACTATAGAGGCACTATGTTGTCCTTTGCAATGTTGGGGAAAAGTCTATCAAGGAATCACTTCAGGATTTTATTGGCCTTTGTCTCTTGAAATAGTAGTCAATTGCAGTCTAAATTGTTGGAATTTTTAAAGGTTTATTATTTAAACAAATCCAAGTGATTTAATGGACAATTTCTACCTACTCTTTAATGCACAAATACTTTTACATTGAAGTATTTCAACCATTAAAAAAATGATGTAGTTGTTTTAAAATATGTTCATGAAATCTTTTATTATCCTTAACTGAAAGAGTGGACTCTACTTTTCCTTCTGAGTATGTGCCAGATTTAAGAGACTTGCTTATAATTAAGAGACTGTGGCACAATTGTGTGTCTTTCAAAGCTTGTTCACAAATAGCACTGTGACTTATTCCTCCCACTCTCTCCATCTCTTTTTTCTCTTTCTAAGGGTAGATAGTTGGTATATTTTGAAGATAGTTAGTGGGCCCTTTGGAGAGGTCTAAGTGGCAAGTTCTCAGCCAATGGCCAGCTCAAACTGTGACATATCCCAGTATGCCATCTTAGATGGGAATCCTGAAGCTATAGTCAAGGATTTGGATGACTGAGCCTACGCTTACATCTTGACTTCAACCTTAAGAAAGGCCCTGAACAATATCCACCCCTATCCAGAAGCTAAGTCACTTCTGGATTCCTGGCCCATAGAAATTAAATGAGATATTGAATATTCATTAATGTAGGCTTTCAGTTGGGGATAATTTCTTACAAAGTGATAGATAATAGAGCACTCCACAATTAATTACATAAGGCTACATAATCCTAACTATGAAATCTTAACTATGAAAGGTAAACCCCAAAGGGAATATCATAGAATGCTTTTATATGAAAAGAAATGGGAAAAAATTCTTGTGATTTCATCAGATGTCAAAAAGTGATTGAATAAATTTCATAAATAATTTCTAATAATAATTCTTAAAACATGATTAGAAAGAAACTATCTTAATACAACGTAGACTTGCGCCTATGTGTGCTTGTGCGCATACACAGGCACACAAACACCCAAACATAATTTTGACTATGAATTATCAAAGCCATTTCTATGACAAGAAGGAAAAGACAATGCCTGTTAGTATGTCTATTACAGCATATTGTTTGTGACTATACTAACACAGTAAGATGATAAAAGTGACAAATAAATAGTTATTGGAAAGAGTATCCAATATTTTTATGTGGTAATAATAGTATATGTTATCAAAATCAAGACAATGTATTAAACATTGATTAAGATTAATAGATTTGATAGCTAGGTTAAAAATAGATGTAAATAATTAATTGCTCAACTATCCTCCCACATGAAGAATTTCAAACAGTGCCTTAGTCTGATACTATGTGTCAATATTACATTGTAGTAACAAGAAATAAAGCTTAATTCAGTGTCATAAAGTGACCCCCTTTTTGTTGTATTATTTTAATTTTGTTCCATTATTTTATATACTATTTAAATTATTAATTAAATGAATGCATCAATTCTAGAAAATTCTCAGCCATCATCTTTTATGTATCACATTTGCATCATCCTCTATTATTGTACTATGAATAATCCATGTCAGATCATTTTACTAATTTCAAATCTTTTTTTTTTTTTTTGAGACGGAGCCTTAAGCTATCCCCCTGGGTAGAGTGCCATGGCATCACCAACCTCCAACTCTTGGGCTCAAGCGAGTCTCCTGCCTCAGCCTCCCAAGTAGATGGGACTACAGGTGCCCACCACAACGCTTGGCCATTTTTTGGTTGCAGCCATCATTGTTGTTTGGCGGGCCCAGGCTGGGGATTCGAACCCGCCACCTTAGGTGTATGTGGCTGGCACCTTGAGCCACAGGCGCCTAGCCTAATTTCAAATCTTTTAAAACTTATTGTTACATTTTTCTCTCTGCATTTTGGACATATCTTTAAGATCTAGTTGCACAGTTCATTAAAGTTCTCCTAGGTCAAATTAGTTGTTAATCTCATTTAACAAGCTTTTAATTCTGTGATATAATTAACTACATTTTTCTTTATTTTCTAAAATTTTTATTAGATATTTTACTTAAATCTGTGTGACCACTTTTTGTATTTCCTTAGTCCCTCAACATGTTTTATTAACTGTTGTTTTTTTTTTTATGTCTCTAAAGTTAGTATTTAAAAGGCTGTATCTTTCTCTTTTTTTTTTTTTTTTTTTTTGAGACAGAGCCTCAAGCTATCCCCTGGGTAGAGTGCTGTGGCATCACAGCTCACAGCAACCTCCAACTCCTGGGCTCAAGCGAGTCTCCCGCCTCAGCCTCCCAACTAGCTGGGACCACAGGCACCTGCCACAACGCCGGCCATTTTTTTTGGTTGCAGCCATCATTGTTGTTTGGCGGGCCGGGCTGGGGATTTGAACCCGCCACCCTAGGTGTATGTGGCTGGCGCCCTAGCCGCTTGAGCCACAGGTGCCGAGCCCTTTCTCTCTTTTAAAATACTTATTTTCCTCCATTGTTTGTTGCTCTTATTGTTCTTGATTGTACTTCCTTGTTTCATGATGTTAATTTTGAATGCAAAGCTGCTCATTGGTTATCTGGGGGCATTTTTGGAGGCCTAAAATAAAACTTGTTCCTCTAAAGATTTTTCTATTTGCTTCTACCAGTAGCTCAGTGGCACAAAACCAGTCTGGGATATCCCTAAATTCTTAGGTTGGGTGTTTTGAATCTCTGATGTATTGACTGATGTACTGAATGCTGAGAACAAGTAAGCGTCAAGGTTAGCTTGTAATCTAAACCTTGGTGGCAGAATCTATCTGGCTAAACACACAGGTTCAGAGCTGACTTTTTTCCTGCTATCATTCTGTGGACAGTGAGTGTTTTTATTTCTAGCTCATCCCTCTTTCCTGAGGAAGGTAGTTTTTGGTCTGCTGTCTCAGCTTTACCTGAAAAGATTTATCAGGCTGTACACTCTGGTCAGTTTACATACAACACTCTAAAACCAAAGCGAAGGTTTGGGTAAAAGCTAGTACTTCTCGTGTCACCTGGGCCAAGTTCCCATGTTCCTTATTCTTCTAGCCCTCTTCATTACCATTAAGAATTTTTAAAAAATACTATGCAGGCTTTTTAGTTGTCCTTCCAGGTACCATGGTTGCCGTATAAAAACTCCATCCCACAATCAATAAAGACCTGTTTGTGAGGCCTGAGCACACAAAGATTTGCAAGCTTACTCCTCCATCAATTATTACCCACCACCTAAATTCTGTTTCTCAGCAAGCACCTCACTCCAAGCCTTTCACCTCCCAACCTTACCTGAAGCTTTGACTTTTTAAATTCTGGCCACTCCCTCCCAGCTCTCTCCTGTCTCCTCCTAGATGTCTTTTCTCCCCATTGTCATCTATTCCCCCACAGGGTAAATAGTTTATACCATCATCCAATTTTGTACAGCAGAAGCCACATTGTAGCAGAAGCAGTTTTCCTCTCCTTTTTACCTTCTTTTGTCCTTGGTACTCAGGGGCAAAGAAATGAACCACAATGAGAAGGGGACCTCAGTCTTCAGGTGATCCCTATCAGCAGATTGGACTTTTCTGATTACCCAGAGTATTTTTTAAACTGAATGCTTCTAAAACAAGACTATGAATTAGAAAATTTTCTGAGATTGTTGAGAATTTGAAGGTATCTCAAAGACTTGTTTTTTTTCCTCGCTCCCATTAAGCCTAATCAAAGCCTCCGACACCAAGCGGCCCAAATGCAAAGCGAGCAACCAGAAACTTTAGTAATACTTCTGTGAAAACTCACTCTACCTCCACCTTTTTCCCCTACAGTATTACTATTTTAAAAGTTTGGAAAAAAAACTTTTGTGCTCAGGGTTAGTAGTCATTGACCTTGGATCAACATCACGACCAATTTGGAGACTTATACACAAAAAGAGCTATACATTTAAAATGACCATTATCAAATTATACTAGCATCTAGTTGCGTGATACTAAACGAGATGATTCCGTAACACTTGTACAAGACTCTCAGTTTCTGGTAGCAATTGTTATTTCCCGTTAATAATTTACACGTTATTTACTACACAATGCCAACATGTTAAAGATTCCTAACAGTTTTATAAAACCGGGTGTTGAGAAATCCAACAATCTCTTAAATGAAAAAATTACAACTCATTTTGTTGAAAACTTACGTGGCTCTTAAAAGAGCCTTTGGGGTTGGTGTAAAGACGCTTACTTGGCAGGTTTACTTGGAGCTGGTGTACTTGGTGACAGCCTTAGTGCCTTCAGATACCGCGTGCTTGGCCAGCTCCCCGGGCAACAACAGACGAACGGCAGTCTGGATCTCTCTGGAGGTGATGGTGGAGCGCTTGTTGTAATGTGCCAGGCGAGAAGCCTCACCCGCAATGCGCTCGAAGATATCGTTGACGAAGGAATTCATGATGCCCATTGCCTTAGAGGAGATACCGGTGTCGGGATGAACCTGCTTCAGCACCTTGTACACGTACACAGAGTAACTCTCCTTTCGGCTGCGCTTGCGCTTCTTCCCGTCCTTCTTTTGCGCTTTAGTCACTGCCTTCTTAGAGCCCTTCTTTGGGGCAGGAGCCGATTTCGTAGGTTCAGGCATCCTAACGTTAAAAAGAATGCAGCTGCAAACACCTGGGAAAATAATTCGCCCCCAGCAAGGCCACGTTCATTTATAGACGCGGTATTCAAATGAGGTTAATGAGATTTCGTTTGTGATTGGATGAACTTTAGCGTGTCGTCACAAAAGCCAACATAAACGACACTTAAACGTCTATCTTTTCATTGGCCCTTTGATTACTTTACTTTAACCCAATCAGAAAGCTCAGTCTAGACTACCCGAAGCTGCTATAAATAGGTCTCCCCTAGGAGACTGGTCTATTTCAAAGAGCATTTGGCTAGACTGCGGAATCTTGTGTAGCCAGTACTGTATTCCCAGACACGTCCACAGGTGGAATATCCTATTGAGTGGTAGATACCCTTCATATGTAACTAAAGACTCTTTTGGTGCTTTAACTAACAGCCTTACCAGTTCTGGGTGGCTGTGCTTTCCCATTTTTGCCTTAATAGGACAGGATATTCTCCAACCCCGACCTGGGAATTCTGTTATGTGCTAAAACCCAAGGGAGTGGCCACATGGTAGGGAAACTTTGTGCAAACTACAATCCAGGGTGAAGAAAAAAATCGGTGCACAGTATCCTAGCAAAGCAGTAGGTGGACACACTTTCCCAGAGCTTAGAGAATGCGAGCTCCCCAAATTTAACAAGTCTGGAAAACCCACCGGAACTGTCTCACACGGAGGCCCGCCCCTCCGTAGTGGCATTCTTCCAGCCACGCCCCCTAACCCCCTGAGAAAGTGTAACAGCTCTTTTACTGAGATAGTTGGGTGGCTCTGAAAAGAGCCTTTGGGTTGTGTTGAGCGTCTAAGCAGTTGGCCAAAGGACTTATTTCTTCTTAGCTGCCGCCTTCTTTGGCTTGGCTGCCTTGGGCTTGGCGGTCTTTGGTTTAGCCGCCTTAGGTTTCACAGCTTTGGCCTTCGCTGGGCTCTTAGGCGCCTTCTTCGGCTTGGCTGCTTTCGCCTTTTTAGGGCTTTTCGCTTTTTTGGCTCCTGCAGCTGCAGCCGGCTTCTTCGCCTTCTTTGGGGTCTTCTTGGCGCTCTTCTTAGGGGTGGCTGCCCCTGTCGCCTTCTTAGGCTTCTTTGCCGCTCCTGCAGGCTTCTTGGCCTTGGTTGTAGTTGCTTTTTTAGTTCTAGGCTTGGCTTCCCCGGAGGCCGCCTTCTTGTTGAGTTTGAAGGAACCCGAGGCGCCTGTGCCCTTGGTCTGCACCAGGGTGCCCTTGCTCACCAAGCTCTTAAGACCAAGCTTGATGCGGCTGTTGTTCTTCTCCACGTCATAGCCGGAGGCCGCCAGCGCCTTCTTGAGCGCAGCCAAAGACACACCGCTACGCTCCTTGGAGGCGGCAACAGCCTTGGTGATGAGCTCAGACACCGGGGGTCCGGACGCTTTGCGTTTCGCCGCACCTGCAGACTTGCGGGCCTTTTTTTTCACGGGTGTCTTCTCGGCAGGGGCCGGAGCGGCGGGCGCAGCGGGCGCAGTCTCAGACATATTGAAGGCGGGCGTGAAGGAGAGCAATTAGAGCCGGAAGCAGAGGCACTGGCCGGGACTCGGGCCGCGGCGCTGCGCCCGCCCGTTTATATAGGGCGGAGCTGCGCCGTGATTGGTGCGCTGTCCAGCCCGCCTCGCTGGCAGCCACAGAGTGTCCTCTCGGATCCCGAGTTGTGTTTGTTACACCTCAAAAAAAGCCAAAAATATCAAAATTCTGTACACTGAACTACTCATTTTTTCTCAAATAAAGGTCCCTGAAGCCTCAGGCTTCACGCAGAACTCAAATTATGATGAAAGCACAAAACCTTGTGCCAGAAACTAGCAATATTTCCTGCCGTGCTCGACAAATTTCAACTCAGAGAAACAAAACTTTCTATTTTCTTCGTAAATTATAAACCGATCTTTAACTGTGGAGTTTTCTGACCTCTCAAGTATGATTCTCCAAGTGCTTAGCTTCTTATATGTCCAAAAAACATGTCACTGGCACTAAGATTTTTATTACAAATCTGCACTTAAGTGAGGGAAGTAACACAGGCTCCTCAGAGAGTCCTGCCTATTGAGCCGAGGGCATTTGAGTTCATCAAACTGGTTTAGTTTAATGCTAAACAAATCATTGCCTATTTGGGGTTAAATTTTGGGCCCCTGGGACATCAATCTATGCAGGTATGGCTTTATTTATGTCCACTACACCTAAGTTTTTAAATAATTCCATTGGATAATTCTTTCCCTTTCTACTCCCAAGGGTTGGGGGCGGGGCGGTTGCTTCTCTCTTCCTCTGGACAACTGCTCCAAGGGGTTGAAATACTTTGATTTCAGGGTATTTGGGTGGGAAGGGGAGTCTAAAACATACTCAGGATACAGAAATGTACACGGATTAATTTTCAAATTTAATGTCAATAAAGTCATTGGAAGTGGAGGTGCAGTTTACTTTAAAGAATATATTTGCAGCCTTGCTGAGTGCTTCTGGTATGTGCTTCAGAACCAAATTATAATATACTAGTTAGAGCTGAAACTCAAACAATGATCATAAGGGAAAATAAATAAGAGTTTTAAATTTAACATATCTATTCCCATTATTAGGGGGAACACAGACCTCGTTACTAGTGAATAGCTGATGGATGACTATTCCACTCACCATACGTGATTTTAATCTCCAAGAAGATTATGGCTCAATGTTTCCCAGAACTCCATAAAAAGGAAAATAAGTGACATGAAGGGATTAAATAAATAAAAAGTTTAAATTTCCATCTTGAGCAGAGGTTTGTTCAAGCTAAGTCATTGCCCTCTAAAGACATGTTTTGAACGATGTCTGAAAGAATGGATTTGCTTGGGAAGAGTATAAACTGGCAATCAAATATCAATTAAAAAATTATTTCTGAAAAGCAATCTGGCTGGAATTGTTTTTTAAAACTGCCAGCCATCTTCTAAGGAGACAAAAATACAATTTTGCCCAAGGCTAAAAGGTGATTTTATGCTTCTGTAGATGTGGCTAATAGTAACATGGTATTTATATATCACTTTAAAATTTAGTTCCATTTCCTCAAATCTTCTCCACAGAAACAGACCCTACTACTAACGTGAAAAGAATGCAAAAGTTTGATACAACATGAACGTGTTTCAAAATGGTGCTGTTTAAATTAATGCTGAATTTGGTATAAAAGTGATATAATCACTTTTTTTAAGCCAGGATGTTTAAACATGTTCAATTTAACTTGTGCGCACTAGTACAAAATATATATACCTTTGATATTTATTTAAACAAAAAAAGTGGGTAAATTTCCAAAACAGACTAGGGAATTTGTATGTGGGTATTTGATTCCAAAGTGGTAGAAATATACCCATTTTTAAGTGACAACCAAAACTATTCCTTTAAATGGCTGGAGTTTGCCTTCAAATGCCTCCCTCACTTTGTCCTATGTAATCTTTACTTCTTGGAAAGACTTAAATTCTCCAGATTCTGGGATCTTTCAGATTACCTCTGCTTACTCCCTGTGATGCTGTGTGTTTTCTGATAAATAAAATAATTTGACTTACAAGGCCACTGTTAAATCAAGCATTTGACATTTCTTTGTGATGAAATAGGAAGACTATCAAAAGGTTTTACTTTTTTAATGATTTGTCAGGAGTTGGCTATATGAGCACTATGTGGGTATACATGCATGTCCATGTGTGTGTGTTTTAAATACAGGTTTCAAGGCCTTGTTTCAGATAATTCTGATCTAAGAACTCCCCACTAGGTCCTTAAAATACGAATATTTACAAGATGATTGTGACACTCTCATACCCTATCAAGTTGGGAACCACTGCTACCTCTCACTAGAGCAGGGAAAAAGTGTTTCTTTTTTTTTTTTTTTTTTTTTTTGAAACAGAGCCTCAAGCTGTCCCCCTGGGTAGAGTGCTATAGCATCACAGCTCACAGCAACCTCCAACTCCTGGGCTCAAGCGAGTCTCCCGTCTCAGCCTCCCAAGTAGCTGGGACCACATGTGCCAGCCACAATGCCTGGCTATTTTTTTTGGTTGCAGCCATCATTGTTGTTTGACAAGCTGGGGCTGGATTCAAACTGGCCACCTTTGGTGTATGTGACTGGTGCCTTAGCCACTTGAGCCACAGGCACCAAGCCAGGAAAAAGTGTTTCTTGACATACAAGTGCTCTCATGGATTTCTGGGCTTACCTGTGAGATCTTAGAAAAGATGTCCATGCTAATTATGTCCACATGTTGAGAGGATGAGGGCATGAGGGCAGCTGACTTCATTGAATTCACACTTGCCTGGACACTGTAGTGGGCTCAAGACAGAAAAAGGAGAGTAAAGTTAATAATCCAATGATTATTTTCCATCCACAAAGAACGGACTGAACTTTGGCTAACTGTAGACTACTTGAATCTTCTATTACAGAATCTCTACTCTGTATCTCATTTTTAACATTCTGATTAATAATTATCTCTTCCATTTGTTGGCTACCGCATACTTCCTACATTCTTACTTAGTCAATGCAACAATCCTATTATAGACAGCATCTTTATTTACAGTAGAGGAAATGGATGTGCAAAGGTTAAAGAATCCTCCTTAGAATACTGCTGGTAAGAGGTGCATTCCAGAGTCCAGTTCACATAGGTCTGACTTCAAAGCATGTGCTCTTAATAACCACCGTTTTCCAGAGTGCAGGTCTGAACAAGCATTAAAAATTGTGAAATGAAGTTAGTTGAGCAAAGCTAAAATATTTCTTTTTTAATAAAATAGAATAGAATATAAAATACTAGAGTTCATTACATGTAGTTGTAGTTATATTCACAGCTCTTTGTGAGCTAAGTCCCTGTGTAAAAGACATTTCTTACCATGTAGTCTCAAATGTTCAGAGTAGGTAGTATGTCTTCCTCATGCAATTTCTTGAGTTTTTGTAGTCAAGAAATATTCTCAGATTGGTTTGTTATTCATTAATAAGCTAAAAAGGTAATTTCTCATCATTAAGTTTTAAGCCTCTAAGGAACCCTAAGTGATAGAAAATGGGGGAAAGTCTGATTATTTTTATTTTGGGCATAACAACAACTGCATTAAGTGAAACAACATGATTTATGGAAAAGCTGAAAGAAAAGGCAAAATTGTGCTTGCTTCCTTTTACTCTCTAGTTCTAGGTTCCAAACACTGTATTCCGGACTTTGCTACTTTAATATGATGTTATCATTTAACATCATATTGCATATTGCTGATTGCTTTATTAAATATACAGTTTGGAAAAAAGATGCTTTATACTAGACAAGGGGACTGTAGACTCTCACAGGCACAAATTTTTTTTTGAGTCAGCAATTAAAACTGCTGGTTACCTGTCCAGAGTTATCTATTGGGATATTGAAAATAATCTTTGTGTCTATATGTAAGAGATTGGTTGAATAAATTAGGGCACATTCATCCAGTGGAGTAATATGTAGCTACAGAAATGACTGAGTAAAATCTCTATGAACTAATATAGTGTGAATTCCAGGATATACCTCTAGGTAATAAATCAAAAGAATATTCAATACCATGAATATACTAGAACAAAAGAATATTCATACCATGATACCCTTATGTCAGAAGTAAGAGCATATCAGAAAACAGACAATTTTCTCTTCATTTATAACAAAAGAAATATAAGAAAGATAACCCCAAAACTAGAAATATTGGTTCTTTATGGAAAGAAGGTGAGAATAAAAAAGGGTGGGAAGAAGGAGGAATAGGAAGAGGATAGCAGGAGCAAGAAGGGAGTGACTCTTTTTAGTATAACCCTTTGTGTAATTTTGATTCTTATAACTGTGGTAATGTTTTATATACAGCAAAAGAACTACTAAATAAACTAAATTAAAACCAATAGAAATGGAGAAATCAAAAATGGAATACATGCACTAACAAATGAACCAAATTGTATGAAATTAATAACATAATAACATTGAAAGGATTGAAAAAGATAACAGTTAAGTAACTGTGGAAAACAATATTGACTGTATACTGTAAAGCTAAAGACAAAAAGACTATGTATGTGTGTCTATATATATTCACACCATAGTCTAGATAGTACAGTGTATATACAGTGTACACACATACAACCACATGTCTCCATTTTTTGTATAATGTGTTTACTTTCTTAACAGCACGTATGGTAAAAGTGATATGTGTTATCAATTGTGACACAACTTTATGAGCACATTAGAATTGAACAAATAAGTAAAATTATATTGTAGATAATAAGAATCTGTGTTCTCATTGGTGGAAAAAGAAATATTTGGATAAAGTGAACATTGTGGTGATAGATTAGAATCAGAGGTATTAATGTAAATTCATTAAAAAATCTACAGTTATATAGATGGAGAAACAGATTTGTGTGTGTATACATGAGTTGAGGCTGGTCTCAAACCTGTAAGTTCAAGCAATCCACCTGCCTTGGCCTCCCAGAGTGCTAAGATTACAGGCGTGAGCCACCATGCCCTGCCAGACATTCACACTTTTAAAAAGTACTGATCAGTTATTTTGAATAATGTCCCTCAATTTATATTTGTCTGATGTTTTCTCCTCACTGGAATGAATTTATGTATTTTGCTAGAAAATGCCACCAGAATGATGAAGTGTCCTTCTCAGTGCAAGAAATTCATGATGAATATATGTGTGTTATACACACATATATCTTCTTGCTCTGCCAGCTGAGTGGGTCTATAAGTGGAGACAACCTATGCTCAATTAGCACACCTTGTACACACTCTTTGCTTTTTAGTTCTATTCTCTAGTAAAAGGAAATGTGACTTCTTAGAAAAGTGGTTGATTCCTAAAGCTACAGAAGGAAAGTTTACATCAAAAAATCTCAGCAGATACAACTGAGTAAGGTAAACATCATAATGTAACAACACATATATTCATCATGAATTTCTTGCACTGAGAAGGACACTTCATCATTCTGGTGGCATTTTCTAGCAAAATACATAAATTCATTCCAGTGAGGAGAAAACATCAGACAAATATAAATTGAGGGACATTATTCAAAATAACTGATCAGTACTTTTTAAAAGTGTGAATGTCTGGCAGGGCATGGTGGCTCACGCCTGTAATCTTAGCACTCTGGGAGGCCAAGGCAGGTGGATTGCTTGAACTTACAGGTTTGAGACCAGCCTGAGCAAAAGCAAGACCTTATCTCTACTAAAAATGGAAAAACTGAGGCAAGAGGATCACTTGAGCCCAAGAGTTGGAGATTGTTGTGAGCTATGACTCCAAGGCACTCTACCCAGGGTGACAGCTTGAGACTCTGTCTTGAAAACATAAAATAAAATAAAATAAAAGTATGAATGTCATAAAAGACAAGAACAAACTGCAGAACTATTATATATATATTATATACTATGCAAGACCAAGAATAAAATAATGACTGTATTCTGTGTGGGATCCTAAATAGGATCCCAGAACAGAAAAAGGACATTAGTGCAAAAATTTGGATCAGGTTTGAAGTTTTGTTAATATTCTACCAATGTCTAATTTCTATTCCTGAAAGTTGTATATGGTTATGTAAACCATTAACATTAGGGAAGCCAGCTGAAGGAAATAAAAAAAAATTACCATTTATGCAACTTTTTGGTAAATCCAAATTTAGGTTCAAAATAAAAAAAGTTTTCTAAAAAAATTATCTTAATATTTCACCATATTGTAACATTTTTCATAGACGAGGCAGGGGGAAACTATATGATATTGATTCTCCACAGTGGTGGAAATACAAATTATTGTACTTTTATTTTTATGTCTAAACTTTTAAATGTTTTCACAATTTCTATAATGTGCATGGATTTGTGTATGATTAGAAAACATTTTGTTCTTAAAATTATGATAAAGTTTTTTAATTTTTTAATAAAGATTATTTTTTAAAAAATGTCTGCTGAGTATCCCAGACATCCAGATGGTGTCTACCTTGGGATCCTTTCTCTCTTTTATCTGAACTTACATTGAAAGTGTTTCCCTTTTTTAGTTTATAAATTTAACTTTTATAAATGTACCCATACACCATATGGTTCAATTTGTCCTGTTTTTAAAATTTATACATGTGAAGTCATAGGGTATTTAGGATCTTGCGTCCTGTTTTTCTGCCTCAGTAAAATCCATTCTACATATTATGTTGATGCAAAAAGCTCAAGTTTGTTGATTTTCATTGCTGTTTAACATTATAAATGTGTCCCAATGTATTTACTTACCTTGTCTACTCCTCGCAGATATTCTCATTGTTATATAATATGGCAAATTTAATTTAATTTTGTTGGAATCCTCAAGCTTGGATCTCTGAACTGTCCTATAAAAGTTATGGTGATTCTGGGGCCACTGCACAGTGAGAAAGCCAAGCAGTGAGTGGAGACTGCACTCTCAGCAGTGAGTGGATGTTTGGGCCATCTGGTTAGCCATTCTGATTCCTGAACAATCCTAGTTCAAGGTTCAGAAATGTGAAAGGAGTCTCCAGGTGATTTCACTCGTGGTCAAGTCTTCTCAGTTGAAGTCTCAAAACATCATGGCACAGAAATAAGCTAACTTCAGTCTGCGCTATCTAAATCTCAGATCACAGAATCTGTGGGAATAACTGAATGGCGGTTTAAGCCCCTGGGTTTTGGAGTACTTTGTTATACAAAAGGAGTAGCCTAAAGAGTAATGGTTTGGGTTTATTTTTATGTATTTCTTAGCTGACCAGTTATTTTTTAAGAAATATTTTTAACCATAACCTATAAACAGAAACACATTTACATGTGCATCATGCACTTACACTCACTCATGCATTACGTAAATATTAACAAAATGAAAGTTTGAGAAAGTAATAGGTATCACTTTGAATAAAATTTCCTTGTCTCTCATTTTCTCCTCTTTCCTCCTTTTCCCTTTCTTCTCTCTTTCATTGTAATAAAGCTAATCACAACTAGCTAAATAGATTTCATGAACGATGGGTCACAATCAGTAGACTGAAGGAACACTATGTTATAGGCTGTAATTTACGAGATGGTCTTCATCTTTCTATATATTTTATATAATATATACATATATTTTATATCTTAATATTTTGTCTTATGCATGTATGCATGTATACACACCAACTCACACATACATTTTAAGCTCTAATCTCAGAATTAAATTATTCCACATAGGTCTAAAGCTAAATAAATAAATAAATAAAACAGCCAAAAATATGAAAAGAATAAACCTAATAAATGGTTACAAATTTAATCTGGATGTTGAAGCATATGGAAACACGAGGAACACGTTATTGTTTTAAGAAGAAAATCTGGGTTAGTGGCTTGTCCTGCATGGTACAAGGAGGAAAATCCTATGGAATCAGAAGCAGGAGGGATGTTCACAAAAGGTGCAGGTAAAAAGTTTTTTAGATTTGGGGATGAGAGTGGATTGGGATGTACTTTCTTCGGTTGGTAGAATTTAAGTATATAAAATGGGTGTATATATTTATTCTTGTGTCTCCATATTTACTCTTTAGTCAAAATACAGGTTGAGAGCAGTGGTTCATGTTTATAATCCCCATACTTTGAGGCTGAGGCAGGAGGATGGGGTTGAGGCCAAGTGTTCAAGACCAGCCTGAGCAACATAGTGAGACCCCCTCATCTCTATAGAAATAAAAAATATTCTGTCTGTGCATGTGGTGCTGGGAAGCTGAGTTGGGAGGATAGGATCCTTTGAACCCAGAAGTTAGAGTATATAGAATATATATGTATATAGTATATAGAGTATATATATATAGAGTATATAGAATATATATGTATATAGTATATAGAGTATATAGTATATAGAGTATATATGATCATGTTACTGGCACTCCACCTAGGCAGCAGAGCAAATAAGACTTTGTCTCTAATCAAAACAAAAGGGTCTTTAGAGAAAATATTGACTACCTTTCCATTAACCTTAATATTGTACCCATAATCATTTTCCTAATCAATCTCTTCAGCATTTATTTATTCAAAAATCTTGCTGGTATCTTTAGAAGAGATGGTTCAATGAATGAAAACACATTGCATTCAACCTTCTTGTGTACCTTTTCTCAGTTCTTCAGTTTCTGTCTTCGTCTACTATACTTCCTAGAATTATTTCCTTAATATTCCTTTACTTTCCCCTTTATACTCTTCTTACATTATATGGACTTCCTGGTTTATAAATGTAAGAATTACATATTTACACAGGATCATTAATTCACATGTGGGGGCAGTTTGACATAATGATTACGCAGATTCAAGTGGTTCTCCTTTGCTGCATAACAAATTATCCCCAAATTTAGTGACTTTAAATAATAATAAAGATTTATATATCGTATGGTTTCCATGGGTCAGGGATTTCCACAGTGGATTTAATTCAGTGGTTGTGACTGGGGATCTCTGACAAGATTGGAGTCAAGATAGCTGAGGCTTTAGTCATCTGCAAACTTAAGCTGAAGAATGGGGCTAGGATTGCTTATTCTCAGATGGCTTATCTGGCAGGTTGAAGTTGGCTATCAGCAGAAGGCTTTTGTTTCTAGGCACATGAAACTCTTTATAGGGCTTCAGGAAGTCTCACCACATTGTATCTGGCTTCTCCTAGCATAAGAAATCCAAAAGAGAGCAAAGCAAGAGTCACAATACCTTTTATGACCCGACTTTCAAAGTTACGATATTCTGTTAGCTCCTTAGTTCAGATCTATCTGATTGTGGATGGAACTACACAAGTGTGTACATACTGGGAGGTTAGAATTATGGGGGCCATCTTTGTATCTGGATATTACAGTTCTGGAGATAGACCACTTTATTTCAAATCTCAATCCCATCATTGACTAGGTGTTTTTAAGATATATAGTAAACTTCATTTCCCAATTTTCTCATGCCTAAAATTTGGGTGACAACATTGCAATTGATCGTGTCATTTCTCCCAATTTTGCCCTTTATAGGAGTACTAAACATCACTGCCTATTGATAAGGGTTTACAATATTCCTCCCCTGTAAGGAATACTGTTTTCTACTACATCTATAACAGTCTTCACATATGAGTTGCTTTGGTCAATAAAATGTGGATGGAAGTGACATATGCCCACTTTGCAGCAGAAGCTTTAAGAACAATGAGATCCCTTTATATGTGTATCATCTTTCATCCTGGGTCCCTCTATAAAGAGAACTTGGAACAAAGCCATTGGTGATTCCCAAAGCATTCAGTTTGGGTCTGAAATAACCCTTCTTATTGTTATCTACCAAGATTTAGAGGCTGTTGATTATATAATTTACCAAAACCCCTAACCCATACAACTATTAGCTATGGATAGTCTAAGGGAAAATCTTTAGATTTTCTAGAGAGTCACTTAAAAATCAACTCACAAAAGACAAAGTAATTCAAGAAAAGGCACACAAATTTATTAATGTGTACATGGGGGAAATTTACAGAGTGATTACCAATATCCCAATAGACTAAAGATGGGAAAGGGATATGAGGACGTGTAGATGATTGGAGGAGTGGTAAAATTATTTTTAGGGGGATCCAATGGGCTTGCAAAACGTACAGTGGCCAGGGACAAAGTCTTCTGGGTCTGCAAAGCAGGCAATGGTTTGTGACAAAAGTCTGCTTTCTAGGTTTGTTGACAGACTTCAGTCTTTCTGCAGTATAAGTTCAATTAATGAAAACTTGGGGAATGGACCAGAAGTAAGTGTTTTCTTCTTTGGTAGGTTCAGATTTTAAACAGATAAAGGAACCTGAAAGAATAACTTCATCCTATACTTTGGGTAGTGACAGAGAGGGTTGAGGGAAGCAGGAGGGGGACAAACAATTGTTCTCTTTGGTGGGTCTATCTGGTTTTCATGCAAATAGAGGAAAGGTCTCTTCCAGTGTCTATTGATCTCTAAGGACCTTTAATTCAAAATACCCCTTATACCAAGGAGCCATATTTTGGGGTGAAGTTCTTTACATACTTAGTAGAATTATTACTAGAATTCAATAATATGTTTGAAATGCTTATAACAATGTCTGGTACATAGTGAATAACCATACATACTGTCTGTTACTGTGATTATACAAACCAAAATTCACATGAGATGGATTTATAAGCCATGTCATTAATTTATTAACATATACTGAAAGATATACTTGATATTAAAAACAAAGATCAAAAATGTGTTTATTGAATTATTTTTTGGTCTGGCGATCATGGCACATATTAGAGGATACCTTCTGAGTATAGAGTTATAATGAGGGATCTTTTTGTCAAGCAGTGATGTGATCAGTCAACTCCTCTAACTCAGGGACAGTCACAAGGTACTATGGAAAAAATACAGTGAACAACTCACTGTTCTTTCTTTCTTTCTTTTGTTTACTTCTTCCTCCTGTAGTGTTCTCTTGCCCACCATGTAGCTAGGATCACAAGTTTCAGCTGGGTTTTTTTGGTGGTGGTTGTAGAGATGGGGTCTCACTCTGGTTCACTCTGCCTCATGCTGGTCTTCCGCTGGTCTCAAACTCAACTGAGCTCAGGAGATCCACCCGCCTCAGCCTCCCACAGCGCTGGGACAACAAGCATGAGCCACCACGCCCAGCCAATAACTCACTATTCTATGAGCTCTTGTTTTTCTAGATAATTAACAACATTCCTTTTCTTAGAGTTGCTCTTACCTGGACTCTCCAGACTTATACTAAGTATAATATTCCTGTGTAATTCACAACAGTTACAACATAAGTGTAGTCTGCTATGATTTAAACTATTGCAACATATTTATAAAGTTTACTATAGAATAGATACTATGTGCCAGGCACTTTTCTAAGCACTTGACAAATTCTTCTTGTAATAACCCCATGTACTATTATTACCATTATTTTTCAAAAGACAAAACTATATACAGGATTTTAGGTAAATTAACTATGGTCTTATGCTAAGAGAAATTTCCTTCCTGCCTCTCCTCCTGTTATTATTTCTACTATACCATAACCAATTTTACCATCCTTTGTAAATTATTATCACCTCAAGTAAAATGAAATGTTATTTTCATATTTGTTATCTTTATTCCTAAGCACTTTTTCTTGATTTGGGGGCTAGGGAGAAATCAGGGAGAGCGCTAGAAAACAGGAAGCAATCTGCAAGACAGTATATTTATTTTATGAAACGATGGCATGATCCATGTTAGCCTTCTTCGTTGTCTCCACCAGTGACACTCCACTTCTGTGATGTAGACAATTTAGGGTTTGGGGGTTTCTGTTTGTTTCTTTCCTTTTCTTTCTTTCTTCCTAATCTTCCCACTTTGGTCTCATATAAAATGCTCCACTTTCTTTCCAACCAGAATGCTGTTTCTAAACTTTCTCTGTAGGAAAATTCTGGAGTCCCCAATATTCAGAGATCTAAGGGACCACAGATGTCACAGAGCTTCTCACTTTACAAAACAGAAAACTTGAATCTAGAATGGTGAAGGGATCTCCTGAAGAAGTGTCCGAACTCTGGACTTCCAGAGTGAGTATGAGTGGGGACAAGGGCAGATATACAGGACTAAATAACACTTTAAACACTGCTTACTCAAGAAAAGCCAAAGCTCATCAGTCTTATTCAGTCTTCCTGTTTGTCAGTGTATAATTCAGTTAAACAAAGAGATACCACTCTGGGGATTTCATATGGAAGGAATGTAATAAAGGTAACTAGATAAGCACATGATGAAAGAATTGAGAAACCCAAGAGAGCAGGTGGGGACAATTCAAAGATAGGCAGTAGCAGAAAGGAACAAAGGAAAGAAGTGGCACTAGTATTTAGAAATTGGAGCTGGAATCTCCATCCCAGCTAAGTGGGAAGAGCACAGGCAGGCTGGTAAGACAGGAATAGTGACCACCAAGAGAGAAGAGCTATCTGGCGAGATTGGAGTTAGAATATCAGCAAGGGTGGAGAAACCCCAGGAATAAAAGAAAAAAGGGGAGAATCACTTAAGCATAGGCATTTAGGGAGCAGTGAGCTATGATGATGCCACTGCACTTCAGATAATCAATTTTTTTTTTTTTAGACGGAGTTTGACTTTGTTGCCCTTAGTAGAGTGCGGTGGTGTCACAGCTCACAGCAACCTCCAGCTCTTGGGCTTAGGTGATTCTTGCCTCAGCCTCCCGAGTAGGTGGGACTACAGGCAACCGTCACAGTGCCTGGCTGTATTTTGTTGCAGTTTGGCTGGGGGTTCGAACCTGTCACCCTCAGTATATGGGGCTGGTGCCCTACTCACTGAGCCACAGGTGCTACTCCATCAGCCAATCAATTTTTAAAAATAATAAACAGGAATAGGAAAAATACTCTGGCTCCACCAGGATATTTGATCAGTGTCTTCCATTGGTTTGATCTACTAAAACCAGACAGCAAGCAAACCTGGGAAATGTAGTTTTTAGTGTTGCACACCAGCATCAGACTGTGAACAGGCAAAGGGTAGCAACAAGCAAAAAATCAACACAAATATTTCTGCAATTTCAGATGCTGAATTTTGTGCCCCCGTACCTGTACTCAACCAGATTCCCTAGAAAACACAGATGTGCACTTCCATTTTTAAGATGCTGAATCAAGAAGACAGTTTTGCCTTGTTTAAAATGGGTTGTAGTTTATCCAGTGTGGTAAGCATCATCTTAAATGATCTCTGTCGCTGAATGTTCATGCTCTTGCATTATCCCCATTTTTGTGTGCTGCACCTAGTGACTTGCATCTAACAAATAGTGATGGTGTGTCACTTATAAGATTAGGTTACAAAAGGTTGTGGTTTATGGCTAGGAAGTTCCCTCTTGCTTTGAGAAGAAAATAACTGCCCTGTGGAGAAACCCATATGGGAACTTGAGGCTCTTAATCTAACAGCACTGGAATAAGTGAATTCCACCAACAACCATGTAAGTAGGTTTAGAAGTGGATCAATTCTACATTGAATTTTGAGATGACTGTGGTCCTGTCCTTTATCTTGGCTGCAGACTTGTGAGAGATCCAGAGGACTTAGGTTGATTGAGAACCTGCTAAGTTTTGGGAGAACTTGTGACACACTAAAAGATAATGACTATACCAGAGATGAACCACATCTATAAGGGAAAAGAGAAAGGAGAAGAGGGCAGGGCTTTTGGTGTCAGACATGTGTCAAGTATATTATCCTCATTTAATCTTGAGATCCCATTCTCCCACGTAGATGATCATGACTAGCTCCAGAAAAGGAAATCAAATTGAGAAGAGAAAATAATCAACTCAAGGTCTCATTGTGATGCAAAGTAGATCTGATAGATGGCCAAACTCGTGCATTTATTTCTTCATCTCATACTGCCCCTAAAATCAAATGATAGACTTTATTATTGCAGTCATTTGGTGGGATAATAGACAAATGAAAAGAACAAATTGTTTAAAATCAAATGTCTTCTCATGTTCCTAAAACCAATTTCTTTCTCTCCTAGAACATCATAACTAACATAAAAATAAAAAAGGATTAGGGTCTTATTTCAGGTGTTTCATTGTTGAAAACTAAAGCACAGGGTAAAATATGAAATTAGTCTAAGAAAACACCCAATGAAATCAAATAAAACAAAACCTCTGAAGAGGTAGGCCATTCTTGAGGTTGGGACTCAGAGAACAATTGTGGAAAATGAAGGCCTCAGAAGCAAAAATTTTTTTCTGCCCTCCTGCCCTCATGTCTTCTGTACGATTCTCCCCTGAGGCTAATGATAGAAACTAGAATTCTTCTTTCCCAAGGTGTGTCATAGAAACCAGAGCCACTTTTCCCCAAAGTCAACAATAAAACCCCAAAATATTACTCTAAGTACCAACCCTCCACATCTTTCTATGTAAAAACTGGCCATAAAGAAATTATCTGAACTACATTGTTTGCTTGTAGGGTGTAAGACCCCTCATCCCAGAAAGAAACCTCCCCATCCTCAGAAGAAAGAAATACATACTTACAAATGCCAAGAAGAATCTAGACACATAGGCCTTTCTGGGTTTCCCTAATGAGCCCATTAATATTAGATCATAGCCTTTTGTCCCATAATTTTACATGGCTGTCCATACTTTGTTGAATTTAAGCATAAAAACTGATAATTTTCCCTGTATCCTTGGATCTTCATTGTGAAAACTCCTGTGCCCATGTTAAATAAATTTGTATGCCTTTTCTCAATTAATCTGTCTTTTGTGAACTGATTTTTCAATGAAACTTTAAGGGGCAAAGGGGACCTTTTTCTTTGGCCCCAACATTAATTTTGCGGGCTAATAGACCACTGATGTCATTGTGTAATAAAATAATAATGATCATAATAATTACGGTAACAAGTAGCAAACATCAGCTAGCATTTGTTGAGGGCTTCCTTTGTGCTTGATGCTTTTTCAAGTCCTTTCCATGTATCTTCTCTATAATACTATAAACCTGACTCCCTGTGTTTTATCCTACTTGCACTCCTTCTCCCCTAACCCCCTGCCATTTTACTAGGCATACAAAAGGGCAAGCTACTTCTTTTCTCTGTGTGTCAATTTCCTCACCTAAAAAAATGGAATAATAATAGTACATACTTCATGAGTTTATTATGAGGGTTAAGTAACATCAGTTCATGTTTGGTACAAAGTGAACATCAGAGGTTAATTAATGAAATGAGATAAAAGTTTATTCATTATAATCCTAATCTCTTTTGCATAACAGAGCTGTAAATTTGAGCACCGAGGAATATCAATGCTCAAATAACTTCTGAGCCAAAAGTTAGTTTCAGGGTACAATAGGTCGCATCTGTAATCCCAGCATTCTGGGAGGCTGAGGTGGGAGTATCACTTGAGGCCAGGAGTTCCAGACCAACGTGGGCAACACAATAAGACTCTGTCTCCACAAAAAATAGAAAAATTAGCCAGGTATGGTAGCACATGACTGTAGTCCCAGCTACTCAGTAGGCTAATGCAAGAGGATCATTTGAGCTCAGAGTTGGAGGTTGCAGTGAATATGACTCAAAAAAAAAAAAAAAAAAAAGAAAGAAAAGAAGAAAAAGCTATTTCCAAGCAGTCTGTTTCCTAAACATGGAGTAAGCGGAGAAAAATTCACATATGCTGCCTCTCAACACATATTGGGGGGTACCAGCAACTGGGAGCTGAATTCTTTGGTCCTGCATGACTGATTCCCACTGGGGCATCCATGGAGCACAGAGGTAGGGCCTGCTCATATTTGGGTACTGACTACCCAGTATGAAAACAGAAAAGATACCTTTTCAAAGTGCTCCTTTAAAAATAATGAATGCTAAATGGAGAGGAAAGATAGGAGTAAAAGAATAGATAATAGAATTGGGGGAATACAAAAGAATAAAAGCAAAATTACAGATAGAACTGTTTGTTGATGGTCTTGTTAAGAGTATTTGAAACAATAAGACATCAAGTGATTAGAATATGATTAAAAGTTTAGCCCCATAATAAAAGTTTGTATTCACTCATTTTCACTGACTACCACCTCCAGAGGTCATTTAACTCCTTCTAACAGGTCTACCCACTCTTGCCCTCTGTCTTGTCAGCAGGCACAGTATCACTTATGCCAGCTGAAACTCATGGGTACAGGTTAGCAGATGCATAGTGCCTGTTCTCCTGTAGCCTGCAGATCTGTGAGGCTTAAGGGGAGTAGCCTGACACACAGGGGCCTGTGCCCCAGAAGGGGACCACACATAGCCCATACTGTTCCCTTTTCATAGAGAAAGCATGAGATCAAACTTGAATAAGGAGAATGTAAATATATGTTCTCTGCGTGGATGTCAGCTGTGAAAGCCAGCCTCCCAGCACCTGGGAACATTGGCTTCTCCCACAGGGAAAGAAACAGCCATTGTTCCCATTTCATTGCCAGGCAACCCATAGAAAGTCCCTGGGGTCATCAGTTAAACAGCTCTGCTCCTATATTTACAGTGCCTTTGCTCATGGCATTCCTGCTATGCTGTTGCTGGCAGTCCACACTCCCAGCGTCACCACCCACAGGACCATGGCCATTCTTTTATCAATAGAAGACATCTCTCCTCCTGTGGCAGTGGGAGAATGGTCAGAGAGGGCATCACTGTGTAGGTGACATTTGAGCAAAAGATGGACAGAAACGAGGTGTTGAGGCAGGTGAGTATCTGTGAGAAGAGTGTTCTAGGATTCCTCATAAAATATGGAAAGCAGACATAGAGGAGGTGAGAAACATTACAGATCATAGGATGCAGATCATAGGGAAGACTGTGGAACTCGAATCATGCCAGATGCATTTGGGAGGTGAGGCAGTATCCTTCTAGGTAGGAAAACAGCTCAATAGAGTGAGCTAATGAGAGAGAGAGAGAGAGAGAGAGAGATGAGACTAATCACTAGGAAGGAGCAGAGGATATTTAAAACAATGGTAGTGTGTTAGCAAATGTGTAACAACTGGCTCTTTAGAAACAAAGAGCTAGAACAGCGCTAATTTGTAGCATTTGATAATTTCCATGGTGTAGATACCCCCATCACAGCCAATTTCAGGCTAACAATGTTACAGGGAGCACACAGTTGAAAGGAAGGAAGGAAGGATTCAAAATGATGCACAGATTTTCAATTGGAGAACTAAGAAAATGACTACAACAAAGACAAAAATGTAACTTGGTGTGTGGACATGGACAATGCATTCACCTATTTTTGTGACCATGCACAAGACCAACCACCTATAGTTCAGAGCCCAAGTCTTGGTCCTCCATCTGCAGAGATTGTGCTAAGGGAATTTCTGTGTCCTGCCCTTTATTTATTCTTTCCTTCCACAGGCCTTAGGGCCCTTCTCCTTAAGGGTTTTCCTCATTTTTCCATTCTCCGCTAAGGTTGCTCAGATACTCAGTAGAGATGAATTCTCCCTTTCTTGAAGCCAGAGAGTCAAGTGGAACCAAAAGCACAGTGGCGGGTGGTGCCTGTGGCTCAGTGGGTAGGGCACTGGCCCCATATACCAAGGGTGGTGGGTTGAAACCCAGCCCCTGCCAAATTGCAACAAAAAATAGCCAGGCGTTGTTGCGGGCGCCTGTAGTCCCAGCTACTGGGGAGACTGAGGCAAGAGAATCACTTAAGCCCAGGAGCTGGAGGTTGCTGTGACCTGTGTGATGCCACAGCACTCTACCGAGGGCAATAAAGTAAGACTCTGTCCGTAAACAAACAAACAAACAACAACAACAACAACAAAACCCACAAAAGCACAGTGGAAAGAGTGTGGGGAATCTCTGTCCAGGGAGCTTCTGCTCCCTGAAAGGTGGCTCAGCTGAGTTGGAATGCCACCAGGACTGCTGCTTCTGAACTCAGGGTTAAGTTGGTGGGAGGTGCGTGAGTACCCTTTACTACCATTTCAACTTGGCATGTCTGCCAGGCTTGATTCTGGAGTATATCGCAACCAGAAGCAGTTAGTGCTTTGGCTTAACAACCCCAATTACTTTAATCTCTACAGTGGAAGCCAGCAAATCCTGATGGAAATGCCAACATCTTTTCCTGCTTTCATTTTTCTACATTTGGAGAGAGGTAGATAAATAGAGTGAGTCTTAATAGAATGCTGGACATGATCATCTGAAATTTTACAAGAAACAAAGTGCTCTCTTGAGTCATCTCTTTTGATAGTTTTTCACAACTCTAGGAAGTACTATTTCTTCATTTTACAGTTGACAAGCTTTTTCTGAGGTGGCAAGTGACTAACTCCCAGTAAAATTATCAGTAAATGGCAGAGCTAGAACACAAGCCTAAGTGTTTTAACTAGAGATTTCTTGGTCACTCTAGAACTTCTGGCTGCATGTTTGTGTATGTGTATGTTTAAACACACACCCACTCTATAATTTTTTATAGATTTATTGTCTAGGTCAGGCATCTTCAAACTACAGCCTGCAGGCCATATATGGCTGGCCTAGGACATTTATCCGGCCCGCCAGGTATTTTGCTGTCACTGCCTGTCCTGCTTAGCAGCCAACTCATCCGGGGCCTGCAGTCTGGCCCTCCAATGGTCTGAGGGACAGTGAACTGGCCCCCTGTTTAAAAAGTGTGAAGACCCCTGGTCTAGGTATTTGTTAAGAATGAGTTAAATGTCTCTTTCTACTATGCCTGTTAAATTGGGTGACTTTCCCATTAGCTCCTGAAAATTCAAAGTCAAAATTGAAATCTCCATTCAGAGATGGCCTCATGAATTCATTAGCTATTTGAGTAACTACTATATGCCAGATGACATTAGGTACCATGCTGACGCTGAGCATTAGGAATACAGCAAGTACACCATACAGGCTCCCAACCTATAACACACACACAGATTTTATTAGAGTAGCAGAGCCATTCTTAAAACCTGACCTGAAGATAAAAAATTAGGTGGTGTTGGGGGCATGAACAGGTAAGAAGGGTGGTTTTCTGTTTCATATGCAGGGAGGACTGGAAATGGCAATTTAGTTGGGAAGGTATCCTGGGGCCATCAGTTAATAATTTTTGACACTGCTTTCCTCCCCCTTTGCATCACCTTTTATTTGCTCATCCCTGACTGGAATTTGGGAATTCTGCTCCTATCACGGTGTATTATATATAACTCTCACACGCACACACACACACAAAAGTGCTGAAAATCAAATAATTTTATTTGTGTTGATTTTTAGAGTTCCAAATAATCTATACACATGATCTTTTTCAACTGGTGACAGTCACATAGTTTTTAAGAAAAAGAACCTTGAGTGCAAACCAAGAGTGACTGGAATTTCAGTTTATGTTCCACCATTCTGGCAGAATAGGAGAGCATTTTCAATTTTGCTATAAATCAGTGTTAAGCATTCCAGAGATTTTTTTTTTTTTTTTTTTTTGAGACAGAGCCTCAAGCTGTCCCCCTGGGTAGAGTGCTGTGGTATCACAGCTCACAGCAACCTCCAACTCCTGGGCTCAAGCGAGTCTCTTGCCTCAGCCTCCCAAGTAGCTGGGACCACAGGCGCCGGCCACAACGCCCGGCTATTTCTTGGTTGTAGCCATCATTGTTGTTTAACGGGCCCAGGCTGGATTCAAACCTGCCACCTTGGGTGTACATAGCTGGCGCCTTAGCCACTTGAGCCACAGGCGCTGAGCCCATTCCAGAGATGTGTTAAAGCGAAAAATCAGAAAACACTCAAATGTCTACTAACAGGGCACAGATTACATAAACTACAATGTATCCCTATAGTGTAATACCATACAACTGTGTATGAGAAGCTCCATGTTGATAAGAGACAAATATAACCAACCCACCCAAATAGAATGCACCTGCCCAAATAGAATGTCCCACCCAAGAAAGAGAGAATGTGCCAATCCCTACCCTTCTGACCGTTTAAATCTCCATCCACCTTAACCCAGGCGCTGACGTCCTTCTCAAACTCTGCTTGCCCACACCCAGGTGGAAATAAAGGCCAATGTTGCAAAAGGTTCTGCAGTGTCCACACAGAACCGGGACACTGTTTTCTTTTGTTTCTTGTTTCGGAATAACCTTTTATTTTCAGTCTTTGACTTCTCACATGTGTTCTTATGTGGAAAGTTTTCCAAGCTATAGTTTTATGAGCAGAACAGTATACTACTGTATATGGTCTGCTACCTTATAAGAATGAAAAGGTGGAGATAAGATACATTAGTTATTGACTGAAATCAGTATAAATTAACACAAGAAGAAAATACACAAGAAAAAAAGTGATCATCAGGAGGAAGTTGTAGGATGGATTCTCAATACATACCTAGTTATTTTAAGTTGTTTGAACCCTGTGAATATAATGCTTATTCAAAAAAGTAAACACAATTTGTACTAAAGAGAGCTTTCTCTCAATTATATACATATTCTTTCTCTCTCCCCTACCCACCTTACTCCTCCTCACATGAAAACACAAAGAAATAAACTTAGAACAAGTTTTTAATATAATAAAATTTGTAGGTGCCAAATCAACCAGTGACATAGGAACATTAACATCATCCATCCATTTATTTCTGAGAATTGGTGGGTTTGGCAGACACTCAAGATTCGAGCATCTCTCTGTAATGAAAAGCTTTTGAAATCTGAAAGAGAGAGAAGAAATAGTAAATATATTTGGGAATTTTCTTCTTAGCCTTCCTCACACATACAGAAAAACTTACATATCCCTTTTGTCATAATAACTCATAATACCTTCTTTGTCCAGGTATCAGCCCTTCTCAATTCCTCAGAGTAACTCCCTGTGGTAAAAGGAGCCAATGCTCTAATTTTTGCTCTTTAGATAGTGTTTCAAGATTTGGCAGATAAAAACACAGAATGTCCAGTGAAATTTGAATTTCAGGTAAACAATTTTTTTATATAGCATGTCTCAGGCACAAGGGGATGACATATTTATAGTAAAACAATTATTTGTTATTTATCTAAAATTCAAATATAACTGGATAACCTATATTTTATCTGGAAACCTCAGATGCCACTTGGAGGAAGTTGGTTATGTGCTCTTGAATTCATTAGCCCAGAGGGACAAAAGTACCTAAGCTGGTACCACGTGATAGAATTTTCAGTCATGACAGACACACTCCATATCTATGCTATTCAACACATTAGCCACCAGCAACCTAAAATGTGGTAAAGACTGAAAAACCTCAATTGTTAATTTAATTACTTAATTTAAATTTTAAAATATTACATGTGGCTATATAATAGCCAATTCTGTACAATATAATGGTTATTATACAGAATTCTGTACAGAATAATGGTTATTATATTGTACAGAATCATGCTAGAACAAACCATGTATCTCCCCCAAATTTGGCAACTAGGATTTAAGATTGAGTAGTGGTTAATATGGCACAAAATTCAGGAATAAACTCACATTCTCTGCAGTTAAGAGAGTGAGTCCAAAATTTCTGCTCATATATTTTTTGTTCTCAACATATTCATTCTTAGTATTTGTTCTGAGTCTTTACTGAAGATATATTATATTGGAAGGATGTGAAGGGCCAGGGTACAGAGATAAGTAGCACAGAATTCTTCTAGAAACTCACCCTATAGGTATCAACTGCATAATCCCAAAATTAAAATGTATCAGAAAAGCCAGTGAGTTTTTTGAAATTATCTTCTATTTTTATTTATAAATATTAGTTGTCTATTTTTTGAGACTTTGGAAAAAAATAATGAGTATTCCCAAAAATAATTCTCCTCACTATCTAGAGGCCTTTCCTTTGGGTTTGTTTTTTTGTCTCTTACCATCAAAAGTTTCCGTAATTCCAGTAGCTGGAATGGTTTCTTTGTTTTCTTGCTAGAATGTTACCCTTCCATAATTTCAAATTTACTTGTATCTGGGATTGAGGCAGAACTTTGCTGTAAGTTATGAAATACATATTGTTCTTTCTGATCATCCGTAGTCGATGCTATGATGTGCTTCCCAGATTCTCACAAATCCCCCAACTCTTTACAGACTGCAGCATTCCTTCCCTCAGCTACTAGGACTATGGGTAGTTGGCTGCTCTTTGCTGAGTTCTTCTCTGGTAATTGCCGCTGGTTATTGCCCCTGGTTAAAGAGAGTTGTCTCATTCATGATTCATGTTTGTGGGGCAGCAGATATCCAAAGACTGGCCATTGCCTCAATTCAAGACATCTTTAAAGGGCTTTCCCAACTTCAGAGGTTCCGCAAGGGACACAACTGAGACATTTGTTGGGACTTTGATAGAGTTCAACTTCTTGCTCTGTTTATCCTGCTTCATCCTTCCACTCTCACTGGTCTTCATGTAGATAGCACTGTCCAATAAATACACTTCCTGCATGTACATTTCTATCACAGAGTCTGCTTCCCAGGAAACCTACACTATATTGTTACCAATATCATGTTATTTAATGTATATAATATTTTGAATGGAAAATATATTTCATTATCCTTGTGCTTGGACATACAAATTAACTCATGTAATAGAATTTGTCATTTGTTTCAAAAAAAAAAAAAATAGCCAGTGAGTTCTATTACTGATTGCAGAGTTGTTAGGTGAACGAAACAGCATAGATTTGGTCACACACATACCAGCTATGTGACCCTTTTCTCTCCATGACTTTAAGTAATTATCTATTAACCACAGACCCAGAGTGAAAGAGGATTATTTTATGCATGATAACAGCTAGCAAAGAACAGGCCCTCAAAAGAATTAATGGCTACCGGGGCAACTGAGGGTTATCATGACACACTAAGAGGCACACTGGAGAAGTTAGTGCAGAAACCTGGAGAATGTGAAAAATAAATGAGGTATACTTCAAAGTTTCATTGTTTTCCTCATAGCTGGGTAGGGTGAGTAGGTAATGTATTAACAGTGGAGTTTGTGGCTAAACATTTGCAGACAGAAATTCAGATAATGATGTACTGAGCACTGAAAAATCTTTCTGGGCCAAAACTTCACTTCTACCAGACACAGCAGTGAATAGACAGGCCAGATCTTAAAGGAGCAGAGAGTAATGGAGATAAGCAGACAACAAAGGGTTTGTTAAATAAAATCTTAGACCTTTAAAGAATCTAAACAGGATGACTGATAAAATGGTAACTTCGGTGTGGAATGGAGAATGGGAGCTAACTTTTTTTTCTTTCATACTGCAGGTAACAAAGTTAATATATGCTTATTTTATCATTTCACACATAGATGTTTATAAAAGTTCATCTCTCTTCATCCAATTCTAATTTCACTTCCCTGAGATAATTAACATGTTGGGTTTTCTTCTACAACTTTCTGTGTATCCATTTACTCACATCAGTAGTATACGTGACTGTTCCATTGTGTCATTGTTTTTGGTAGCTGCATCTTATTCCACAGAATAAATGGATGATCCACTGTTTGTTTAAATCTACATTTATTTAATATTTTTTCTTTTTTTTAAGTGAATGTTTATTTAGGTGGTTTACAGATACAATCAGATTTTTTTTCTTATTACAGTGTTGAAAGGAGTCCTGGCTCGGCGCTTGTAGCTCAGCTGCTAGGGCACCAGCCACATACACTGGAGCTGGCAGGTTCGAACCCAGCCTGGGCCTGCCAAATGACAACTGCAACCAAAAAATAGCCGGGCATTGTGGCGGGCTCCTGTAGTCCCAGCTACTTGGGAGGCTGAGGCAAGAGAATTGCTTAAGCCCAAGAGTTTGAGGTTGCTGTGAGCTGTGATGCCACCGCACTCTACCAAGGGGGACATAATGAGACTCTATCTCAAAAAAAAAAAAAAAAAAAGAAAGAAAAAGAAAAGGAGTCCTTATATCTATACCCTTACATAGTAGGGTCTTTATTTCTTTTCTTTTTTATAAAATTATAACTATGTTCATTAATGCTATTCTGGGGTATAGTGTGCTGTTTTTATGTACAATTTGAAATATTTTCATCAAACTGGTTAACATAGCCTTCATGTCATTTTCTTAGTTATTGTGTTAAGACAATCATATTCTACTCTTAGAAAGATTCACTTGTACCCTTGTAAGATAAACCATAGAAGTGATCCCTCCAATCACCCTCCCTCCACCCATTCCCCCCTCCCTTCTCCCTCCGGGGTCTTTATTCTAAATGGTAGGCATTTCCCCTTCCCAAGTATCTATTTAAAAAGTTTAATAGGTATTGCCAGGACAAATTCTCAAACACTGTTTGACACTGGCAATTCTTCATCTGCAGCACTCCTGAATATTACTGGTTTTAGTGGTTGTCTATTTATAGGTAAGCAAAGGTATTCCTTTGTTGCACTAATACACATAAGTACTAGGAAGACCAATAACTTTTTGTTTTTCATATGTATTGGCCATTTAAATTTAATAAAAGATATGAAATACCCTGTTTACTCATATTTTATATGTTGTTTGCCTTTTCCCTAAAGCTTGAAGTTCTTCTTTGTAAATTGAGGTAATTAGCCCTGTTTATGTTTGCAAATCTTTTATCTCAATTCACTGGTCATTTTTTACTACTTTATTTGTGTGCATTATGTCTTAAACCTCTTTTGGACCTATGTGATCTGTGTCCTTTGTTATATGGCTTTTGTGTTTCCTTCTATAACACACATAGACAAGGTTTGCAAAGAGTCTTCTAAAATGTCTTCTAATATTTGTGTTTCATATTTTAGATCTTTAATACATTTTTTTTTTTTTTGAGACAGAGTCTCATGTTGTTACTCTTGGTAGAGTGCTGTGGCTTCACAGCTCACAGTAACCTCAAACTGTTGGGCTCAAGTAATTCTCTTACCTCAGCCTTTGGAGTAGCTGGCACTATAGTCACCAGCCACAATGCCCAGCTATTTTTTGAGACATGGTCTCTCGTCTTGCTCAGGCTGGTCTCTCAACTCCTGAGTTCAAGCAATCCACCCTCACTGGCCTCCTAGAGTGCCAGGATTATACCATGCCTGGCCCAGATCTTTTTTCCTTTTTTTTACATATACATGTGTTCATTGGGTTTCCAATTTTTGCCTTCACAAAATTAAAAAGGCTTAAAATTTAGTAACAATAACAATGTTAAGATAAGGACTAGGAACAAAAACCTCATAAAGAACAAATGAAGATAAATACAGGTAAGAAATCAGATGATGGTACCCCAGGGTAGTATTAATGTACACAACTATGATTTAATAAAAAATAAATAAATAAAAGGAAAAAAAAGAAATCAGATGATTGCTACATCAAAATATTAAGCAATAATAATAGTAATGCAAAGAAAGTAGCATTCACATTGTCAAATAAGAGTATGTCTATTATAGAATGCTTTGACTCTGAGGTTTAGTATGGAGTCATCAGTTAACTTATTTTTTTTTCCAAAGTCTCAAAAAATAGACAACTAATATTTATAAAAGTAAACAATAATTTCAAAAACAGATCATGCTAAATCTTACAGACAATAGAAAAGGAAGAAATACTTCAAAATCATTCTACTTAAGCTGGATACACCTTATATTAAAATTGGAGAAAATATATTATTATAAAGGGGAAATTACAAACATATTTCATTTATAAATGAGGATGCAATATCCTAAACAACATTAACAAGTTGATTAAAAATTAATGTTTAAGTAATGTACTTTGGTCAAAATTAAATCCAATTTATGTGAGAATTAGTCACTATTTTCATGGCTGGCCTAAATCTTTAACACATCTTTAATAGATCTAGATGGATTTACTTTAGACAGGCTTCTCTGAGAAAGAGCTGCCCAGGTTTGATGATTCTCAGTACAGTTGCCAGTTAGAATCGTTGTAACTTTAAAAACTCCTTGGGAAATTCTGTGTGGTCATCAAGATAGTCACCTGTTTTTTTCTGCCACTTTTTCTTCACCCTAAGCCCCAGATACCTGATCCTTTTCCTTTGAGAATGATTGCAGTGGAAGCAGGTAGAGAGAGGGAGGAGTGGGGTAAGAGTCTGGACCGGTCCCAAACTGGCGTCAGTATCTGGAAAGCAGGAAGTTCAGCAAGCTGCAGCTTCTAGGATTTAAACAAACAAAAACGCCACATATGCACACACAACCCCCTCCCCCCCCCCCTCAGCATATTACTCGGATATGAATGCTGGAAACCAAACGATTCCACGCAAACCGCTTCAGTGGAGCTCCTGGAGCATTTGACTAAGTGGCTGTATCTGCTTGGTTAATCTGACCAGCTGGATGGTGAGGCATTGGCAAGCCTTAACCCCTACAGGCTTCCCTGCCCACTCCTTCCGAACAATGCACAAACCGAGCTATCCAGAAGAAAAACTTGTTGAGACTCAAAGAACCCAGAAAAACAAGGCCCTATAATTTTTGCATAGTCCCCTATCACCTCCTCTTGTGCTTGAAACAGCTGTTTCCAGACATCTACCACCAAAGGTTTTAGTAGCCCCACTCTACCTGCTTTTCTGGCTGCACTGGGAACTTAAGGTCAAGTCTCAAAGCAATTGCGGTATTCAACCCAGTTCGCTGAATGTTAAGTCTTCTACGTTTAAGGCATTGGGTTGTTGGGCACAATCTACATTCCATTTACAGATTAAGATTGCGTTTCAAAGGTTAGAAAACTGTTGAACTATATAACTGGTAAATGGAGAAAAACGTTCTATTCGAATCTACATGCAGTCTAAGATTACTACATGCCAACTCCGGGTAATCAATTTTAGAGCCTTTCAAAGTCCTATTTAAGCTTCAGACCGTACTTCGACATGAACAAGTAGACCCTGGAACTTAACAGAACTAGAAAAGGCACCTACAGCCTAAAACGAGGAAAAATCCAAGAGGGTCTAGTCCGAGGACAGGGAAGAACTATTACCTATAGTTGGCTTTCGAGAACTCCTGCACAGTTTTTAAAGGAGTAAGAACGAAGGTTTCAGACCACAGAACATCTCTGCATTTAACCACGAGGGGTTAACTTAACAGTCAACCACTCAACCTAGCAAAAAACCTGTCTAGACTATTTCGCGACTGTATCATGAAGTACGTGCGAACGGTAGATCTTTAACTATTTCTTAAAAGTAAAGCAGTTTCCTAGCATTCCAGCTATCCCCCAAATCCCAAAGCAGGATCATAACTGGTTACCCTAAACAGTGGGTACAACTAACTTACCTCAACAATTTTCCTTTTATCTGAAACAGTAAGTTTAGCTCTTCCTTGAAAGGGTGGGGGGGGGGGCTCTTAAAAGAGCCTTTGGGTTTGGTAGCCTTTCCGGAAGCTCAGATGCCTTGTCAAATCACTTGCCCTTGGCCTTATGGTGGCTCTCGGTCTTTTTCGGCAGCAATACTGCCTGGATGTTGGGCAGGACACCGCCCTGTGCAATTGTCACACGGCCAAGAAGCTTGTTGAGCTCTTCGTCATTGCGGATGGCCAACTGCAGGTGGCGCGGGATAATACGCGTCTTCTTGTTGTCACGAGCAGCGTTGCCAGCCAGCTCCAGGATCTCAGCGGTCAGGTACTCCAGCACCGCCGCCAAGTAAACTGGTGCGCCAGCCCCAACACGTTCCGCATAGTTGCCCTTGCGGAGGAGGCGGTGGACACGACCCACCGGGAATTGTAGGCCTGCACGAGAAGAACGAGACTTAGCTTTAGCGCGAGCTTTACCTCCCTGCTTCCCGCGTCCGGACATCGCGAACAAACAAAATGCAAGATAAAAACCGCAAGCTCACACAGGTACAAATAAGGTCAGGAACTATGTAAAACATGGCTGCTTTTATAGCTATTTCCTCGGAGTAACTCCGACTATCTGATTGGCTGGTTGAAAGAGTCGGCCAAGTAGCCAATAGAAAAGCTGTATTTCCATACTTCATTTGCATAGTTCGGCCCCTGGAAGACTACTCCCCTATTTGTCTTCCAATTAACTAAGGCGGCCTTGGAAAACCTCATTAGCATAAAGGCCCTATAAGTAGCAGAAGTCAGCGCGCTTTGCTCACTTTCCTGGTATTTTAAGACTTCAAAATGCCAGAGCCGGCTAAGTCCGCTCCTGCCCCGAAGAAAGGCTCTAAGAAGGCTGTGACTAAGGCACAGAAGAAAGATGGAAAGAAGCGCAAGCGTAGCCGCAAGGAGAGCTACTCCGTTTATGTGTACAAGGTGTTGAAGCAGGTCCACCCTGACACCGGCATCTCATCCAAGGCTATGGGAATTATGAATTCCTTCGTCAACGATATCTTCGAGCGCATTGCGGGTGAGGCCTCTCGCCTGGCGCATTACAACAAGCGCTCCACCATCACCTCCAGAGAGATCCAGACTGCCGTCCGCCTGCTGTTGCCTGGGGAACTGGCCAAGCACGCAGTGTCCGAGGGCACAAAGGCTGTCACCAAGTACACCAGTTCCAAGTAAACTTGACAAGTAAGCGTCCTTCCCCTTTTTCCAAAGGCTCTTTTAAGAGCCACCCCCATGTCCACAAAGAGAGCTGTAATCACGTTAAATTTAATTGGGTTTTGGTAGGGGGCAGGAGTAACCATCGTAATTTACTACGTGGCTGTGAGCCCCGGAAAGTAGTTACTAAGGGGATCCTGAGACCAAGACCCGAAATACAAAATGGAGCCAAGCGGCCATTTACTGACTAGATACCGCTCACGTACATCTTCCCACGAGAAACCACAGGCTCCGCAACCTTACTCGCTCATAGCTGTTAAACTGCTTACCCCTCCCCCGGCTGGGAGGGAGTGATATTGGTGACTCATTTACATAGCGGACCGGAGTGAGAACCCGGGAAGGAACTTTTTTCCTTATATAATGATAACGCTATTCTTTGTTCTTACGGGGCACACCTTTGTATACCAAGGTTGCACCTCCCGAATTTGCCAAGTACCCTGTTAATTTTTTCCTTACGGAAAGTTTTGTTAGCTGGACTGAAGGTGTACAGAGTTAATCTTGATGTGAACACTTGGCCCTTATGTGGTTTATCTACTTAGATTCAAACCGACGCTTTTCTTGAATCCCTGTGTTCAGCCTCTGCCAAAATTGGTCGGTTCTCTGAGTATTGAATCTTAAAAGCTCTGTAGCTGGCTTGTAATATTCGGAGATTGTTGAAAAGCTCTCACTTAGGAGAGGGCAGCTCAAAGTGCTGGATAAATTGGCACGTTTCCAACACTGAAGTAAGTACTCGACTCCAAGTGGGTGAGAGGAAGGAGCTATTAACTTGGCATGCTTTATCTCCTTAGAGAACCTTCCCTTCCCAGACAAATGGAGGCCACTTTATGGGCTGGGAGATGCCACCTTCCTTTCCGCTCTTTACTGTTGATCTTTGCTCAAGGCGAAGTTGTTAAGACGAAAGGATAGAAACACTTTGCCTTTCTCTGTTCAAGTCTAGAATACATTTTCAGCAATTAGGAGTCAAATTTGCTTTCTTTGTTAAAAATGGGAAATACAAGAAAAATTAAAATTTACCTTGCAAAGAAGAGGTTGTTTTTTTTTTTTCTTGTTACAATTTTGGTAAATACTATGTGATTTAGGTTGTAAAGTTGCTTAACATAAAGACCCTCTTTTCTTAACGCTGCAGTTTTAACATTTGGAAAGTATAATAAACTAACTGTCTTTGGTGGCAGAGAAGTAAGCCTCCAATAGAACACAGCTCTGCTATCACTGGCTACCTTACCTGAATGACTTAAAAGTCTGATGAGAATAGTGCAGCACTGAACTAATTAAAATGGTAGCACAAACGTTTGCAGACTGTTGTTGCCCATGCTTCACAGCCAAAGTCAAGACGTCCAGCATGTCTCACAATTGAATTAATTTTGTCTATGCCTCTATTGGCCTTGCTCAAGGCTTATGTCCAGTTCTAACTGCCAACTGATCAGTTTAACCAGAAACTGCAAATAAGATTCATGGTTTCCAGGTCAATTGCAAGGTTTTTTGCTTTTTACCTTCCCCTTTCTCTTATATATAAATTCTGTTATTACCTGTGTTGGATGAAATCTATTGCTTGTTCTTTCTTGTATACAAGTAAACAGTGGGCTGGTCATTAGCTCCTTGATCATTTATTTCTGGAGGATTCCACCAAGACATTGTTTACCTGAGCCCTGCAAGTAAGAACCAACAGAAATGTGTGGCCTGAAAATGCAGGTTGTCAAGCCATGGACCCTTTGAGTTTTCTGTCCATCTTCCCCTTGTTTTTGGATGCTAAAATTTTATTTCCCAAATTTGTTTCTTGTCTTAGTTATTCTGGTTGCTCTTGGTTGATTGGCACATACTTGGTAGCAGTAGTGGAAGTTTAGTTACAGTTTTATGATCACATCATTAAGTGATTACTCAGTGGAAAGGACAGGGAATCTGGTTCGTTAGTTAACCTTTTGGGACCTTGTTTTGTGTTTAAGGATGTTGATAATTTCTGTATGTGAGAACGCAGGGTAAGAGATTTGTTGTTTTTCTCTATGACCTTTGATGAGATCCACTGTTTGGTGTTTGTATGCCTCTTTCTTCCTTCCAAAACTTTTGTTCATATTGTTTTATTGTGAATCCAGATAACTGTCAATATCTGCAAAATAGCATTTCTGTTTTTTTTATTTTCTTTTTTTTGAGACAGAGCCTCAAGCTATGTTCCTGCATAGAGTGCTATGGCGTCACAGGTCACAGCAACCTCCAACTCTTGGGCTTAAGCGATTATCTTACCTCAGCCTCCCAAGTAGCTGGGACTACAGATGCCAGCAGCAATGCTGGACTATTTTTTGGTTGTAATTGTCATTGGCAGGCCTCAACTTGATTTGAACCCACCAGCTCTGATGTATGTGGCTGGTGCCTTAACTGCTTGAGCTACAGGCACCACCCTGCAAAATAGCATTTCTGTGTCAAAGATAATATAAAGTGATTGTCTGTGGTAACTTTAAGAAAGTGTTCGGACTAACAGGAGATTTAGAATAAGATATAAATGAAAGAAACTAAAATGTGTCTTAACTACTATGGCAAAGGCTATAGTGTATACAATTCAGTAATTCCAAATTATTGTCCCTTCAAGCTCATTAAAGTTAGAAAAGAGAAAAGAAACATGTTAGTATAAATTGGACTTTTGAGTCAGGAAAAAATGTGCTTCTAATATCCATATAAAACAAAGACTTAATAAACAAAGACTTTTCTAAACTGTAACGAATTACCGTAAGCCATTAAACTAGAATTTTCTTCCAGAGTGCTAGGATTACTGCAATGAGCCATTGTGCCTGGCCTGTTTCTTAACTCTTCAAAGAAAGTTTAATGGTTAGTTAATTGGTGGTCTTAGTTAACAGAGTAAAATATAAGAAAAAACAAAACAGAAGTACTACACTATTTTTCAATAAACTTAAAAAATTTTAATTAACCTGGCATATAAGTTTTAGGGGAAAGATCATATAATATTTCTAATAAAGATTACTTTTTGGACAAATTCCTTGGCTTAATTTTCAAAATAGTTCTGTGTTTTTTATGATTATAATGTAAGAATGTTAGTTTAATAGTCTAGTTTACATGTGTCTGAGTTTAAAGTAAAAACAACCTATTGAGTTGACTAAATTTCTTCCATTAGGTTTATTGATTAGATGAATTAACATCACTTTATTTATAATTTTAAAATTGTAAATTACACACTGAACTAAATTAAATCATAATATGTGTCATTTTAAAAATTTGAATTTTCATAGTGTTACAAATTATAAGGACTCAATATGTCTTTCAGCTTAAATACTGAACTCACAATGATAGCTTTAAGATTTTCGATAAATATTAAATTGAATAAAATAATGTTTAATCTTGGATACCGAACAATTTCTAAATCTGAGAAAAGAAAAACAAAATTGTTAGGGTAGAAAGCTCAGTAGGTGCACTGCAGGGGATGAGGAAAGAATTTCTCTGCACCAACATTAGGATATAAAAGTAAAAAGTTTATTTTCTCTTTTAGAAAGAGAGGGGAAGTGAGAGTGGGGGAAAAAGAGACTTAGAAAAGAGCAGAAAGTTGGCATGGCATCACAAAGAAAGAAAGAATGCCCCTTTTGCAGTCAAGTGACTAGGTGAATTTAAAAGGGATGAAGAGAAAAGGGTAATTGGGCTAAATTCACAAGGTACTTTGAATGTGAATGTTGTATCTGTATTTTCCTCTTGCAACGCTGAAGACAGATATTTTTCTGGTGTTTCCAAGAGTGATGTTCATACACCATTGTTTGTCAGGGACACTCAGGAATTAATGGAGGCTGAAGGAACAAATTCTGAAAGACAAACTCAGCTGGTGAATTTCCTTTTGGTTTCCTGGGCTCTTCAGTAGTTTGTGAAAACAGAAATCCATAGGGTGCCCAGCAAGAGAATTTATACAATTGGTCTTCAACTGTTACTAGCAAATTTCAGAATTAGGTATTTTCCTGGTAGTTTTGTAATTTTTGTGAGGCTGCTCCTTCCACAAACTACTAAAAACAATTTATTTATTTATTTATTTATTTATTTTGCCAGTAACATTTGTACGCAGTTTAGATCCATTGGTTAACAGGTTAGAGAACATATGGTTGCCTTAGGAAAATGACAGTAGATATTCTACCTTTTGCAAGTTTGGATTTGTAAAAGGGTTATGTAATGTTTATGTGCGAGCCCAGAGGACAAGGCAGGTTCTGTGTGACTGCTGCCCTTTTTCTTTGTGCCTGAGTTAACACAGTTGCCTGCTGTTTAGTTTAAGAGCTTTTGTTAATCCAGACAGCTCTGAGTCTACTGGGTGCTATAAGCCTCCAAGATAATGGCTGGGTTTAGTCTTTATTTCTTAAGAAAATTTTCAGCATTTGTTAATGTAGTAAATTCAAATTAATATATTATCATTCTAAAATGAGACTGCAGTCTTTTGCTTATTTTTGTGTGTATTTTATATATCCATGATTGATGTTCATATCTTTTTTTTGGCCAGGGCTGGGTTTGAACCTGCCACCTTTAGCATATGGGGCTGGAGCCCTACCCCTTTGAGCTATAGCACCACCCCTGAGGTTCATATTTTAATAACCAATTTTTTTACTTTTTTTACCTATCCTAATTAAAAATAATGAATTATTAAGATTTATTAATATGCATTTTATACCCCCAAATTATCTCTGCCCATTTTATTGTTGGACTTGCTTAAATAATTGGAATGATGGACTTTGAGTACTAGATTAAAAAAAAATACAGATGTAGGCTTAAATGCACTGAAATATATTTCTAAAAAAAGAAATAGAAGGAAAAAAAGAATAGAAAGAAGTAGAAGTTCTATTTTTTTTTGTCAAAAAATAGAACTGTATATTTAAGAGTTCTACAGAGACAATCCAGGTTCTGAGATTTTGAATGGAAAAAAAACCTACTAGCTTCAAGGGTCTTTCAAAGATGCCTAGTAGGCCACTTGTAGAGTGAGAGAGGGCTCCTGTTAGCAACCACTGTCACTCTGAATGGTCATTTCAAGCAGCATGCTGCTGGTGAGGCCCTAACAAGATCAGATGAGCCTACCTGCAACATCTGAAGATTGTCTGTTTATTCTCTTCCAAGGCCTACTGCCTGGACTCTATGGTACTGGTCAAGAACCCATGCCACTCTATGCATCCAGGCAAATGTTGACTAAATTTAGTCTAGAGTAAAAATGCTTTGAAGATATAACCACTTTAAAATAGAGGCTATTGTGTACCCGTGTGACCTATGAGAAAGAATCTATTTAATGTATACCATGATGATTAATAACATTGCTGATGTTTACTTTTACTGTGAGGATAAAAGTAAAGAAAGAGGAGGGCAGACTGGTTCTTTGGCAGAATATTCCCACTGCTCTCTGAAATTGCTGGCTTTTCTGTAAATAAAAGTGCAACTTGTTCTTTCATCCACTTCTCCATTGGTTGGCTTGGGTGACAGGTGAATGGACTCCTTGATTAGACAATACTCAGGGTTCTAAGCTCTAAGAATCAAAAACTGAACTTGGCTCAGTAAATTCTAGACAAAAAATAAGGCTAAGTGGATTGGGAATTATAATTTGCTAGAAAAGAGGAGAAGGGGCAGTGGGGCCCCCTTTCTGCTTGTTTTCAGTTGTCTGGAAAGGGCCTAAAAGAGCTTAATCTTGCCTTTAGGATACTCCAAACACCTGAATCGTGGCTTTATAGGTTTTTCCCCTGCCCATTCTTTGGAGTCTCCTATGTTTCTCTGTTATGCTGTGTACAGCAAGATAATACACACTGACGGCTTTTGCTGATTTCTTGCTTTTCACATATTTTTTGATAGTTGTATACATTTTTCTCTTTCCTTCCACACAAACTTCTACTAATTCTGCAGGCATTAGCATGAGTATTGCCTTGTCCAAGAGGTGCCTCTGACCACCTTCTCCCAACTGCTCTGTGTAATCATTACCTGCCTTCGATTGTCATTACCTGTCTAGTTGTTACTTTCAAGAGTTTCTGATCTCAGATGTGGTCACCGCAATATCCCTAGAGTTACCAAACAAAAAGGATCCCATCACCTGTAACTCAAGCAAATGCAGAGATGGTGATTAGATCCAACAAGCCTTATTATCAGAAGGCCAGCAATTCTGGACAATAAGTGAGGGTAGTCTCTCAAAGACTATTCTGCCTCAGTTCTAAAAACAATTCTAATAGTTTTTATAATGGAAACACCAGGAAACAAACCTAGGAAATTTTAACTTTATCTGACAGAAACAACATCAAAGTAGTCTTTGCTCTAACAATGCAAAATGTTTAAAAAACAGAAAAGTAATTTTCACTTTAACAAAGTATCTGAGAGAATCATTAAAGAAAACATCTTATCATGAAAGTAAGTACATTTACTGTACCAATATCACAAAACCTACTATCTATGTGTGTGACTACTTCCTTAAGGGTCCTGAGAGAAACGTCTTCACAATCATGGAGAAACCTTAACTAGTTAATCTCTGGGGAAAGATGTGTGAGGAAGAAGATGAACTCTGTGGACTAGATTCACTGTACAGCTTCAGCTTAGTTTCTCAGACTTCACTTTTCTGGCTTCATGAGAGACTACCACTGAGCCACAATTTTGTATTATTGGCACACAAAAATGATTGAGTTTATCAACTCATTTCATAAATTATTTGAATGACTACTATGTGTGTGTGTTAAACACTGTTCTATATGTACATATGTCAGTGAAAATGATCACAAAATCCCTGCCCTCAAGAAAGCTAGGACTCTAGTAGCATTAGACAGGAAAACATAATAAATAAGCAAAACATTTGGTCTGATACAAGGTGATGTGGAGAGAAAAGAAAAACAGCAGAATTAAGGAGATGAGGACTACACAGGGTGGGAGAATTGCAATGATGAGCCAATAAATGAAATGCTAAGTATGATACCCCAATACCCAGCTAGAGTAGCAAAAGTTTTGAGATATTCAGGTTTGCTACAGGATAATGTATGTTAATCACAGAACAGAAATTCAGCTCTGAGATTAAGGCCAGAGCAAGATAGGATGTGGGATCTGTGCTATTATGAGTGGCCATGTAGAGCTTGTTTCAATGGGTAAACGTCAGATCAAAACAAGGTAAGTAAGCAGGGAATGATGACAAGTGTCATGGTCCCAGCTACTAGGGAAGCTGAAACAGGAAGATCCCTTGGGGCCAGGGATTTGAGTCCAACTTGGGCAACATAGCAAGAAACCTCATCTTTGTTACAAAACACAAAGTAAATAACACTTGGCTGTTGTATTAAACAGACCCCAAAACTGAGTTCTAAACACAATAAAAATTTATTACTCCATTATATAATGCTTACTTCCATAGTCTTCCAGGGACCAAGTCTCCTTCTATCTGTATCTTCAGCATCCTTGGATCTCAAAAGATCTCTGTTGGAACCTGAACATCAGACCATAGACTGAGGAGCCAAGAAAAATGCTTCTGTGAGAGAGATTTTCATAAATAAGGCCTAGAAGTGGTACCCATCACTTATGCCCACCCTTTAGCCAGAAAATGGTCTCAGCCCCACTTACTTGCCAGGGAAGCTGTGAAACACAGACTGGCTATCTGCCCACACAGAAAAACAAATAAGCTTTGATGTGTGAATTAACTAGCTGCAAATTCTGTCTGCCATCCTATTCAGTTCCTCTCTCATGTTTTTCCTTTTTCCTCTTCTTACCTTTCTGTCCCTTTTTAAAGGCCTCACAATGGCTTGTCATGATCTAGTGACAAGATTTAGCACAGAGAATGTGGATGAGACTTACAATGATCTAAGGAAAAGTTTCTTCTCTCTTCCCCTGAAAGACCATCATCTGGCTCTTGTTCCTTCAGAAGAGAGGAGCCATCCATCTTCAGTGCATGTCTCCTTAGAAAGGGACAAAGCCCCCACCCTCATGGAGTTTAACATCTCAGCTGGGAAAGTAAGACAGAAAGCAGTAGTTATTATAAGTAATTATGTATATAGAATATGATAAATGGAAAGTGCTAGAAAGAGGAAAAAGGGAAAGCAGGAAAGGTGGATTAGGCATACTAGCAAACATGATAATATTCATATTAGCATTAATATAAACAATATAACAATAGTAGCTGGCACTTTGTATGCGCTACACATTGTTCTAAGCTATTTAACAGAATAATAAAGCACATGAGAAACCCTGCAGGGATGAACCCCAGTAGTGAATAAAAGAGGAGAAATCAAGACCCCATTGGTTCTACCTTTGAATTATTTTGAATGACTGTCCTTTCTCCTCTAGAACCATTGTCACTGCCTTCATTAGGAATGTGAGCTTGTGCGGGTAGGTATAAGGTGAGTGTGAGCACATGGAGGAAGAGCTGTGCTTGCCTTCAGCACCGTCATTAAATTGGTGCCTTTCAGTAGTGCTTAGGAGAACATGTGGCATGTGGCACTTGCAGTTAGTTGTTAAGACTACTGTATTTGAACCAACCATGAGTCTATGAAATATAACTTTGGAACATCATACGCTTTGAGTCAGCAGAGATGGTTAAAGGTTTGTGGAGGACACTATGCCCCTCATCTGCTAAACAGAGAGGACTGCCTCCCCCATCCCCTCTAACCCCTCTACCACCTCTGCACCCTGTCTACTTTGCTTTGCTTCTAGGGAGCTGTTTTTTAAAAACAACCTAAACATGACTTTGACTACTGTTTTTCAAGTGCATACAAAAGATATAGCAAAAACCTCTAACTTTGTAAAATGAAGTGACAGCTGAGTGTTAGATATGTCCAGCTTGAGTCATAATTATAAACCCTCAGATTAGCCAAATGTGTGAATACATGTCACAGAAACCCATATCCACCTGCCGGACTAATGTGTCAGCCCTATTAAGCAAACCATTCATTTCTCTGCCCTGGATTTGGGCAAATGGAGAACATAAGTTTTGCCTTTATTAAGAGGAGGAAGAAAATGTATTTTATAACACCCCAAGAAGCAGACTAATCATTTATTTGGGTGTTTTTCCATTAGGTACATTTGTTTTGGCTTCTCTTGTTTTAAAGGAAGGTGGGGGTTTGGGACATAAGGGTGACTTCCAGTGCCAGCAACCCAGAGAGATGAACTAATGAGAAGGGAAGCTTCTGGAAACTTGTAATTCCCCCATATGGAAATAACAAATATAAACTCTTCAACCTGTTATCATGTATGGACCTTCTATATCCTTCACAGGCAGCTCTGTAGGGCTCACCACCAAGCAGATGTACCATCTTGGACAATCCTTATCACCTGGCTTTGTTGCTGTGTTGTGTCTCCTTTACGAAAGTCCTTTTTTTCACCTAACAAATTCCTATCCTTCGAGGCTTAAATCAAATGGAACTTCTAGGACACTGACTAGGTCACATTTATCCTGTATTTTAGAACATACACTGATTCAAGTGCTAGAGGGTGTGGGTTTACTGGAGATGCCATGCTAACTGGAAAACTCCTCTTCGTGCCTTAATTTCATCATCTGTAAGGCAGGGAGAATGACAGCAGGTACTTCAGAAGGTTATTGCAATGACGAAATCCATTGACATCTATAAAGTGCTTAGAACACTGCCTGGCATGGAGGAGACCACCATCATTATTGTTATTTTCAGAGTTGAGTATATCAGGTATCTAATGAATTACAGAAGTGAATTAATCAATTTTTCTTTTTTTTTACAGGAAGCGACAACAGACTTTAGACATGTGGTTTTTGCAACTAATCACTGCTGGACACTAATTTATCTCACAAACCAATGAATATGAGTGATACTAGAACATAAATTAAGGTATTTGAACAATCAAGGAAGGACCAACAAGCACCTGGGTAAAACATTAGAACTTTCCCCCCAAGTATGAAAATATTAAATGTTCATGGTAGAAATTTGTAGGAAAGAGAAATGTATAAAGAAAAAAAATTAAACCTCAAATAGTATCTCCTATTCTTTTTATATGTATGTAAAATATATGTATATATGAATGTGTATGCTATATGTATGAATACATCATATAAAACAAATCTGTGTATTTTAGGCAACAAAAGATAGTTAGAAACATTTTTATGTACTTATAATTTTTTATTTAGTAATGTAATGCTTATGTGACACTCTGTTATTGGCTATTTCAACTTACTCTCTTTTTTATGCATTGTAAGTTATATAGATCACACGTTTTTATACATAAATTTTTGTTCAAATATTTGATTATTTCCTTAGGATAGACTTCTGAAAGTAGAAAATACTAAATCAGAAAAGAAAAGCATTTTCTAAGGACCTTAACATATAAACTGCCAAATTGCCATTCAGAACTATGCCATTGTATAATCCCAACATAACATTGAAACTCCTGATTTATAGTACTAATACTTATAAAACATTTTTTTTGAAGCATTGTCAAACTAACTGCCTCTCCTACCAGAAAGAAAACTGAAATTAAATGTCCTTCATTATTAACAAGGGTCATTTTTTTCCCATTATTTTATTAGCTAGGACCTATAAGAAGTAAACTGTGTTGCAAAATGTACTTATTTGCAGTTATTCCATGAGAAGGAAATGTATAAAGATCAATAAGTAGGATCTTAGGTTAAAGCCCCCCCAAAATAATAATTTAGCAAGTGCTTCCTCTGACCAGGACTATGTCAGAATAATAAACAGCATTTGATTGCATGTATTGATAACTGAAACTACTTTTACCTACTTTGTTTTTTAAAAACTTCCTAAGTACTCTTGGAGAAAGTGTGTGATATAGATTAAATTGTGTCCCCCCCACCTAAATTCAGATGTTGAAGCCCTAAACCCCAATGTGGCTTTATCTGGAGATAGGACTTATAAGAGGTAATTAAGGTTAAATGAGGTCACAAAGGTGAGATTCTAATCAGATAGGATTGGTGGCTTTAGATGAAGAGAGAAGAGAGAAATCTCTCTGCACACACACACTGAGGAAAAACCATGTGAGCCCACAGTGAGAAGGCAGCAGCCTACATGCCAGGAAGAGAGCCCTCATCAGAACCCAGCCATACTATATACCCTGATCTTAACACTTCTAGCCTTCACAACTGCAAGGAAGTAAATTTTTGTTGCTTAAACCACACAGTCAGGATAATTTGTTATAGCAGCCCAAGCAATCTAAGACAGTATCATTGCTGTAACTTACAGACTAGAAAACTAAGACTAGATAAAGTTCAACTTGTTCTACTTCACAAAAGCCAGAAACAGATGAGGTGGGAAGTTAACCTAGTTCTCTTTGTTCCAAGGCCAAGGCTCCTCCATTTCACATATAGACAACAGATTCAGAGTCAAGAGCCAAATGTCTCTAGAGCCAGCATTAGAACAAGATATCTTACTGGGAGACAAATGCCCAATCTTGAATAAATACTCTGACAGCTCACCCATGTTGAACCTTATGAAACAAAATGCAAATTATGTACAAATCTGTTTACCTGTCTAACTGATGGTGATATAAAGATTAATCATTTTCTTGTGATCTTGGAGACGTTTATATATGTAGTGAAACAGGTGTTCACACAGTGCTAGTAGACTTTAGATTGGTTCTAGAGTGATGTCTGAGGGCAAAAACCTAGAGGATATGTGCTATAAGATTTTTACTTTCTTAAAAATGGAAAGATATGAGGTATACCTATAAATTAGATTGATCATGCATCTGTTTATTCAATGGATCTGTACAACTGAATCTTCCTATGTTCCAACTACTGTTAGGGGAGAATTGAGCTATGTACATGACGCACAAAAATTGTAGCCTCATGAAGTCAACATGCTCATGGAGAGGTACCAACCACTAACCCATGTTTTGTATAGCAGTATTGGGCCACATTTCATACAAGGGATTTACAGAGGATTAGCCAGAAAGAAATTTTATTTTTCTAAATTGTTATGGGACAAAGAGGGTCTAGCCACTTGTCACTGTCAGCCAGATGCAGAGATGGGGATTAGGTCCACCAAACTTTGTCAGAAGGCCAACAATCTGGAGGATAGTGAGAGTTGTCTCTCAAAGACAATTCTGCCTCAGTTACAATTCTAATAATTTTTATAACGGGAATACCAGGAAACAAACCTAGAAAATTTTATCTAACTTTATCTGACAGAAACATTAAAGTAATCTTTGCTCTAACAATGTGACATGTTTAAACAATAAAAGGTGATTTTTACTTTAACAAAATATCTAAGGGAATCATCAAAGAATACATCATATTTATCAAAGTAATCATTACCAGTATCACATTTGTTGTTATGTGTCACTGCTTTCTTAAGTCTCCTGAGAAAAATATCCTCACAGTCAAGGTTTTAAATTATGATATTGACTTTACAGCATACTAAGGCACTGTCACCCTCAGTTTGGAAAATATTAGTATTTCTCCTAATAGAGATTATAGGTACAAATCTTTCCCAGAACTCTATATTTTTATGCCTTCTTGGTTTCTCTGACTTGGTAATCCCTAAGTGTTTGTATCATTAAATGGAAGTTGCAGGTTATAGGTCAGGTTGATCTTTATATTTACAAGTTTACCAAACATATCTTCTGCTAACACAGAACTGGAGAATTTAGATGATTATTAGATTCCATGATTTAAGAGCCAGAAAAAGAACCATGATTCCTATTTTGCATTAGATAGCTAAAACATTACTATTAAAAAAACAACAACAACATGTACACACACACACACACACTTCCATATGTATATAGTACAGTGCTTGCCTTGTGCCATTGTTCTATTCTTTTTCTCCTCCCAAAATGTAGAAATTTATTTTGTAGATGAAGAAACTGAGGCACAAGAATGTCATGTGACTTGCTCAAGATCTTAGAGCAAGCGTGCAGAAGAACTAGAATTTAAGTTCAGGGGGCAGCGCCTGTGGCTCAAAAGGGTAGGGCACCAGTCCCTTATGCCGGAGGTGGCGGGTTCAAACCCAGCCCCAGCCAAAAACTTTAAAAAAAAAAGAATTTAAGTTCAGAAGTCTACCCACAAAAGGCTATGCCTCTCCTCCTCTCACTTTTGGGCCTCCGTAGCTACAAACATTACATATATTTGGGTCTTTTTTTGCACTTTCACTTAATACATCAGCACTGATGATAACATTGTTAAATAACTTTTTTTTTTTTTTCAGACAGAGTCTCACTCTGTTGCCCTTGGTAGAGTGCTATGGCCGTTACACAGCTCACAGCAACCTCCAACTCGGGCTTAAGTGATTCTCTTGCCTCAGCCTCCCAGGTAACTGAAATTAAAGGTGCCTGCCATGACGCCTGGCTATTTTTGTTGTTGTTGCAGTTTTTGGCTGGGGTTGGGTTTGAACCTACCACCTCCCGTAAATGGGGCCTGCACCCTACTCCTTGAGCCACAGGCACCACCCAGCTTTTTTTTTTTTTTTTTTGTGGACCAATACATGTTTTTATTTGTAAAATACAAGTTATCTTTATACATAAAAAGTTTTACTTACAAAAATTCTATTGTGGCAAATTCAGCCTGCTGATTTTCATTATTGAAATAATACTCCCATAAACATTCATATCTCTCTCTCTCTCTTTTTTTTTTTTTGAGACGGAGTCTCACTTGGTCACTCTTGGTAGAGTACCATGGCATCTTATCTCACAACAATCTCAAACTTTTGGGTTCAGGTGATTATCTTACCTCAGCCTCCCAGGTAGCTGGGATTACAGGCACCCGCCAAAGCTCCTGGCTGTTTTTTAGAGTCAGGGGTCTCACTCTTGCTCAGGTTGGTCTCGAACTGGTGAGCTCAGGTAATTCACCCACCTCAGCCTCCCAAATGCTGGGATTACAGGCGTGAGCCACTGCCTGGCCTGACATCTGTAATTTCTATGTTGTAAATCAATGGAAGCTGTCATAAAGAAAAGGAACTGTTTTTTTTAAATAAATAAATTTATATCTCTGGTGATATGAAAAGTATACAGCCTATTTTAATATTAATTTTATATTCCAGTAATTTCTTGCAATATTTTCGTATTCATTTCATTTTCATTTTTCTTTCTATGTGTGTGAATAAAATTAAGGCATCATTTTTACTATGTTCATTGAAGAGCGTATCAGTGTCTCACCTCACTTAAACTCCACTTACTTTTTGGATTTTCTTTATAACTAATTTTTAGACCATTTTTTTAAAAACTAGTACTCCCTATTCATATACTTCTTCGTTTTCCGCAAACTATTTTTTGTTTTGTATTTTTTTGATTTTTTGAGTGGGTAGAGTCCCCTGGCCTCATAACTCACAGCAACCAGACTCGGGCGCCCAAGCAATTCTCTTGCCTCAGCCTCTCGAGTAGCTGGGACTACAAGTGCCCACCACAACACCCGGAGACAGGGACTTGCTCTGGCTTAGGCTGGTCTCCAACTCATGAGCTCAGGCAATGGGCCCGCCTCGGCCTTCCAGAGTGCTGGGATTATAGGCGTGAACCACTGCGCCTGGTTCCCAGAACTATTTTTGACCTTTATATTTTGTTAGTAGTCATCTTCACAGACATTTCACAAATCAGCCTTAGTTGGGTCATCTGATTTCCTCATTTTTGAGTTATTTTGACAGTTTTTTTTTGTTCAACTATTGAGTACAGGTGCTTGAGGTAGTATTCTCTGAATTTTTGTTTCATGTGTCTGGGCATGTGTGTTTGAGTGTGTACATGTCTGAGACAGAAGAGAGAGCCTTTTCTACTTCACGTTGCACTCAGAAGTTACAGGATTGCTCTTTCGCTTTTGCTTCAGAAATATTTCAAATGTAGACTCTCTTCTTTTCCCTGTACGGCAAATGCTTTGTTAATCTGAGCTTACCACAATAGACTCCCAACCTCTGACACAGGGCCCTTCTACCTAACGATTATTCTTTTTTTTTTTTTTTGGCCGGGGCTGGGTTTGAACTGCCACCTCCAGCATATGGGGCCAGCACCTTACTCCTTTGAGCCACAGGCACCACCCTCCCTAATGATTATTTATACAATAAATCTAAAGCCAAGTCAGTTACAAAAATAGCCATACAACAAAATTTCTTTCTAAATTAAAAACTTCCAATGGCTCCCTGGTTCACACAAAACCAAATTTCTCACAGGTATTTGGGGATCTTCACAAAATGGAGAAAGGATTTCCCCTTGCTGAGACCCTAGGCTCTGGCCACCCTGTGGTGCTTCCTCAGCATCCTCTAGAAAGACTTTTGCCTCCATGAGCAAACTTTTAACTCCAGATTCTCAGAAAGGCCAGTCGAAGCCCAGGGGAGCATATTGGGCCCAACAACCCTTTTCTCACAACTCTACAGCCAAATCTACCAGCCCACTCTTCTTAGGTATCAGGTTCTATGGTTTCCGCGGGCTTCTTTGAGCCAGGGTTCCTGCCTCAAGTTTTATAGTTCACTGAGGGCGGATGGAGGGGAGTTAAATCAATGAAATCAGAAGCAAAACTCAGTGGAGGACATTAGTCGCCAAGAAGGTGACCTGGTTTTGGCCTAGCATGGTATCATGTATAAGATCCTTAAAATTACCCCATCCTTGAGAGTCTTCTATAAAGCTACAGAGACTCAGAAGTGGCTTTAATTACAAACAACCCATGTGTCATGTAAAGTTTGGCTTATTAGATTGAATTTATCTAAACGAGGTCATCCTCTGCAGTTTTTAGGCAATTATATAAATACTTTGTAACTACACAGTGAGACAGGTAAGCAACCTGTGTTACTTCCCTCACATATGTAAGTCATTTTCAATAAAATTGTAGTGCGAATAATTTTTTTTGCCACCAATTGGAAGCCACCCATTTAGAAGACCACTCAGAAGAGATGAGATAAGTGTCGTGCAAAAAAATTACTTTTGGTTTTACGAAGAAAAGAGGAAGTTTTGTTCTTGCCCTTGAATTTGGCCGAAAATTACGGGTTTTTTGGAATAGTTTTGGCATGCAGGGTCATTTTTCATTAAAAAGGGAAAAGGCAAGCAAAATCTAAGTCTCCACGGATCTTTCAGCAGTAGAACCCGGGAGATTATGTACAGAGGAATTTTGCAGGATTCAGTTTTTCAGGGTAAAACAAACACAAATGCTCCTCCTCTGAAGGCAGGGGGCGGTGCCTAGGCAATGCACCAATCACAGCGCGCCCTGCCCTATATAAGGCCCTGAGGCCCAGCGGCAATTTACGCTTCTCACTGGTGATTGCCTCTTTCTGTATAGTATTGGGATGTCTGAAACGGCTCCTGTAGCCCCAGCGGATCCCGTTCCAGCTGTTATGGAGAAGCCTCCAGTCAAAAGAAGAGGGAAGAAGCCAGTTGGCCTGTCAGGTGCGGGTCGCAAGGCTCCTAATCGTTCTGTCTCTAAGTTGATCGTTGATGCTGTCTCTGAATCTCAAGAGCGAGTAGGCATGTCATTGGCTGCGCTTAAAAAGGCGCTGGCGGCTGCTGGCTACGATGTAGAAAAGAACAACAGCCGCATTAAGTTAGCTCTCAAAAGCTTAGTGAGCAAGGGAATTTTGGTTCAGACCAGAGGTACTGGTGCTTCTGGGTCTTTCAAGCTCAGTAAGAAACCTGCTTCTGAATCCACCAAAGGCAAGGTTAAAAGGCCAGCTTCTAACAAGGCCAAGAAGTTGGTCTTATCCAGGGATTCGAAATCCCCAAGGAGTGCCAAGACCAACAAGAGAGCTAAGAAGCCAAGGGCAGCAGCAGCAACTAAAAAAGCTGTGAAAAGTGGGAGGAAAGCTAAAGGAGCGAAGACCAAGCAGCCGCGTAAGAGCCCAGCCAAGGCTAGAGCTGGGAAGCCTAAAGCTGGGAAGCCAAAACTGACTCCACATAGAACCAACCCTAGAAAGGCAGCATCTAGGAAATGAAGAGCTTCTTCGGGCCAGTTTCCAAATAACCCAAAGGCTCTTTTAAGAGCCACCCAAGTATTTTTTAAAATGGCGTAACACTGGAAGGTTCTAGATGTAAATAACCTAATGATTAACAAGCTGAGGAAAATCACAGAAGGTGTCCTCACGGAAGCTCTAAAATACTTGGGTGTTTAATCCAGAAAAGCTAGATAGTGCTCTAGAATAGGGCTTGCATCTAAGTGCTGGAGATAAGCAGTGTTAAGGAGTTAGTGAAATTCAGCTGCCTGAGGGTTTTCTTTTTAAACCATTACTGCATTCCAATAAGCCCCTTTGTGTAGTATGATTATAACCGGATTTTCAGGCTGACCTACAGGGACTTTAAAAGGATCAAAAAGTAGTAATCAAGGCATCCTAAATTAGGTAATTTCTTACCTTTTCATTCTATCTGAAATTTAGAACTTTAAGTGGAACTGATGAATATTTCCAGTATAGTTACAGGCTTTTAAAATAGCGTTTATAATCACTATTTCCAAAATACTTTTTTTATGCATTATACGCTAACAAAAACATAGCATTGTGATGTTTTTTATTTGGGATTCAGTAAGAGTACAAAGAATTAGGTTAAACAATGATTGCATTTGTTAGGTTAATGTCTCTCTTATAATTGTGTCCCACCCCCAAAGGATGTGTCAAATACTGTGTCCCCCTAACCTCCCCCCCTCCTCCTTAATTTCCCTAGCCCCCACCATGTATTAGGTCATCTGCCTTCATATTAGATATGAGTACACTAGATTCCATTCTTGTGATGCTCAATCCAGGATAATACAAAGAATGTAAAGTCTCCCTGTCTGTTAATGGCTAAATAGTATTCCATGGTATACATATACCACAGTTTGTTAATCCATTCCTGGGTTGGTGAGAGCACTGTCATGGTTTTAAAGTGATTTGATAATTACTATTTTAATGCTATTATTCTAATATGATTGTAATCCTGTGAATTTATGTATTTTATTTATGAGAAGAGTCTATAGTCTATGATGTAAAAAAATGTTAAGAACAAAACCTTTATGGACATGTTTGAAGCTGCAGTTAGGGTATGAATTCAACTTTAATTTGCACAAAAATGTATTAGGCAACTCTGGGTTGGGTCTGAGCTAAAATTGCTCTCTCTTAAACTTTAACAAAATTATTTGATGATTTAGCATTTTTAACAATCACCATAAACATTAAAACCATACGGTAGTCTATCTGGAGCTGTAATGTTTGGGGTGACTATGGACAAAGTCCATTGCAAAACGATGCACTCTATTAGTTTGTACATGAATACAAACATGCAAATAGTGCAATAGCACCTAACTTTCCTGGACTCATTTGTATAACTGGGCCTCTTAAAAAAAAAAAAAACTGAACCATGTCCTAACATAGAAAACAGCCTGTTACTTTCTTGAATATATTATTAATACCCATTGTTTCTCTACGAGATTGGAGTTCTGACGATGCTGAAGATTGTTTCAATTGCCTAACCTATAAGTGAACCCTTCTAAACTGCTATGTCCAGAAGTGGGCTGACTCCAGTCCCTCACCACAGAGGAGGTTGAACAAATGGCCTCGCCCAGCAGCTGGACGGTCTCCTAATACTTTGGGAAGCCCTGTAGATTAAATCGAGCTTTGTGTACCTTTCCTCCTCGCACCTTCCAGTGCCTGGCATACATCAGGTTAAAAGCAAAGAACTAGCCAGTTTTATGTCTACTTCTGGAGATTGAGTCAGCCTTGGTTTGGGCCAAAAAGAGTAATGATAAATTTATCCGCGGTTCGCTGCCTGTAGCTGAGCGAGTAGGGCACCAGCCACATACACCGGAGATGGTGGGTTCAAATCCACCCCGGGCCTGACAATGACGACTATAACCAAAAAATACCGGGGCATTGTGGCAGGCGCCTGTAGTCCCAACTTCTTGGGAGACTGACTCAAGAGAATCGCCTATGCCCAAGAGTTGGAGGTTGCTGTCAGCTGTGAACCCACTGCACTCTACCGAAGGCGACACAGTCTGCCTCAAAAAAAATGAAATAAAATAAAATCCCTCCGCTAAAGTACTTGTAAACCAATTAGACTGTCCCTAACATGCTTCGTCTACATAGCCTGCATACTGTAAGCAAAAAGGTCAATGCGTGACTCAAAGAATCCATTTTGGTCCAAACTAGTTCTTGGAATGCTTTCACACACAAAATGAACAATTTTGCGGTCTCATTCGTATTTGTTCAGGTTCACTTTTACAGTTCAGATCTCTCATTTTTGAAGGACAATAGATTTCATCCATTTCTTTGACACAAGAAAGCACCTAAGCACCAAAATGCCGGTGTGTGAACATCCTCAAAACAAGCAGTCACCGCCATTTTTTACCCTACCTTAAACTCTCACAAGGCATTGCAGCTCTTTGTATGAACTTATGGATGGCCCTAAAAAGGGCCGTTAGGGTTTTAGAAGGCTTACTCTGCGATTTTAGCCTCCGAAGCCATAAAGGGTGCGCCCCTGGCGTTTAAGCGCATATACTACATCCATAGCCGTAACAGTCTTGCGCTTAGCGTGCTCTGTATAGGTGACAGCATCTCTTATGACGTTCTCCAAAAAAACCTTAAGTACACCGCGAGTCTCCTCGTAGATAAGGCCAGAAATGCGCTTGACACCCCCACGGCGGGCTAAACGCCGAATTGCCGGCTTGGTAATCCCCTGGATGTTATCACGCAGCACTTTACGGTGGCGTTTAGCGCCACCCTTCCCTAATCCTTTCCCACCTTTTCCACGGCCAGACATGGCTCCAGACACAGTAACAACTCAGACAGGACTCCACGTCTTAAATATATCTCTGGCGGACCTGATTGAAACCAGGACGCGTTACGGAGCCTTTTCCAAATTAAGTAACCAAGGGGGTGGAGCAAGTAAATGTCATTAGCATTTCAATGTTTTGATTGGCCAGTAAAACCTCACTTTGGAAGGCAAGGTACAGATTTCGTTCGGCTGCAAAGCCTTACTTTCTCTTTTGTCTGGAATTGTTTCATCCTCTCTCATCTACAAGTTGAAAGTACTGTGTTTTTATCAGCTCAGTGACGCTGAGCAGAGAGCCACATTCCACATTTCTCTTATTTCCGCTTAGTAATTAATAAAATAAGTAGTTTCCTGGGGACGATACAAATATATAGGTTAAGGGACTTTCTTTCCCAGTCCTTTTAATGTTCCTATTTAACCCCATGCATTTTTATGGCCGCCTCTGTTGGACAAACTATAAGCCTGACCATGAAGCTCTGTTCCTAATGGTCCTATGTCTAGGAATACAATAGAAAAACAATTGCAAATTGAGATATCGTAAGAGCAAACTTCTTCCTCTTCCCTGCTTCGATTCAAATAGTATTTTTAATGAATGACTCTTTTTCCTGTATAAGTCTGTGAGTGAAGCAAGAAACAAAGCTAAGCTTGAATAATGGTTGCCTCTGGATCCTCTTCCTGGTTTGCTGCACCTGTCTGATGTGCTTCCCTCCTTTAGCAATCCCCTTTCAATCTGCCCCAGTTTTAGAGACAAGAATATAATGTTTTGTAGAGTTGGGGATTAACTGAAGTATAGGGCTAATACTGGATTAAGGTCATTTCAAAGCCTCTATGGTCCTTTTCTGGGAAGCCTTTAATAAGATTATTGATGTTAAAACAAGGCTAATTCTGTTTTTTTTTTTTTTAAATAAAAACGGTAGAATTGAATCTAAATGTAGTTTGAAGAGAGACTTCTCAATTTGAATTTTTCTCCTTACTTTTCTGCTTTAGCTGTTGTAAATATCCATGGTAAAAACCACTCTTGTTTAAAATGTAAAGGAACTAAAAACCATACCCACAGCTACCACCTTCCTAGTTTGTAAATAAATGCACATTGTGGATACTCAGAATGAGACTGTGAAAGAAAGCATATTATAACTTCAGGCTTGCTCATATGATAAGAAAAGAGCCCCAGAGAGGTAGAAAAAAGACCCCCAATTTGAGAGATTTTAAGTTCCTGACTCTCAGTACCCATTCCCTGCTGCAAACCTGCACCTCATTAAAAGGGGACTTAGAAAAGAATGTCAAATATTACAGAGAAAAAGTGCAAGGATTGAGATCATACACGAAACTCTGAAATCTCAACATGCTTTTTGGTTCATGAAAAAAAAATAGTGTATACAATATCGTAATGTTATGTAAAAATAAATGATGTGAAAATAAATAAATAAATAAATGGTGTGAGGTATCTTAAAACACATCCCAGCAAGATTAATCTTCACTTAAACTTAGGATATCGGCTTGGCACCTGTGGCTCAAGCGGCTAAGGCGCCAGCCACATACACCTAAGGTGGCGGGTTCGAATCCCCAGTCCGGGCCTGCCCAACAACAATGATGGCTGTAACCAAAAAATGGCTGGGCGTTGTGGCGGGCGCCTGTAGTCCCAGCTACTTGGGAGCCTGAGGCAGGAGACTCGCTTGAGCCCAGGAGTTGGAGGTTGCTGTGAGCATCTGCCATGGCACTCTACCCAGGGGGATAGCTTGAGGCTCCGTCTTAAAAAAAAACAAACAAAAAAAAAACCTAGGATATCTTTCCCTTATTTTGCCTATTGTATCAATAATAAAACCTCAGGAAGGCAGCTATGCTTACAATTATACATATATCACCAGTACTGCTGTCACTTTTGACATTTAATTTATTCCTTTTCCTTTTAATATCTCCTTTTTTAATTTTTCTCAATGACCAGTGATTCAAAAACAATGAATGTCAAGGCAGAAATGTTAAGGGTATATACATATATGTATATGTTAAAATTGATCCTTCCACCCTGAGAAGAATACAGGCTTTACTTAACCTGATTTGGGAGAAGACTGGCTCACCACTGAATCTATATGGCTTCCTATTCTTTCCTTTTCACCTCTTCTCATTTTCTAGGTGAATCTCATTCATTCAACATGTTAGATAAACCCTTCAGATAATAGTTCTGGAAAAAAGTTGTGGCAAATAAGACACAGAAAACGGCTCGGCACCTGTGGCTCAAATGGCTAAGCCGCCAGCCACATACACCTAAGGTGGTGGGTTCGAATCCAACCCAGGCCTACCAAACAACAATGATGGCTGCAACCAAAAAAATAAATAAATAAATAGCCAGGCGTTGTGGTGGGTGCCTGTGGGCCCAGCTACTTGGGAGGCTGAGGCAGGAGACTCGCTTGAGCCCAGGAGTTGGAGGTTGCTGTGAGTTATGATACCCCCACACTCTTCCAATGGTGAGAAAGTGAGACTGTCTCAAAAAAAAAAAAAAAAAAGCCACAGAAAACGTTAAAAAAAAAAAAAACTATGATATTAATCAGAGGTCTTATGAAAATATGAAATACCCAGGACCACCCTTCATAGACCAATTCTATTAAAATACTAGATTTTAGGAATGGCATATGGTGTGTTTGGGGGTGAGTACACACCTGCATATGCCTCCTGTATTTAACAAACAATTCTGATACCTTGCCAGCACTGAGAACCATAAGCAGTCCAGCATACACCATCATTTTTAAGTGTATAACTGCTTTACTACAAATTAAAGAAATCCCAGAGTAGAAACACTTTTGAGCTATACACATATTATAATTGAGAAAATGCATAAGTACAATATCACTCAACTTAGACTGGATTATATCCAGGCATTTGGGGACATCATTCCTGGTCTTGGGCAAACAGCTTTTTTAGCCAATGACTGATTTATCTCACTCCCATCTAAGGCTTCACCAAATTACTTATTTTCAGCAACCTAACCTATACTCTCGTTATGAATGTTCATTTTCTTATTCATTTTTCCTGAAATGAACTGTCATTGTCATTCGAACATGTTTGGTTCCATAACACATATTCTATGTCTCTGCATGTTTTTCTTACTTCCACTCCTTACTCTTCTAGGAAAATGTTCCCACTTTGTCTTCTTCAGTCTAAACTCTTTTACTAAAAGTTTTTTTCACTTGCACTTCCAAGGGTTGCTGTCTTTGTGTGCGCAATCTCCATAAACTCTCTTAATATACTTTGACCTATTCTTATTTTTTAAAAAAAGTTATTTGGACAGAGAATTTCTAACTTTATCCTTTCTTAAACAGTTGGCTTAAAATTTTTATCAACATGATGGTAATTATATTTGATTTTCTAAAGTCCTTTCAATGCTTTCTTAACTGCACCCAGAAATCATAAAGAAAGTATTTTACATTTGTTTTATTGATGAAATTGTGAACCCAAAATTATACAAAGTCTCATATTTAAAGCAAGCTCCCTGGACAGACACAGTGGCTCATGCCTGTAATCCTAGCACTCTAGAGGCCAAGACAGGTGGATAACCTGAGCTGAGTACTTAGAGGCTAACCTGAGCAAAAGCTAGACACCCCACCCACCCAAACACGTATCTGGGCTTCTACTAAAAATAGTAAAACTAGCCCAGCTTTATAGCAAGGGCCTGTCCTCCCACTATTTGGGAGGCTGGGGCCAGGGGATTACCTGAGCCCAAGAGTTTGAGGTCGCTAAGAGCTAGGATAACACAGCAATCTACCTGGACACAGAGTGAGACACTTGTCTTAAGGAAAAAAAAAAAAAAGAAGAAGAAGAAGAAAAGAAAAGAAACTTAATGGGATGTTGTGGCAAGCACCTATAGTCCTAGCTACTAGAAAGGCTGAGGCAAGAGGATGACTTGAGAAGTGGCTGTGAAGTATAAAGTCATTGCACTCTACCCAGGGTGGCAGAGTGAGACTCTATCTCAAAAAATTAAATTAAATTAAAACTGATGTTCACATACACATAGTAAAACTTTTTGGCAGTAAGAAAGTTGGTTATTGATTGTTTTATGAAATTGTCATTGTGGTAACTCGGTTTAAGGAATAAACCCAGGATGTTTAGTTAACTTATAGACTAAAGTTAACTAATAAAATTTGCTTTGAAATTTATACAAATATTGGTACTTATCCCCCTAAAGAGTGAATTGAAGACTACAAAGTTCTATTCATACAGACGCTTCAAATCAAAAGTCAGAATTTGATTAAAAAAAAAACTAGAATATTTTGTACTCAAATCTGGATAAAATGATTTGCAGATGCTTCAAGACTACTCATCTCCCAAATTTCGCCTTGAATGATAAAGGATAAAGAGAATAGATATGTAAATTCAACACTTAAAAATTTGTATATGAACTGGACAATCCTATAATTTAACAACATAAATGAGAAAATGTTTCAAACTATTTAGGAAAAAATAATAGGGAGCTGCAAAAACATCATGGTTTATACTACTAGACAGCAGAATAAAGTTTTGGTTTTGAAAGTTTCACTTTATCGCTCTTGGTAGAGTGCCATCTCTTCATAGCTCACAGCAACCTCTTGCCTCAGCCTCCTGAGTAGCTGAGACTACAGATGCCTGCCACAATGCCAGCTATTTTGAGAGATGAGGTCTTGCTCTGGCTTAAGGTTGGTCTTGAACTCCTGAGCTCAAGCAATCCGCCCACCTTGGCCTCCCAGAATGCTAGAGTGGGCAGGTGTGAACCACTGTTCCCTGGCCCCAGAATAAATAATTTTTAAGTAGTATGTCAACAACATGGTAACAATGCCATATTATATGTATTCTTGAACTAAATACAATTATATAATAATGGTTATGAACGCAACTCTGGGCAAAAATAGCTGGAATAAAAATCCAGCATGACCATTTTCTAGCTGTTAAACCTCTGACAAGTTAACTAACCTTTCCATACTTTGGTTTTCATAACAATAAAATAATAGTAATTCCTACCTTATAGGATTCTTTGGAGGAATTAATATTTATAATAGAACCTAATATCTGGTAAGTATTTAGTAATAATTAGCTAAAATATTAGTTTTAGAAAAATATTTATGGCTAGGAAGACTGAGTATTCAAATTCATCCTGCCAAGAAATAAAAAGTATAAAACATCTATTCAAAAAAAAAAAATCTTTTCCAGCCCCTAAATGATTACTCAGAAATAGAATGGTCGAGATTCCAAATGCATGTCATGCCAAGTAATAAGGATGTCAAGGTAGCCCAGGCTTTCTATAAAATTGTTGCACAAAGTACTTTAATATTGTATTAACATTTTATTACACAAGTTAGAGTACAGAAGTTAATCACAGATGCAAAAAGGAAAAAGAATACATTATGACCCAAATCTACAAAGAGAATCAAGATTACAAATACCAGCCCACACATGAAATCTTTAATGTTGAAAGCCCTCCATGTTTGATTGCTAGCCATTATTAAATCAAAGTGTGGTTAGAAAAAAAAAGAATAGTTTAAAAATGATAGTACATGAGAAATTTGGGCATTTTAGAGAAAATAACTTACTTTTTAAATGTGTATGCATCCATAAAGAATGTTTTATAATACTACACAGCATCATAAGTTGACATAATTATAACATAGCAAGAATTCTGGACCTGACATGGCGGCTCATACCTCAGCACTCTGGGAGGCCATAGGATGCCACCTGCACTCTAGCCAGGAAGACAGAGGGAGATTTTGTTTCAAAAAGGAAAAAAAAGAAGAATTTTGTCCTGTTCCTCTGGCAGGCCTTCATCACCTACTATATCTGACTGAGAGTACCAACGTTACTTGTTTTCCTTTTGTTCTGTTCCCAGTTCAGGCTGCTCAACGGTCGCCTGCGATTCAAATAGCTGGTAAGCAGTTTCTAGCTTGTTTTCTCAAATGTTCAGCAAGTTTTATCTACAAGGCGTCTCATGGTATATGATCCTTGTGCAACTCCTTACCCTGGCAAAACCGCCAGCCTTGGCTTTCTCTAGTCACATGACCTCTGTGCTGCATTCACATATGGCCACCAGGTGTCACCTCTTCCTTATTACCATGCTTTGTTCCCGAGTTGTAAAATTCAGGTCTTTGAATTTTCGAATGTCGAATTTCAAATTTCAAATGCTTAAAGAATTGATGAACACAGCCAGAAAAATTAAGCTAAAGTATGATGAGCTAACCTAAAAAATCACTGAAGGAAAATGGTGATTTATAATTTCTTTTATTAAACAAAACTTAAGAGGCCACAAATGCCAATGTTTAGTAAATATGTTACTGTGAAGACTAGGGTGTTTCTTGAAATCTCAGCCCATGTGAAAGAAAACCAATATAAAACAAACGGTTACCTAATTAATTGTAACATATCCTTCATGAGATAGAAGACGACTTTGGGCAGTTCAATTTAAATATAGGATGATATGCAGAGAAGAAGAACTTGTTAGTGTGTCCCCAGCATGGTTTGGAGGTAAAATAACCAATATCTTGCAACTTAGATGGTAACGTCTGTAAAGAAAAGTGATTTAATTCAGCTACCACCAGTTTAATGAAAATATTCCATAAGACAAAATGTAAAAATATTAGAAGCAATGCAAATATCCCCAAAATATGATTAAAATGTATACTTTAAGGAAATGGATGAGAACATCAGTGACATTATCCTTCATACAACACAATTATACATTTTTTAAAATATATCTATTTGTTAACTTTATATATCTTAATGCAGCAATAACTAACAGGTAATATCCAAGATGTTAACAGACTTATCACTGGCTAATTAACAGCTTTACTTTTACACATTTTTCAACTCTTCTATACTCAACACAAATTACTTTTGCTCTTATCTACATAACATTCACAACCAGAAAAACCAAAAAAGAATTTTTTAAAAAGGTTGAGATTTCTTCACTCAAATTCAATACCTACAAAACAAATTTATGAACTGTACTTGGTCTCCTGAGTATAAGACAAAGTGCTTATATCACAGCTATTCAGCCAACATACAGTAAATATATGCCATCTGGAGATATGTGTATGCATACCAGTGTCCAGGAAATGCCTGGATATGGGCAAAAAATTCTGGTTGGGATATATGCAGACTTTTGAATATACTCAGATCTCTTTCCCAGTATCTAGCAATTACTGAGTGCTGGCTTAGGTGAATTTTTTTGTATGTGTACAAGTGGAGATATGAACCAGAATTGCAATGACCCCAGGAAGATGATGCTTGGGCACCCTCCAAGCCATTTGGTGACTTCCATTTTAACTATCTCAAAATGAGAGAGGTTGCTCCAGTTCACTGAGGAAATACTATCCAGGAAACACTTACAGAAGGGAGGACACTATGTCTGAAGCTGAGTACAGCCAGAAGTGTCCCCACCAACCACACAGTCCTTGTATGGGGGCCAAAAAGAGAGATGCCAGAGAGAGCACCAGAGGAGAAAAGGAATCACATTCTGAGTCCTTCTCACAGGAACTTTGAAAGGAAACACATCAGCTGAGGATCAGTAGCTCATTTTCTGCTGTTCCCCTTCATTTGGTTCAAGCTTACTCCTCCCATTTAAACCACCTGAATGCAGTGGGGTGTGAGATGTATCAAACAGTAAGACTGACTGAACTTGAAACCTGTCTCTATCCCTGACAAGCTGTGAGATACTCTTACTTCAGTTTCTCTATCATGAAAAGGAAAAAACTGGCCATAACAATACCTACCATGCTATCGGGCATGTAAGTAGGTACCTAGAACAGAGTCTGGCACCAGGTAAGTTCTTTTATTTTTAATAAGTATTAGCCACATTATCATTATTACCACCATTTTTATCATGATTTTCATTATCAGAACAAAGACAGAGGGTCAGCAGAGACCAGATAGAAAATTACTGTGGCACTTTATGTCTTGCATACTAGAGAGGCATTGCTAATGTAGGCCCCATTAATCTTTTATTTATTTATTTATTTTTAGAGACAGAATCTCACTTTATCACCCTTGGTAGAGTGCCCTGGCGTCACAGCTCACAGCAACCTCCAACTCCTGGGCTTAGGCGATTCTCAGCCTCCTGAGTAGCTGGGACTACAGACTTAAGTCAGATTTAAGCAGCCTTCTTCCACAACGTCCAGCTATTTTGTTGTTGCTGTTGTTTAGTTTGGCTGGGTTGGAATCCACCACCCTGGGTATACAGGGCGGTGCCCTACCCATTGAGTCACAAGTGACGCCCCCTATTAATCTTTAAAAACCTGTATGACACCTCTGTGCAAATTAGGAAAAGATACCTCTTCCCAGCACCCTTCAGAACACTTTTGTTTTGCCTGCGGAAAAACTCCATTAAGATAGATACAAACATCCATGATGCCTGTTCTGAGAAAGGTGCCTAACTAGTTGCACAGTGCAGTCTTCCCAGTTGTATATTGACCCAGATCATACTCATATGGAAGAATTCCTGGGGCTTGGTGACAGAGTTACTAGATAACGGAGAGAAAGGATTCAAAGGAAAGTTGAGTGGTTTCAGGAAACGCCTGGATATGTATGAAAAATTCACTGAAGGATCTGAGTGTGCATGTTCCAGGGTGAAGTTCACAAGCCTTTCTCCCATGTTTTTATATGTTAAAATGAATTGTGAGTCCTCAGATTTAAGCAGCATTCTTCCAGAGTTAGGAGATGAGGTGACATATATGTATAGTCTCTGTGGTGACAGAGAAATGAAGGAAGCCTTTAGATCCAGATTCATGAGAAATAGCTCTGGGGCGAGCTCACAGCTGCAGTCACTAGCATGCAGGAACTCAAAAACCTAAATGGGGAAATCTTTTTGAGAAAGTAAATTGGGAAGGCTAGAAGCAGAGAGTTCTTCAGGCAGTTTCTGTCTGTTGGGTCCAACTCTGTCCTGAACATGAAGAGCTCCACAAGTATGGCCCCTCTTTGAGTCTCTAGTTCTGTCTCCACTCTACAAGATGTCTGTAGGATGCGCATCATTCACTTTCAGCTAACACGTAGTCCCCCATAGCTTCTCCTGTGAAGACAAGAGACCCAGGAGAGAGGCATCACAAACCTAGCCATTATCGTGCCTCTTCCCTGTCCCTCACCCTTCCTCATTCACCCATCTCAACACTGACCACTCTCATCACAGGGAACTACTGGATATATCTCTCACCTGGAATTGCTTATTGGCTTGCTAATGGTCTCCTCACCTCCCATTTCACCTTCCAACAACCCATTCACCATCCACAGAGGATTGTGTCCCACCTTGCTCATGCTCCCAAGTAGCTGCACACAACATCTGGCTAGTTTTTTTTTTATTTTTAGTAGAGATGTGATCTTGCTGTTGCTCAGGCTGGTCTCAAATGACTGAGCTCAAACAATTCACCCACCTTGGCCTCCCAGAGTACTAGGATTACAGGTGTGAGCCACCCTGCCCAGCCACCCTGTACAACTTTAAACAGTACTTGGAAAATAGTAGGAGCTCAAAAGATGTTCGTTGAATTAGGAACTTACATTATGGGAAAAAACATTAATTCCTTTCCTGCTCCCAGGGAGGCACTGATGTCCCCAAGGAAAATAAAAGAGAAGAAAGTTTCCCAAGGATGTTAAATCCCCTCTACCCTCACTTTGCCCTACTTATTTGAAGGAAGACTACTGTGTCCTGGGGGTAGAGGTAGTAAGAGACTTCCTCCTTGTTCCCACTCACTTGAAGAGTGCCTCTTCCTTAAGATTCTGAACAAAACTCCAGTAAAGAAGATAATGACGCAAACAGCAATCCCACTGATAACTCCAATGACCAGGGTGTCAGATGGTAAGGGCTCTAAAACAATGAAAACAGGTTAAAACCTGTGACTGCCACCCCCAAACCCAACCTCTAACAAAGAGCAGACCCTCCTCTCACTATCATGTGAATCACCCAGAACCCTTTCTTTCTATCCTTCCCCTACCCCTCATTTTACCCACATCAGATTTTATCAGCTCTTGGCTCTCATCTGTCACATACCCCAAGTGGCAGTGAGGGGCTGATCCAGGCCTGGGTGTTCCACCTGGCAGGTGTATCTCTGCTCTTCCCCAGGAGTCACAGCCAAAGCTACCCGGCTCTGGTAGGTCCCATCTCCATTGGGCAGCACATCCTTAGACTCAACCTCCTTGGCATCCAGTGGTTGCTTGTCTCTTAGCCACTTCATGGTGATGTTCTGGGGATAGAAGTTCAAAGCCTGACACTGTAGAATGGTCACTGCAGAAGTCATGCGATGAGTCACCTTCACCAAAGGAGGCACTAAATAGGAAAGAGGAAGATGAGGAAAAGGGCTATTTTTACCCTTGACAGGAAGACTGGAACTTTCACTTCCTTCTATGGATTGGAGGAAAGGAATTCCCTCTTCAAAAAAAAAAAAAAAACCCAACACCAAACAAACAAAAAAACAAGCTGCAGGAGAAACACCATTTTGTACCATAAAACTCATTCCAAGATTGAGGTCTGATGTTGTGTCAGATTGGAAGATAGTCACAGTCATATCAGCTTGTTCTCTTGTCCATTATGTAAATATGTATATCTGTTACCCAAGTGCTCTGTTATGACAGATAAAACTGCCTTTTATCTACATCAAAAAGAATTGAATACAATCAATTTCACCTGGTTTAATCCAGTAAGTATTTTTGTAAGAAGAGGTTTTGTAAGAGAGCTATCTTCAGCAATTATTGCTATATTCTGTGAAAGAAGTCTTTAACTTAAAGAAATCTGCGGCGTGGTGCCTGTGGCTCAAGTGGCTAAGGTGCCAGCCACATACACCTAAGGTGGCGCATTGGAATCCAGCCCAGCCCGCCAAACAACAATGATGGCTGCAACCGAAAAAAAATAGCCAGGCAGTGTGGCAGGCGCCTGTGGTCCCAGCTACTTGGGAGGTGGAGGCAGGAGACTCACTTGAGCCCAGGAATTGGAGGTTGCTGTGAGCTATGCCACGGCACTCTACCAAGGGGGACAGCTTGAGGCTCTGTCTCAAAAAAAAAAAAAAAAAAAGAAATCTGCTACTCCTAGGGTGTCCTCACTTGTACTTTCTTATCTTGGTGTTCATGTGATAGTTGACATATCTGAATTCCCAACAGTATAAATATACACAGGATTGTTGGTTAAATTAAAAAAAAAAAAAAGGCAACAGATACTTTCTCTTTGGCCATATGTATGGAGAAAAAAAATTAAAACCGTAACTATGGCTGTGTCATATATCTCAGTTATAAAGGGGAGAACCCAGGATTGAGAAAAATTTCTTTTCAGAACTTAGAGAGTCACGCAACCTTAGCCACCTCTGAAACCCCACAGCCAGGGATCCCAGGCCCTGTAACCTCCTCACTCTGCCCCACCATACCTTGCTGGTCCAGAGCACCTCTCCCCAGCTCCAGCAACTGCTGTAGGTGCTCAGGGCAGTCCCTCTCCAAGTACGCTCTGTTCTGCTTGGCCCGAATATCGTGCACTTCCCACTCCAGCTTGGTGGCCTGAGCCCCAGAGTCTGATGCTCTCCAGTTCAGTGCCTCAGGGCAGAATTCAAGGTGATCCTGCCCATCGTACCCATACTTCCAGAAGCCCCTGGTACTGTTGTCCTCCTGCATCTCACAGCCCAGGATCACCTGCAGGGTGTGGGACTCTAGAAACACCCCCAGTTTGTTACTGAAACCAAAGGAGTTTCCACCAACCTCAAGGACCAAGTGGTCTCAGGAAGCAAATGTCTTCCTTCTTCCCTGCCCCCCCAGGACCTCAGACTTCCAGGTCTCCCCACTGAGATGCATCCTGAGGTGGTAAAAAGCTCCAAAGACCTCAGGAGGGCGAGGCCCCCCTCCACATACCCTTGCTGTGGTTATAGTTGTCCATGATAGTCCAGAAGTCAACAATGAACATGTGATCCCATCCTTTCAGGATTTGACTTAGCTGAAGCCACAGTTGGCTTGAGGTTCTAGTGCAGACCCACGGGGCTCGGGGCTCTACTCGGCGACTCTCATGATCATAGGACACAAACAACTGGTCATCCACATAGCCTAAAGCCTCAAACAAGGAAGGACCAAAGTCTCGCTCTGAGACACCCATGAAGAGGTAGTGCAGTGAGTGAGAACCTGGAGAGAGAGTAACAGGCCTTCACGACATGCAGCAGAGGAAGTCTGGGAGGCAGAGGTGCCACACATGACAATTCATACCACCGGCTGTCCTCACCCTGTGAAAAGTGCAACACAGGGCGGTGCCTGTGGCTCAGTGGTTAGGCGCCGGCCGCATATACCAAGGGTGGTGGGTTCAAACCCGGCCCTGGCCAAACGGCAACAAAAAAATAGCCCAGAGTTGTGGCGGGCGCCTGTAGTCCCAGCTACTCGGAAGGCTGAGGCAAGAGAATTGCCTAAGCCCAAGAGCTGGAGGTTGCTGTGAGCTATGATCTCACAGCCTTCTACTGAAAGCGATAAAGTGAGACTCTGTCGCTACAAAAAAAAATTTAAAAAGTGCAACAACACAGTCTTGTCCATATGATAGTCCTGGCTGCTCCCTCCTTGTGCACTTTCCTTTGCCACATGTCCCTGCCATCATTTCACACTGTCCCATTACTGATGATTAGGCAACTTCCCTGGAGTAGACAGAGTCTAGAAAATCCTAAGGTGTCTCTCTCCAGCCACAGTAGTTGAGCTCAGGAGTTACTTTTGAGTCTTTTTTAAAACCACTTCTTATCTAAACCTTTTCATCTGCAAATGTTTCCTGCGCAATGCTGAAGAATCTGCTGATAAACTGCCCAGGGCAACAATTCCCAAACAAACACAGCAGGACTCCCCCTTTCCTCACTTACAGAGTGAGGGAGTTCAGAAATATATTCCCAGGGCCCAAAACAGCACGTGGCATGTAGTACATGCATCATAAATACTCACTGGAAGAATGAATAAATGATGACTCTTAAATTTTCAATTCTGGCCCTGAAATCTAGATTCTTATAGCCAAGTGCCTGTATCACATCATCACTTAGATCCCTGACTGAAATTCAAACTCAGTATGTACAAACCCAGGCATCGGATTTTCTCCCAAACTGCTCTTTTCTCTGCCTTCACCCTCTCAGAAATGTTATCACAAATTACCTCATTGCTCAGACTAATAAAATTAAAATTAAATAAAAAATAGTATCAATTTTGATTCCTCTCTTTCTCTCCCACAACATAGAATCCTTCAGCAATTTCCTTCCAAATATATCCAGAATGTAATCATTTCTCAGCCCCTCTTCTTCAGTTCTTTGTTCAGCCTCAGAGAGTAGGTGGCCTTGACCTCTCTGCTTCATCTGTCTTCAAAGCACCCATCACTACATGACAATGGATATTTTTCTGCTCATTTGTTTATTGTTGGCTCTCCTACTAGAATGCAAAATATCAGAGGGCAAAGATTTGGTTCCCTGCTCTCTTTCCCAGGGCTTACAACAGTGGCACATGTGACTGGGACCCATTTCACACTTGTGAACAATGACTATTTCTGTTCAACACCAAATTTTATTATTTTGCCTCTAATGCAGTGTGATGTTTTGGTCTGCTACCAAATCCTAATGCACCATAGAACATAGTTACCAATATGCAGGCCATGCCTCATTCTTATCATCTGTAAAATGTGAATACACGGAGTACCTACCCTTAAAGTGTTCTGAGGCTGAGGTGGTAAGGTATGTAAACCACAGCACTGTGCTAGCCTACAAGGCAAAATCACTGTCAGCTAAGATTAGAAGGAGTGGTAGAACTTGATTTAACATCAGAAAATCAGATTTCTTACCTTCTTTGTAAAGGAAGAGTTACTTAACCTGAAGAGTTACTTAACCTGAGGATTAAACCACTAGTAAAATCAAAACTATTAATAGCTTCTACCTCCAAATGCCTAGTGACAGTCAAAAAAAAGATTACAGATATGAATGTGATTTAAAACTAATTTTATAGCTTAAATGTTAATCATCACTACTTTGGCATCCTTTAGAAAAAGTCCATTAATTATGCAGCATATTGCCAATCACCATAGCGTGGCTGAAAAAGAGAACTGTTATGTTTCATTCAAATGTTCAAAAATAACATACACTTAATTTTCCAGTAAGAAGAACAATCTCCAAAAATACGGAAGGGCCCAAGGTAGGCTTCTCTCAGGAGCTTCCCACACGCAGTGGCCTCCACAAGTCTTAACAAGAGGAGGTGGGGTGGGAAGAATTCAGATCCCAGCCACACTCCTTCACACCCCCACCGCCCTGCGCTACTAGTTCTGCGGTGGGAACCCGCCGTGGGTCTCCCTGTGGGTTCTCTCAGGTTTGCCCGCGAGAACCCGGGTCCAGGTTGCCCTGAGTGAGAACTTCCCGTTTGGGGATGACCGGGAGAGGGGGAGGGGAGTGCACACTTTAGAAACAAAAACAACAACAAAATAAAAGAATCCAAGGAGCCCCGGGGTTAGCTCACAACTAGTGAGTAACTATTAGATTTATTAAAGATGTTAGAGGCGCTAAATTCTATTATAAGCAGTTGAGAGATGAGGAGGGGAGAAAGAATAAAATAGGCTGAATTGGTGGCAACTGGGAAATGAGACTGGGAGAAATCAATCGGGGACAGCTGTCGCGGAGGGAGTAGGTGGTTCCAAATGTAACACCAAGAGCGGGGACAGAGGAGAACCGACCAGGGAGAAGGTCCTGGGGTGAGGAGCTATCTGTAGCTCTGTGGCTAGCGTTCCCTCCCGGGGTCTGGACACAGAAAGTAGGAAGGAGAGAATGGGGCTGAGCAGGATCTCCGAAGTTAGAAAACTCCCAAATTAGTTTCAATGTTTCCTCCCCCACAGCGTGGCTTGCTCTCCCGCCGCCCTCAGACTCACGCAGCAGTCGCCCCTGCACGACCAAGGTCTGCAAAAGCACCAGGAGGATAAAGGCTGGCCTGGCTCGCTGGCCCATTTTCCCAGCTCAGACCGCGGGTCCCGGCTCATCCCCGCCTCTTTTCTGGGGCGGGGAAACGGTGATTGCCCTGGAAGTCACCCTAGCAGTCACCCTGGCGCCATCCCCTAAATTCTGGGATTCTCAATAAAACTCCCTAGCCACTGAAATCCCTTTCTTGGTCTTTGGTAAAAAGGAATGGGTCTTTTCTGAATTAAGAGTTTTCTCTCTTCTGCAACAGAGGTTACCTGCTTATGAAACAGTGACCCTTCTGTCCTCTTGGTTTCCAAGTCCTGACGGTGGTGTCGCTGACTTGGAAAAGCATATTTCACACTTTTCTGATCTAAATATTCAATAATTTCAAAATTGACTTATGCAAGTTTTTTTGTTTTTGTTTTTCCTTGATACTAGGTCACCCTGTGTTGCCCAACCTGGAGTGTAGTGGCATCCTCATAGGTCACATCAACCTCAAACCCCTGGGCTTCAGCGATCCCCCTGACTCAGCCTCCAGAGTAACTGGGACTGCAGGCACATGCCACCACACCCAGCTTATAAATATTTCTTGTAGAGACAGGGTCTTATTAGGCCCAGGCTGATCTCAAACTCCTGGCCTCAAGCTATCTTCCTGCCTGCACCTGCCTTTAGCTTAAACTGTAAAAATCAATGGGTTTTAGTTATATTTATAGAGGTATGCAACTATTACCACAATTGTAGAACACCTTCCATCTTCCTCCAAAGAAATCCTGTACCCTTTAGTCATCACCTCCCACATTCCCCCATCCTACTTCCTTCTTTTCTGAACATTTCATAAACATAGAATCATACAATATATAGCTTTTTTTGGTGACTGACTTCTTTCATTTAACATAATGTCTTCATGTATGATTTTATGGACCTAATAATATTCATTTTAAGGATATACCACGACACATATTATTTATCTATTCATCAGGTGGTGGACATTTAGATTGTTTCCACCTTTTTGCTAATAAGAATAAGGCTTCTATATACATTCATTGATTTCTCTTGGGTATACATCTGGAGTTGATTTGTTGGATGGTAGCTTTGTTTAACCTTTTGAGGAATTGCCATACTGTTTTCCAAAGTTACTGTAGCATTTTAACTTCTTAACAGATATATAAAGAGTTCTGATTTCTCTTAAATCTTTGCTTGCCTGACACCTCTATTGTCCATCTCTATATTTCTTATCATCCTAGTGAGTGTGAAGTGGTACCTCATTGTGGTTTGGATTTCCATTTCCCTGATAATCAATAATGTTGAGTTTTCTTTTACCTACTAATTGCTCATTTGTAAATCTTCAGAGAAATGTCCATTCAGATCCTTTGTCCATCTTTTAAATTGGGGTTTTGGTCTTTTATTATTGAGTTCTCCATGTTCTTTATGTTTTCTAGATATAAGTCTCATATCCAATATGTGATTTGCAATTACTTTCTTCAATCCAACAGATTGTATTTATGCTTTTTCCTTTGAAGCATATACATTTTTAATTTTGATGAAATCCAATTTACCTATTTTTCTTTTGGTTACTTATATTTTTGGTGTCATTACTAAGAGACAAAACTCAATGTCACAAAGATTTACACTTATGATTTCTTCTAAGAGTTTTATAGTTTTAGTTTTAACATATAGTTCTTTGATCCAAGTCAATTTTCTATATACATAGGATGCCAAAAAAAAGTGATTTAAGAAAGGAAAAAGCTGTATTAAAATTATAATACTTAATATATATTGATAACAAAAGATGAATGCAAGTCACATTTGAGCCACTGTTGTAATTACAAAAGTCAGACGTCACTTGAGTATTACAGTTTTGTTTTTGTTTGTTTGTTTTGAGACAGAGTCTCAAGCTGTCACTCTGGGTAGAGTACCATGATGTCATAGCTCACAGCAACCTCAGACTCTTAGGTTAAAGTAATCCTCTTGCCTCAGTTTTTCTAGTTAATTTTTTTTTTTTTTTTCTAGTAGAGATGGGGTCTTGCTTTTGCTGAAGTTGGTCTCTAACTCGTGAGCTTAAGCAATCCATCTGCCTCAACCTTCGCAGAATGCTAGGATTATAGGCATAAGGAGCCACTGCGCCCACCTGGGTATTACAATTTTAATATAGTTTTTCCTTTTTTTATTCTTTATTATTATTATTATTAAATCATAGCTGTGTACACTAATGCAATCATGGAGTACAGTGTGATGTTTTCATATACATATACAATTTGAAATATTTTCATCAAACTGATTAACATAACCTTTATGTCATTTTCTTAGTTATTGTGTTAAGATGTTTATGTTCTACTTTTAGAAAGATTCACTTGTACCCTTGTAAGATAAACCATAGAGGTGATCCCACCAATCTCCCTTCCTCTACCCTTCCACCCCCCTCCCCTCCATTCCTCCCCCCCATATTCTTAAACTATAATTAGGTCATAGCTTTCATATGAAAGCTATAAACTAGTTTCATAATAGGACTGAGTATATATATTGGATACTTTTTCTTCCTTTCTTGAGATACTTTTCTAAGAATAATATTTTCCAGCTCCATCCATGTAAACATGAAGGAGGTAAAGTCTCCATCTTTCTTTAGGGCTGCATAATATTAGTTTTTCCTTTCTTAAAATGTGTATCCTTTGGCACCCTATGTATATGATGGTTAACTTTATATGTCAACTTGACTGGACTAAAGGATGCCCAAATTGTAAAATATTGTTTCTGGGTGTGTCTGTGAACATGTTTCAAAAAAAAGATTAGGATTTGAATTAGTAGAGTGAGTAAAGAAGATCATCCTCTCTGATATGTGCATCATCCAATCCTCTGAGGGCATCAGACAGAGCAAAAAGGCAGAGGAAGGGCACATTTGCTCTGTCCTCTTGAGCTGGGACATATATCTTCTGATGCTTTAGAGATTGGAGTTCCTTTGGTTCCTAGGCCTTGAACTCCAGGACTTAATACCAGCAGACTCCTCTACCTGCTTCTTAGTCCTTTGGACTAAGATTGGATAACACCATTGCCTTGTCTGATTCTCCAGCTTCTGCCTAATATGTGATGGGAAAAGGTCCAACTTCAGTTTTTTTCACATGATTATTCAGTTGTCATACCACCATTTGTTGAGAAGACTATTCTTTCATTATTGAATTGCATTCTTATCACAAATCAATTGATCATACATGTGAGGATTTAAGGCTAGTATTCTAAATTTTATTCCATTGATCTATATTATTTTTATTAAAACACAGGGTTATAACAGCCACTATTTACTTAGCACTTTTTATATGCAATGTCATGACAGTCATGGCAAGCAGAATTCATGCTCATTTTATTCCAAGAAAAAAACTGAAGCTCAGAGAATCAGAACATTGCTGAAGCTGGAATTGGAATTCCAGGCTATCAACTTTAAAGTCTTCTCTGAACCATCATTCATGGATTATACTACCCCTGAAATATATCTTTTAAAATCCTAGTTTCCCAAAACAAAAAACCTAAATGGTCACATCTTTTGTGGATAAAGACCTGTTATTTACCTAATACATTTATCCACTTTCTACAAAGTTTCTTGTCTGAAGGAGACTGAAAGCATTACTATTTATAGTTATACTGCTAATTAACCTTCAGTGATCTATATTTTTATCTTTGTGTCAGGACTACACTGTCCTGATTACTGTAGTTTTATATTAAACTGAATTCAAGAAGTGTGATTCCTTCAAGTTTGTTCTATTTTCTCAAAATATTCTGGGAATATTGCATTTCCTTATGAATTTTGTGATCTACTTATCTATTCTATTTGTGTGTATGTTTTCTGGCTTTTATATGAAATAAATGTCTATTAGCTTTTGTTTTTTAATGTAATTAAAGAATCACAACTCTATTCTGTGCCAACATTTAGCAGGCAAGAGGATAAAAAGTTGACATATATCCAGCCAAGTTGTCTGAGAATTCAAAAAGAAAAAAATTAAAAAGTAAAGTTGACATATAAACAAAAAATAATCAACCATATTCTGAAACCCATGGAGGGGTTATAGGTACCAAAATTTGCAGAGAAATGATGTCAAATGTAATCTGAAATTTGCCCATTGTATTAAGCTACCCTAGATTTCAACCACAGTTTAGTGAGAACATGAGGGCAAATGGTCTAAAAGTGAATGAAGAGCAAGTAAAATGCTATAATTCCAGGTCTGGGTCTAAAGAGTAGATTGAACTGATAAGGAAAAAACCTTTGCCCTAATTTTGAGCCACTCAACTCTGGCCCCACCTTCTGCTCCAAACACATAGAAATACTGAAATTCAACACTCAGGAAGGGTGGTGAGGTGGATGTGACATCAAGTGACTCCCAGGGATGTCAGAATCAGAATTAGCTCATATTAGCTGAGGCTTAAGTTTCCATTTACACTTAGGAAGGTTAGTTTGTAGGCTCATGCATGACAACTGGTACAGAGTTGTGTTCATAGGTCAAAAATGAACCACAAGATGGATTACCCTATCTGTTAAACAAAAGTAAGGAAATTTTGGCTTGGTGCCTGTGGCTCAAGTGGCTAAGGCGCCAGCCACATACACCTGAGCTGTACAGTCTGAGCCCTCCAAACAACAGCGAGGGCTGCAACCAAAAAATGGCTGGGCCTTGTGGCGGGCGCCTGTAGTCCCAGCTACTTGGGAGGCAAAAGCAGGAGAATCGGTTGGGCCCAGGAGTAGGAGGTTGCTGTGAACTGTGATGCCATGGCACTCTACCCGGGGTGACAGCTTGAGGCTCTATCTCAAAAAAAATAAATAAAAATAAAAATAAGGAAATTTTATACACACCTTAGAAAAGTGTTTGAAGATCTATATTTCCATATAAACTTAATACAAAATAGGGTGACAAATGTATTTTGAAGAAAGAAATTGGCTGGGCATTCTGTGTAGATGCAAAACACTGTCCCACATGCCACTTGTTAATCTTCATTCTCACTCATTAAAAGTGTGGATTAGGTCTCTTGAAAAGACATGTTGTCCCCAGCTTCAGCACCTGTGAATGTGACCCTATGTGGAATAAGCTCATTGAAGATGTAACTGGTTAAGATGAGGTCATAGTAGAGTATGGTGAGTCCTTAATCTAATGACTTGTATCCTCATAAGAAAAGAATTGACACACATTAGAGGGAAGATGGCCAGATGAAGATGGAGGTCAATATTGCAAAACCACAAGATCTCACCAATTATCACTATGTTCTGTAAAAATCACATTCTAATTGGCTGATTTCTGACTGATAGTTTCATTTAATGATTTCTTTCCTTAGTAATACTGTAATTGATATAAATATTTGTACATTTTCTTGTTATTAAGTGCTTAAAGCACTTTGGCCTGTTTTTTCGTACCTGTTGGGGGAATAAAGCTATTTAAACCAAATATTTGGAGTACTACCTTAAGTAAATTAACAGGTGTTAATAAAGTTATGATGAAATAATAAAATGATTTAAAAGATGTATCATAGGCTGGACTTGATAGCTCACACCTGTAAGCCCAGCACAGTGTAAGGCAGAGATGGAGGGATAGCTTGAGGCCAAAAGTTCAAGTCTATAGTGAGCTACCATCCCACCACTGTACTCTATCCTGGTGCCAGAGGCCTTCTGTCTTTAAAAAAAAAAAGTGTATCCTGTGGTGAAAATATCTGTTGATTAGTTATCTTTTAAAATTCTGTGAGAAATAACCACCAGCGATTCTGAAGTACATAGGCCAGTAAGAAGGGAGGGACCCCCTCAACATCACTACCACTATCTCTCTTAGCCTGCAAAGGCAAAAAGAGGGCCGCTGGGAGAGGAGAATTGAGATCTCTCCTTTCTGTGCCCACATATACCTGACCTCCCCTCCCAACTGCACTCATATACCTGACATCCCTCTCATATATACACACATAGTTACCCAACCTTCCGCTAGATTTATATACATACACCTAACCTTCCTCTATATATTCAGATATACTTAACCCTCCCATTTCTCGCCCCAAGTACACGTATATACCTATCCTCCAGTGGAAGGAAACGGGGAAGTGAGAAATTACCAAAGGATAAATCTAGGGTAAAATCAAAAATGTTGAAAATAGAAATCAGACGAGGCAAGGTGGCTCCTCTTAAACTTTTGTTAAATTGCTTTCATCTGTCTTCATCTACCATCTGGCTTTTTCCTTTCTTTCCTATTTCCTTTCTGCTATGACTCACTCAACTCATACACTTTTAACTACTAACTCTCTGTAAATGGTTCTCTAACCCAAGGTCTCTCAACTTCAGCACTATTGACATTTAAGGCCAGATTATTGTTGTTATGCGGGCTGTCCTGGGCATTGTACAATGTTTAGCAGCATCCCTAGCTTCTCCTCACTAAATTCAGCACCTCTTAGCTGTGACAACCAAAGATGTCTGCAGACATTGCCCTAAGTCCCTGGGATGGGGGAAGGGGATTTCCTCAGGCAGAGAATCATTGTTTTATCAGCTTTTTTCAGTGGTGACCCACACCCCTCTTTCTAGGTATGCAATTTGAATACTCACTTATCAATTACATAGATCTCCCTCCAGCACATTTACTCACAGGTTGAAAGCTGCCTACATGGTATTAGTAACACTCTCTACCCTGAGGTTAGAAATGGAAATCCACAAATTGGATGGAACCTGAAAATGTATTTGATTTATCCTGAAGAGTATGTAAAAAGATTAGAACTGCTCTTATTTAAAAATTAGAAGGTTTCACATGGAAATTTAGATCCCTGTATTTTTTTCTTTTTCTTTAAATAATGTTTTGCTTAGCCAGGCTTAATAGCAGGTGCCTGTAGTCCCAGCTATTTGGAGGGCTGAGGCAGGAGGATTACTTGAACCTAGGAGTTTGAGGTTGCTGTAAGCCAAACTAAGTTCCTGGCACTCTATCTCAGGCAACATAGTGAGACTTTGTGTGTATGTATTTATTAAGATTTTGCTATACTAGGCTTTCACTTCCATAGAGTGGGCCTGATGGCTGTCACTGTTATCCTAAATAACCATTACATACAGGGTGGTTCTGGACAGGCCCTGGTAGGGCCAAATGAGCCCACATGCAGCCATCTGTTTATTCATGTACAAGGCTTTCTGTTATGGATGAAGGTAAGAGACCAGATTCCCGAAGGACCATGGTGCCAGGCAGCCTCCCAAGAGGCTGGGAGGCTGGGGACAGGGCCTTGTGGAAGCAACTGACAAACTTCCTGTGTTCTGGGAAGATCACAGGGTGTTCTGCTAAGACTTAGATCAGTTGTGGGGCACCCAGCCTATGTGGACTCTGTAGAGCAGAAATATTTCCTGCCCCTCTGATAGCACCAACATTGTATCTACAGCCCCTTCCTCCCACTACCCTGACTCCCAACCTGGAGTACTGATTGAGTATAAATTTAGTCTAGAGTAGGAATTATTTGAAGAGATAACCACTGTAAGATAGGGGGATAGTGTATAACCTGGTAACCTATGAGGAGAAGTCTGTTTAATGTATACTAAGTTGATTAATAATATTGTTGTGATAAAGAAAAGTAACAAAGGGAAACAGGAGAGCAGAATAGCTCTTTAAGGAGATATCCTCACTGTTTTCTGGAATTGCTGGCTTTTCTGTAAATAAAAGTAGAATTGTTGATCTCACATCCACTTCTCTTTTGAGTGGCTTGTGTGACAGGCAGATGGATTCATTGGTCTGGCAACAGGTCCAGGAGGAGCTTCTAACCCTCTGAAATAGGAGGTCCCTATAGTCCCCAGTGCAATTGTCTCCATAAACAAACACAAAATGACACGCATATCCCATTTGTTTTGCCATTCTTACGCTTTGGATTCCCAGGCCAGTAGAGCTCAACAACTAGAACATTAAAATCTTTCTGGTTAGCTAATCATTCTGTCGTTTCAGAAATAGCGATTCTTTTCAGGAAAACAATGCCAAGACTTACCATCCATCACTAACCTGTGACTTCTAAATAAGACCTTCTACGCACTAAGACTCACCATTCACCACTAACCTTTAACTTTTGGATCAGACCTCCTGCATGTGTTGCTTTCAATGCAACCTGCACAAACACATGTAGCCGCCTTCCTGAATCCCTTATAAAAAATCTCTACCATTAGTTGATTGGGGAGACAGATTTGAGACAGTTCTCCTCTCTCCCTGCTGATATCACCTATAATAAATTCCCTTTCTTCCTTGGCAATCAATCCTGATTGCCTCAATAATTGACTTTTTGTGCAGCGAGCAATTGCATTTAGGCCAGAACCTCTTTATTTTCCTACACATGGCCCACCTCCCCGCTTCAGGCATTTGATTTGTAGCCCCTCAACTAACATGTTCCACATATTGGTTTCAGATAAGTCTTTCTAAAATATAGCTATGACCAAAAAATGCTCCAGCTCAAACTTCTCTCTTGTATAGTAAGCTTCAGTAGCCATCTCTTATCTACTGATGAGATGTTGTCAGTGCCCAGCAGGCTTGGGGCCTGCGGGACCCACCTGGCACAGCTCTGGCCTTATCTATGAATGAAGAGCTTCAGGATGTGATTCTACCCTTGCCTTTCCTGAAACTGTAATCTCAAATTGTTCAAGTCTTACTTTAGTTAAGGGGCGAAACAAAATGAAATACAATTTAAAGAATGCCAATTCTGTATCAAGAATCATGCTAGGCAATTTACATATAAGAATGATATAAGATTCTCGATATCTTTCTAAGATTATATTGTGCAAATGAGAAGTTAAAGATCTTGTCCAAGTTCACAGAGACTGAATAACTTTTTGCCTTAATTATTTCAATAGTGTCTTAATTATTTTAATAGTATCTTTAGGAGCCACAACAATATCAACAAAAGCTGCTTTTTCCTTCTTTTCTTTTCTTTCTATTTGTTTGTTTGTTTGTTTGTTTGTTTGTTTTGGTTTTGAAAGTGCCAGGGTGGCTAATTTTTGTGTGTTCTAAGTATCTTGCCCAAGTTGGTCTCAAGGTTGCCATGTACTTGGCTCTCTTTCTGGACTTATTCTTCTGTTCCACTGATTTGTCTATTCATGTACCAGTGCCACACCGTTTTAATGACAGAGAGTCTGTAAAATGTTTTTGTAATGACTAGATATCCATTCCATAATTTGGTCTTTTTTCTCAAAGATTTTCTGACTCCTCCACTCCTAGATGAAGTTTTCCACAATGTTCTTCAGGGTGATCTTGAATTCCCCATCTAAAAACAAAACAACAACAAAAAAAATAGCTACTGCCTCAGGCTCCGGTGTACAGGCCACAGCCCAGCCTAATAAACTAAGTTTTATTTGACTTTACTCCTTACTTTTTTTGCTTTCCTTTGCAGCAAATAGCATAAACTCAGGATGAATTTCTAAGAACTAGGTTTGTTATGACATTTTTTCTCTCCCTTTTCATCTATTATTTAACACCGGAAAAAAATAAAAAATAGTGTGCACTTTAACCCCTTCTCACCTGGCCCCTCCCCTGACTCCTGTCAGATCCTAGAACATTTCACTCCTCAACCCACCTACCCCTGGCCCAGAATCCTCCTTCCAGCTAATTCATGCCTGGCCCCTTGGACCCCAATCCCTTCCCTCAGCTCCTCCAACCCATTAATCCTGGTGATGCTCCATCTTCCCACTGCACCAGATACTCTTCCTACCCTGCCTTTTCCTAAGCCCTTCTGGATCTGACTCCTGCCTGGATCCAGGCTAGATCTGTGGCTCTCCATGGCTCTGGGTGCCCAGTTGGGTTATTTTCCTCCTGCATTCAGTTTTGCTGCCAGAGAAATATCCTGCCTAGATCCCAAAGTGGATAGAAAGGAGTGCAGTACTTTTAATATTGTTTTCTTCATTACATACAGTCAAGTGAGAGGCAGGGCATCCTTGCAGAGGAATGAATATCATCAGCTGGGAAAATGACCATTCCAAGGGAAAACATCGAAACAGGGAGATTCCAGAAGCAGCAAGTGGGATGCTGGGTGTCCAGGACCTGGTGGGAAGAGGGCAGAAGTTTCCAGCCAGCAGCTCACCTGCTCCTCACTCCAAAAGGGCATTTCTCTGGAGGGGGCCAAAAAAGAAAAGAAGCAGGGGTAGTCATGATGCAGATTAAATTTTCCCAATGTGATACTCTCAGTTTGGCTGAGCACGTAGGCCAGCGGTTGCATCTTCTGGTCTCTAGTAGACAGAGTCTGTGCACCTACCTGCTGTGCACTTGTGCCAACCTTCAAAGAGGTGGAAACCTGGAAGAAGCTAGGAATTGAATCCTAAGGAAGAATTCTCAAGTTGTGTTCCCCAGACCAGAAACATCAATGTCACCCAGGAACCTGTTACTAATACAAATTCCCAGGACAGGTCTCAAACCTACTGAAATACAATAAAAGGAGTAGAGCCTACCAATAGGTGTTTTTAAAAGATTTCTAGTTATCTGATCCAGGAGATCAAGTTTGGACACCATTGTTCTTTAGGTTTCTCCTCTTATCTGTGGAGTGTTATAGGCTGGGAAGAGCAAGGCTAGAATTCAATTAACTTCCATTCCCTTCCATAAATTTCATGCCCCTCTCCTTTTAGGAGTTCTCATCCTTTCAACTACAGCTCAAAATACATCTCACCAAAACTTCCAACTGGTATTAAAATATACGTCATTTGTTTGTCATAGATTTTTTACATACCACTCATTATAGCAATTTATTTACAAACTCATCACGTTTATGAGAGAAAAATTGAAACCAGACAAGCCAAAAAAAAAAAAAAAGAAAAAGAAAGAAAAAGAAATGAAAAAGCACCCACAGTCCCACCCTCCAGGGATAAAACTCCATTGACCCTATGTATTTATCCCAAAGGTCTCCCTATACAAACTTAAGATAGACAGACTTTCCCTACAGCTTGACACATTTCAAACAAAAGGTCTTATTTTTCTGGCCATTTTTAGATTGCCACCTGACATTACCCCAAACTCCACAGATTCCATATATCTATGTATATTTTTCCAGTAGATAGAGCTATAGCTAAGACATAAATTTTATAAACCAAGGTTATGAATTAACCAAGGATTCACAAGGCACCTCTGAAGAAATGCCTTGAAATATAGTTTTCACAATATCTAGAACCACTCTAAAGACAACTCAAAAAAAGAAAACTTTTCACTAGCCACAAATGGGATACAACTTACATTTGTGACCATATTTTCTGGGCTTTCAGCTTCTCAGCTGACCAGCTATACACAAAAGCCCAAAAGTATCCTCTGTTCCTTACAGATGGAAGAAAATAGGAAATTAAGAGCTGTCCAGGTTGGAAGAGGAAAGAGAAAAGCATGGTATCCCCCAAAGTCAAAAGTCTTATCAAAAGTCAGATATCAAACCAGGAGGGACTGGGAATCAAATCCAGGCCCTAGCAGTGAAAGCTCAAAATTCTAGCTATTAGGTCACACGGTAGAGTGGCTCTTGCTATTGATCCAACAGGCCACCTACAGTAGGTAATTTGTATAAAGGATTTTAACTTTGTTTTGTGTCAGGTATTTTTTTTTTTTTTTTAGACAAAGTTTCACTTTGTTGCTCCCAGTAGAGTGCTGAGGTGTCATAGCTCATAGCAACCTCAGATTCCTGGGCTGAAGTGATTCTCTTGCCTCAGTTCCCAAGTTGCTGGGACTACAGGCTCCCTCCACAACACTATTTTTAGAGGCAGGGTCTTGCTCTTGCTCAGGCTGGCCACCTCGGCCTCCCAGGTGTGACCCACCATGCCTGGGCCCTGTTTTGCGTCAGATTTTTGCTCTCTAGAAAAGAGACTATCTAAGGCTAATCATGATGTATGTCTGTCTTTTAATTTGATCTTCTCATCAATTATTTAGAATGAAATATCTAAAATATTTTCTTTAAATTTAATTAGAAGTCTAATTTAAAGGATTTACCTTTAGACCATTGACAATTAGAATTTCCAATGGTGTCCTTATTCCAATGGTGAGTCAATTCAATAGCCTATTCAGAGGAGAAGCAATTCTAGAGGTCTCTCCACACTCTTAGAAATTGTCCAGTTGAAAAAGACAAACTTTCCGAGAGCATGACACATTTGGAATAAAACAAAATCTTGGGTTCCTGGTCATTTTTAGACTGGCCACCTCACATGACCTAAAAAATCATGCCCTCTAGTTAGTGAAGACCAAGAGATTGCTCCCACTGGGTCATAAGTCAAGTTCTTAAAGATATAAAACAAGACAAGAGGGAATTTCAACTTTATAATAGAATAACACAGAAAGTTAAAGACAAAGGAAAAGATTATTTGAGGGATGGAAACACATCAAACAATATGACAATTCATACCACAAAGTACCAGAAAGGACACCAGCATTTCTACACCAGGATTATTCACACACCAGTCCTTTTCTCCCATTAACCAAAATTTTATGGAGGAAATAATGATTTTTACCATCTCCCCAACTGGATTTCACAGAGATAGTGCAGGGAAACTGGCTACTAAAAAAAACATTTTACCCTTTTGCTACCTTATCAATTCCTAAATTCCTTTCATTGTGGCTTACTGAAGAACAGAGTGAATTTGTTGATCCTGTTTGTGAGGCCAAACTGTAGGGACTACCTGAAAAGGTTCGCATTACCTTCTGAAGTTTCAGTGAACAATCAACTCACTGAAAGCAGATCAATTGGAGAAAAGATATACAAATTTATTTAATTTGTATACATAGGATCCTTTAAAAGGAAGACCCAACTTCGTACAGGGGAAATTTTCCCTTTCTATGCTTTGGTTCAACAAAGTATAAACAGGTATATGGGGAAATGATTGGACAAAATGGCTATAATCTAATGCTAATAGACTGAGTGGGGAAACCCAGCAAGGCCTGTCAGTCTAGATCTAGTGGTTCTCAACCTGTAGGTTGCCACCCACAGGAACTGTATTAAAGGACCGCAGCTTTAGGAAGGTTGAGAACCACTGGACTAGATTCTTCTTGGCCTTTCTGAGCATGCATTCCTTCCTTCCAGGTGTGGGGCAGGGCCTCCACTAGAATGGTCTTATAACCTACAGTCCCCAAAAGGTAGGTCAGATAATTTCTTTATGGCCAGTTTTTACACAGAAAGTCAGAGGGACAGTAAGGTATTATTTTTAGGTTTTATAGCTAGCCTTGAGGAAAAGGGGTTCTGATTTCTGTGACCCCTCTTAATGAAAAGAAATTAAAGCTTCCATGGCTAGCCTTGAGACTGAAAGAGAGGAGGGAAAGAGAAGCTCAGAAAACACTTTTGTGTGTGTGGGGGCCTTTATTTTAGAAGACTATTGTTTTCTGAGTCCCAACACTATCAAGAAACTTACAAGTTAGGTTGAGAAGATACACCCTAATATAGTAAATAGCCAAATAGCAATGCTCTGGAGTTCTATCTTATTTACAACCAATCAACCAATGCCAATGATGGTGACAGGTAAAGATATTAATGTTCATGAGTCTGTAGTCCCCTTGACAATTCCACTTCTTAATGCAAATATCATCTATGAATCCAAAGACTGATACTTTTTGTTTCTTCTTCTTTCTCCTCTTTCTCCTTCTCCTTCAAAAACATTAGGGTCCCCTAGCTTGGATTTGAGTGCCTGGGCTCTATGGATCCTTCTGCTTCAGCCTCCCAAGTAGCTGGGACTACAGGAGGGCACCACCTTGTGCTTCACTCTAAAGATCTTACTCTTTACTGTAGAGTGACCTTCTCCAGCTTCTCTAAACCTCAACCCACTTACCTGTGAAACAGGGGTAATTAGTTCTGATCAACAAACGATACTCTGTTTACATGACCTCTTACACTGCTAATGAAACTGAGGGATTAATTTGATCAATTAATTAATTAGTCTGCCTGCCCTGCTTGCTTTTAGTCATTAACTTTTGTTCTTTATTTATTCTTTCCTCTTTTTCCACGAAGCTGTAGGCTGCAGCAATGCTGAATGTTGACTTTCACCAGTAACTTTACAGGTAAAACACATAAATTACTAGCGTAATGGTCCCTTTGTTGTTTTTCAGGAACTTGGGCAGCACCTGTCCAGTTCAAACCTGTTAGGTGATGTTCTTTCTCCTGAGGAGAGAAGGACGACTTGGCCGCAGCTGCAAGCTCGCTCCTAGAATTGTTTGAAAGCAAGAAATGACTGCATACTCTAAGATGGCATGTAGCAAAATGTCTTTATTTTCCACTCCCCTTTATTAAGAGCTAGTCACGTACACCACATTGATCAATAATCCTAACATCCTCAATTCTTATCTTAAACTATAGAAAAGAAAGTAAGTCTGGGAAAGTGAGATAACCATTATAAGATTAGCCTAAAGAAAGAAAGTCCAGGAAAGTAAGGCAACCATCTTAAGCTAGCCTCAGGCTGTTCCTCTCTGAAGACCTAAAAGAACTATACATTATCTGACTTCTATTGTTAAAGTTAAAGGTTAGGATAAACAGAGGAGTAAAACCTTTTTCTTCTATGTACTCAATTAAATTTCTGATAAACAGGCTCCATGACTGTTTTCTTATGGTTTGAAGACCCAGCAGTTGCGATGGAGTGTTTTACTCACATCATTACGATGGAGTTTTTCTTTTCATGCACATCAACCTTCAAGTCATGTCCTCTGCACAGATGGGCCGTTTCAACCCTTATCTGACAGGCTGACTTGACTGCACAGTCGGGGTTCCCTGTAGGAGGTTTTTACACCTTGCCGGCAGGCCCCCACTGTTTTCCCAGGTCACTTAGGGCCTCGACAAAAGCGCTTAATACTGGCAAGTCTTTTCGCTCAGTTTCTGGAATTAAAAGAACACATTTCATTTAATTTTTGTGGGGGTTTACCCCATACAAACCAGTTGAGACCACCTGTCTTTCAACTGGGTCTGCTCAAGTGCCAGAGAGATGGCCTTTTGACATTGGAAGACTGAAAACTCCACCTTCAGATCATGCTGACACATCATTTTTTATATATGTATAGGCTAAATGCCTATATGCCTTTGGCCAAAAATGTCGTTTGAGAGAGAGCAGTGAAAAGACTTTGTGCAGGCACACTTCTGAGAAACTGAGGCAGAATCCCATATGGCCGGGTTAGTTGCAGGCCTAACATGACCAAGGCTTTGGCTGGAATAGCTTTTCCAGACTGCGTTAAGGAATTAAGGTTGACTTTATAAGGCCAATGAGAAAGCCCTTTGGAAAACTGGCCAGATACTCATCAGTAACCTTTCCTGATCTGTGGTAAGTGACAAAGGTCGCTTGCTGATGGGTCTGGGAATGGAATAACCTTTCCTGACCTGTGGTAAGTGATGAAGGTTGCTTGCTGAAGGGTCTGGGAACGGAAATGTGCTAGGGGACCTCAAGAAAAGAAGAATTTACCCAATGCATATAGGCATCTAATGGCACAGATGAAACCTGGGCTAATGAAAGGCTTTTGAAAAGTCCAGCCTAAGAATTCCTTATGAATGGCTCCAGCAAAACCCCCTGACTTAAGGCCTACATGGGCACAGAGGTTTGCACACAAATTCCTGTATGCCAAAGAAGTTTCTCTATACTTCGCTTAAAGATTCGAAGTAACTGCCTCCAAATGGCATGGTCAGTAGAACAGACATTCAAATCATCTCTTTCCACTGTAGCCTCAGGCTTCATCAGATAAGAACAAAAAAAGTAATGACTGACAACATGTTTTTCATTAAGTTATGTCAAAACAGGTTGTGTTGAAATGGTTATGCTTAAAGATGTATGTTGGGTGAATTATCAGATTACCAGGGAGGAGCTACTTACAGGGCGGGTGGTCACAAGATGTTTAAGTGGATTAATGAAGTCATTGATGCCCAGTGTGCATGTGTAGAGGGATTGTAATGAATATTAATGAGGTCATTGCTGTATAGTGCGCATGCATGAGATTGACTATAAAAACCAACAGTAAATAAAGAAAGCCCGCCATTTTGCCTGAGCTAGTAGATGGTCACCTTTATTTAAAACACAATTTCAATAAGCATGCTTATTCTCTGCGATATCACTTTTCTGGGAGACCCTTATGGCAATAATATGTGTCCTATGAAATGTCATGAACCTTGACTAGGCTTGGGTAGAATAAACCAATTATTTTATTTTCCCCATGCCTTAAAACATTCTACTTCCCTAACTCATAAATATCCCTAAACCTTAATCTTTGGGGAGGCAGATTTGAAAGCTGTTCTTCTGCCTTCTCACTCCATGGTGGCCTTGTAATCATTAATAAATCTTTCCCCATTTGTAAAAGCTGTGTCACAGTGCAGGCAGGACAAACCTGGACCTGAACAATAACATTAACCAATATAGACACCACTGGAAAGTAATTACAGACCTGGCAGATTGGGAATGAACTGTCTACAACACATTTTGGTTTAGAATGTCATTCTCATTAGAACTCTTAACATATCATAGTATATGTAAATGTCTGGCTCAGTTGGGAAGAGTTTGAGGCCACAGTACAATTATTTTTGTTGCTATCCTTCAGTTTTTCATGGGCCTAGACACTTTAAAGAAGAAAATTTGTTCTATATCTCGTATCTTCCACTAAAAACTGTTATTCTTTTCTTTTTTTGCAGTTTTTGACTGGGGCTGGGTTTGAACGCACCACCTCCAGCATATGGGGCCAGCACCCTACTTCTTTGAGTCACAGGTACCTCCCCGTTATTTCTTATTGGTGAGAAAACAAAGTCTGCTCTTGTTTACTTTTACATAAACTCAGTTTTAATAAATTGCTCCTTTTTATCTCATTTCTGGTATATGTATACATAGGTTTTAAAGGCACAGGAATCATAATCAATGTACAAAGTAGTCAATGTTACATTGTAAAACCTTTTAAACAACTTAAATCTTAATTTTATATTTGTAAAGAAGCAGTAGTAATAGTTATTTCAAATGATAATATTTATAATTAAATTTAAAAATCAAAATTGGTAAGTGAATTCCTTAGCATATTGCCTAGCATATAATGGAGGCCAACCCAGTGTTTATTATTATTATATATCTTCAAATACTACTACTACTAATATCAGCAACGATATTGTGTAACTGAGGATGCTGCTCCCTGCCAGATTCAGTACACTCTTGCAAATTACCTACATTTTGGTTATCTCACAATTAAAATAATAATAAAAGAAAAAATATGCAATGTTTGTAGGTCCCTGGGGTTTGTTGGGACTCAGAAACAACATCTCAAAATAAAGGCCTCAGAAGCTAAAGTTTTTCTCTGACCGTCTCTTATGCAATTCTCTCTCATTCCCATTCTTCCTCAAGGTTATCCATACAAACCAGAATCCCCTATTTTTCACAATGGGTCACAGAAATCAGAACCCCATTTCCTAAAAGCCAACCACAAAACCTAAAAATCTTTTTCTAACCTTCCCTCTGACTTCCTAAGTAAAGACTGGCTATAAGGCGATTCTCTGAATTACCTTGTTTGACTGTGGATAATAAGACCCCCATTCCAGAAACGGTCCTGCCCCATACCCTACCTGAAAGGAAGGAATGTATGCTCAGAGAGCCCAACAAAAATCTACACGGAGCCCTTGCTGGGTTTCTATCTGTTAGTATTCAATCAAATCACATTTCTACCTAGTGTCCAAACTTTGTTGAACCTAAGCCAAAAAATGGATAGTTCCTCCCCTATCTTTGGGTCTTCATTTAAACATGTTAAATAAATTTTTATGTCTTTTCTCCTTTAATCTTCCTCTTGTCAGTGGCTTTTAGCAAAGCTTCAGAGAGTGAAGGGGAAGTTTTTTTTGACCCTTACAAGTTCTTACACTACACTTAATTTGTTACCCTCATGTAAGATACAATTGAAATGGCTTTTCTATGAAACACCATGTCTACAAAACTATTATTTGGTAAAATTAATCATTTCCTCTTTTGGCTTCTCCCAGCATTAACAGACATAAAACATCACTGTCCATTCTTTTTCCATGTCATTTCCCTTTTATGGTAAATAGTACACACCATGAGGTTATTATACTTTCCTCTGCTTAATAATTGTTTGAGGAAGTGAAAAATCAACCCATATGAGTTTCTTGTCAATTTGACAATTTATTTCTCTTTAGAAATAATATTAACTCTAAAGTTCTTGAGAGCAAGCCTCTGTAGTGGACTGCTCTGGGCCTTTACTCCAGTTTCACAGCTTTCCAATGCTATCATCTTCAATTGTGGAAAATAAACATTTCTGCCCATCAAAAGACTTTGTATATGAGTGAGTTTTGAAATCTGCTGAGTTACAATGTCAACCCAAAGTTAATGATTTGCCCGGTGACCGGGTCGGTAACTACCCCGATACCGACAGTTTTTAATTTTGAGCGCCATCTTGTGTCCGCTAGCACAAACAACATCCTACACTGTAAACGCCTTCTGACAGGGAAGCATTAAAGACACAGCAAAATTTTGTTTTCTGCTAGTCTTGAAAAATTGTAAAGTTAAAATAAACGTTATCTTTAATTCTCTACCTGAAACTCTTTGAAAGTTCTCGTTAACAATTAGATATTTTCAACTTAATTATTTATATTTTGCATTTCACAGATAAACAATCGTGGGGTTGCCTTCTCTGTTGTGCTTTTATACAACCTTTATTAAGTGCAGTCTGCTTTGTAGGGTCTTGTTTGGAGTGTGTGTGTTTAAGGAAATGTAGGTTACTCTCAGGCACATTATAAAGTCACAAACCCCTTGATCCTCTGTATCCTGATTAGCACATAATGATTAAAAACTTGTTATTATTACTATGATCACCATCATTATTGATAAGCCTTAATCAGGAATTTTATTATTTTGCTTCCTATCAGGAAATAGCCAGTTCCAGTGTTACAATATTCATGCAGTAGTATTTTCTTCAGCTATCCTCCTCACTGTGGGCGTTTTACTTTAATAGTCTTAAAACTTCCCTTTAAAACTGTATTTTTGATCTCCACCCCCATGTAACATGAACTATTCTTCTTTTCATATCCACTCCGATGTACACAGCCAGTATTACCTACCTTTTTCTAGGTCTCCATCCCCACCAGGAAGGTAGAACCTGTCTTATTTACTTTTGTGTGCTCTGAAGTCAGCACATTACTGGGATTACTGAAAGTGTTAATCCTTTGTGGCTTGAATGAATCAGCCAATATAATTTTTCTAGACCACTTACAGTCCAAGGCACCTAATTTGTTTCTCTTATGTTCTTGCCTGTGAAATCACAGTAGTCTCAATGGCTTTTTAGTGCCTCAGAATTATCTTGTGTCAAAAAATAATAATAATTTCTGTCCACCAAAAGAGATGGAAAGCCACATGTATAACTAGAGGTTAAAAGTTACCTAAATGCCAGGAGAATTAGAAACATAACTCTCTTTAACAATAAGTGTTCCTGGTTTGCAGCGTCATCTGGTGTCCACTAGAAAAATAGCATGACTTATTGTAAATCCCTGTGGTTCTGAGGGTAAGAAGTGAGGTTGGTTGATGTAGGATGTATTTGCAGGGGTGAAAATGCCGCCCTCTAAAACTTACCAATTTATTAGTAAGTAGTTAATAGTTGAGATATATTTTAGTTTTATGTATTTTGTACACAGAAACTCAAAAGCCTTGCCTTGTTTGACTTTAGTTTGGCTAAAGATTTAATACATGTGCGTTTAGTATACATGACTTATAATCAGTGTGCAGTCCTTTCTTGAAGAACTCTGAATTTTGTACCTCCATTTTTCCATTGGTACAATGGTAATGACTGCAATGGTAGTTATCTTTTTTTTTTTTTTTTTT
>NW_003852424.1:18321910-18392446 GCF_000181295.1 Otolemur garnettii | reverse complement strand
TTTTTTGAGACAGAGCCTCAAGCTGTCCCCCTGGGTGGAGTGCTGTGGCATCACAGCTCACAGCAACCTCCAACTCCTGGGCTCAAGCGAGTCTTCTGCCTCAGCCTCCCAAGTAGCTGGGACCACAGGCGCCCCCCACAATGCCTGGTTATTTATTTATTTATTTATTTTTTGGTTGCAGCTGTCATTGTTTTGGTGGGCCCAGGCTGGATTCGAACCCACCAACTTAGGTGTATGTGGCTGGTGACTTAGCCACTTGAGCCACAGGCACCGAGCCAATGGTACTTATCTTAAAGATGTTGGTAGCCAGAATGAAAACATTGCCTATAATATCTGATTTACAGGAAAGTTTCAGTTAACTATTATCTTTAATAGCATTATTGACACTTTTAAACCAAACAGTTACAGAAAACACTGGTTTACACACAAGATTGTATATACAATATTCTGAAACAATTATTATGAATTTAATAAATGCATACATTTTTGGAGCTAAAACATATAAGAAGCTGTTCTATGAACTATTCAAATATTAACTCATTAATCTTCGTAACAACCTATGAAACAGGTCACTTATTATTGTTACTTTCTCATATATGAGAAAATGGAGGCATACAGAAGTTGTCCAAGTTTACACAGCTGGTAAATAGCAAAATTGAATTTGAACTCAGACATTCTAGCTGTCAAGCCAGTTTACTTACTATTTTACTTAGCATACTAAGATGCCTCATATTTTTCCTGGATTATTTTATAAAATTATGAGGAAAATATAGGTGCTATAGTTAACCATGAAAAGTATAGGCAATCTATGTATCTCGAATGAAACATAGCTACATATGCTAAGGCAAGCAAACAGAATAAGAATTTGGTCCCATGGTTCTGCGTCTGTAGCACAGTGGTTATGGTACCAGCCACATACACTGAGGGGTGGTGAGTTTGAACCTGGTCTGGGCCAACTAAACAACTACAACCAAAAAATAGCCAGGCCTTGTGAAAGGGTGCCTGTAGTCCCAGCTACTTGGGAGGCTGAGGCAAGAGAATTGCTTAAGCTCAAGAGTTTGAGGTTGCTGTGAGCTGTGATGTCATAGCACTCTACCTAGGGTGACATAGTGAGACTCTATCTTTAAAAAAAAATAAAGGAATTTGGTCCCAATCAAAAGTTTCATTTGACTTATGCAGGTTGAATGAGTTTATTAGTTAAAAATGCAGAGTGATGGAATAGCTTGATCCTTATGTATTGTCCAGCCACATCTGTCTGCTATCAAAAATATGCACACAGTTAGGATACATGAGGTAGTGATTGGGTGATTATGTGAGTGTCATCATAATCCTTTTCCATTTGGTGTTTTCACAAGTTTGAGTGGTGGGCAAAGAGTGAGTTCCCAGAACAATTATATGGGAATAGATCCTCAAAAGACCAAGAGGGTCTCATACTACAAGAATCAATGGAAAAAAACCTCAAATGAGAGGCTACTTACTGTGTGCTCAGCTCAATCCCAGACACTCTGTACACATTATTTAATTTAATCTTCACTATATTTCTGTGGGAGGTGAATGTTATTCCTATTTTACAGAGGAGGAACTTGGTAGGGTTATACAGCTCATGAGTAAGAAAACTGGGATTAAAATCAAGCTTCCTTGCTCCAAAGCTGCTGTTTTTCCACTCCTGTGCACTACCGGCTCAACCGTGTTCTCCACCTGCAGGCAGTCTTACAAGTTTCACATTAGGCCAGCAACTGCCAGGATTTTGAATCAGCTAGAGAATGAGAAATTTGGGGGTTGACATTTATATACATGCAAACGTATAAATACTGTATATAAAAATATGTAAGAATACATGTAAATATACAGTATATAAAAACACAAATATATATAGTTACAGGTAAACCATATAATTACATACATATAAATTCTATATAATTATAAATACATACAATTAATTTTACAATATTTTAAAAGGTTGTATATAATTATGAATCTAAGTTATTAAGACATTTAATATTCTGCTTCATTTTCTATAGTGGTAAATATTTATGGATACAATATATATTAACAAAAGGTTTTTGGAGAGTCTGCTAATTTTTAGGAGTCTAATGAAGTCCTGAAATCTAAAAGTGTAAGAAACACTGTTCTGATGGTACCTATTATTCAGTGGGTAGGGCATCAACCACATACACCCATACAGTGCGGCTGGCGGGTTCAAACCCAGCCAGGTCAGCTAAAACAACAATCATAATTGCAGCAACAACAACAAAATAGCTGGGCAGCATTGTGGTGGGCACCTGTAGTCCCAGCTACTTGGGAGGTTGAGCGAGGCAAGAGAATCACATAAGCCCAAGAGTTGGAGGTTGCTGTGAGGTGTGATGTTACAACACTCTACCTAGGGCAACAGTTGAGAATCTGTCTCAAAAAAAGAACCACCACTCTAGGCTGTCCTCTGATATCTTATTTTCCCAACTGGATTGGTAAGCACTTGAAGGCAGAGCGCTAACTAACACATTAACATTTTTATTTTCTTATTCTTCTGCTCTCTTACTGGCTGTGTTTTTCCCGTCAGATTTTTCACGCAGTATTTCCACAGTTCCTCCAAAGTCCTTGTAGGAGACCATGTGCTTATTCTGATTAGGATTATTGCCTAATAAATATTTGTAGCTCATGCTTTATAATTGATTATTGTTATAAGCCTAGACTGAAGGTGTAAAAATCTATATATTCTCATGATTGACAAATTCTTATTTTGTGAAGGTAGATTTGACTGTTTGAAATAGTTTAAAGTCACCTAAAACTAAGCTTGAAGAATAAGGCAGCCATTAATGACCTAGTTTCCTGAATCAACTACACAATTCTAATGGCAATTTTAAAAATTAGGTGAATTCTTTCCAATGTCTTCCTTTTGTAATATTTTCTCTGTATTTATTAAACTAATACGTGTGCATCAGTTTCTTCCTTTTGACAGTGTGTCAGGAAGTAGATGGAACAACTTTGGTCTTGATTCTCAAGGTAAGAAAACATTTAAGATCAGGTTTAATCTCCTAATTGTTGGCCATTTGCCTGAAAAGACTAAAGAAAGAACAATAGCAAAATGTTCCTTTGGGTTATTGGTAAAAATAATTTAAAAAAATTTTTTTTGTAAAAATAATTTGTGGGGCTGAGACAAGGAACAGACTATAGGGCCTACATTCTTATTTAGGCTGTAAAATATCCTGAAGTCTCTTCCTGCGTAGTTATTCTCAGCCTTCTCTATGTTTTTGGTCTCATAGTGGACAACAACACTAGCACATCACACTCTTTGAGGCAGGCACTTTCAACCCGGATGGCTGTTCTTATTGGTGAGTCAGGAAAGAACAGGTTTTAATCAAAGTACAGGGTTTATTAAGGTTACTTTAGCTATCTCCAGAACCTGACAGAAATCTATTCTAGCGTAGTACACAGAGAGAGTGAAAGAAAAATCTATTGTCAGTCGCATCTTTTCATTTATCCCAACAACTCCTCCCACTTTCCTTTGAGTGTGTCTTGCTGTTTGAGATTCCTTCACTCCAGTTTTGTTAATGTCTTTTGGACTTGACATTCTGCTCTACATATTTACTTTATTCACTAGGGTTTCTAGAGCCTGAGAAGTATGGTATGAAATGAAATTAGCCAGACTGTGTCAGTCATAATGTGTGTAAATACAAGACATAAATATTGCATTGCAATATGTTAGCTGTCTCATCAATTTGTTGGTGGCCTCTCTGAGGCCATCTATTTGGAGTGTGAAGACCCACAGTCTTAAATCTGAACTCATTTAACAGGAGCTCATTTTAACAAGTATTTTTCTTGCTCACAGGCTTGTTCAATCTTATTTCAAAATCTGAGACTCCGTAGTATACCTACCAGATCTCAGGCTGCTTTAGAATTGATAGTCAAAAGTTGTATGCTGGCTCGGCACCTATAGCTCAACCGGCTAAGGTGCCAGCCACGTACACCTAAGGTGGCGGGTTCGAATCCCCAGCCCGGACCCGCCAAAACAACAATGATGGCTGCAACCAAAAAATAGCCGGGCGTTGTGGCAGGCGCCTGTGGTCCCAGCTACTTGGGAGGCTGAGGCAGGAGACTCGCTTGAGCCCAGGAGTTGGAGGTTGCTGTGAGCTGTAATGCCACAGCACTCTAACCAGGGGGACAGCTTGAGGCTCTGTCTCAAAAAAAAAAAAAAAAAAAAAAAAAAAAAAGTTGTATGCTTTCTGATTTTCAAAATGGCTTCTAAAGATTCTGATTCAGAGACTTTAAGAAGAACTGACCAACCAAGGTTCAAAGCATAATTTTCAAAAAGTTAAAATATGACTGGCATACAAGCACTGGAAAAGCTTATGAACAGTGTATAGCTAGCTTATGTATAGATCATAATGATTTAGTGACATATATGGTGACATATATAAGACATTATTAATTTGTTAATGAAGGACAAACAGGAGATGACAAATTAGGTCAGAGGAGGATATATAAGAATAATATATGTATTCAGTCAAGGAAAAGAAGACTGAAAAATTAAATTAAAAATGGTTAGTATCCTGTTAGGCAGTACAATCATAACTTTTGAGTTTTTTTTTTTTTCCCTACTGGAAATAATTTATTTGAATTTAAACTAGACAAAACTTTATCAATTTATTAATCTTCTACAAGTGAACATCTAACTTCACACAATCTGGACCCAGTAAAAAGTAAATATTAAGTTGAAGTTGTTTGTACTTAGAGCTGTGCTGTCCATTGGGGTAGCTACTAGCTACATGTGGTTGCTGAGAACTTGAAATGTGGCTAGTCTGAATTGAAATGTTCTACAAAAGTGAAATACACACCAGATTTTGAAAATTTACCATTAAAAAAATAAACATTCTCATTTGTAATAATATTGGTTGTATATCGAAGTGATAATATTTTAGGTACTTTAAGTTAAATAAAACATATCATTAATATTAATTCCACCCGTTTCTTTTTATTTTTTGCAAATATGATTACTAGACAATTAAAAATTACATGTGGCTCACATTCTATGGTATTGTCTAATATTGCCTTATAGCATCAGAGCAATCAGAGGCTTTTTAGACAATTCTCTAATATGGTTTGGAAGGATGTAAGAAATATATTTGTCTTGCTTTTAAGTTTTATGTAACTTTTATCAACACAAGTTACAAGGGATCTGGAGAAGGGTTACTCATTTCTCTGCCTTCTGGCCTCTACCATGCTGCCAGGAGCTTGGGGGGCAATTTTTGAGGTGGTTGGCTGCCCTTGTGGCTTGGCGGTCTGGACTTCAGATTTGCCCCTTAAGAGATGTGATTTGATTGATTTGACTTGAACGATAATATTAAAAAACTGAGTACTCATAATCAAATTTACATGTCTATGATGTATATATAAACCAAGACGGCAATTTGTAATCAAGACTCCACTCAGCAGTTTTCCTGGTGGATATAATCACTTAGCTAAATTTCAGATGAGGAGGTAGCTCGTTTACACATAGAATCAGAGCAAAATGACATGTTCTTATTTTATTCCTTTTACTAAAATATATTAGCACAATGGAGGTGCTTCAGTTGTTTGAATACTTTCAATAATTTATAACAATTCCCATACTCAAAGTCACTCTGAGAGATGGCCAGTCTAAAATGCTTTTCTATAGCTGCTAATTCATCCATCACTAATCTCATTAGACTGTTAATTCCCAAAGGACAGGAGCAGGAGGAGACACTGTTTCCAAATGTTGAACAAATGTTATTTAATAAAACTGTAGGGGGTCATCCCTAGTCTACAAGATGCTTTATTCTTCATTCATCATTGAACTTAATCTGTATAATCTCTTTTGACTTTACCACAATCTAAAGCTGACATCTTTACCACATATTTTCATGGAACCATATTTCTGAACAAGAATTTTTGGTGAGTTGTAATACTTTCTTTGTACCTAAATATATCATTATATTAAATATATGAGCAGAAAGTTTACCTTATCTTTTCTCCCAAGGGATTAAATTGCAATTACTTGAAGCCAAAAAGTGAAATATAAACTAGCAAACCTTAAAGCAGTAGGACAAAATTTAGAATAGTTTTGGAAGGGATAAGAGGAGGTAATATTAAGCTCATCAACAGCAGATGATATAATTTATGTATTCTAGTACTTTTCCTGCTTTTTTGTTTAAATTTTTGATATATATATATGTATGTATTTTTTTCTCTATTTCAAATTGGTGGTCCATCTTATGTCAAAAGTGTGTTTTATTAAAGCCAGCTGTTGGGAGGTGCCTGTGGCTCAGTGCGTAGGGCGCCAGCCCCATATATTGTGGGTGGGGGGTTCAAACCTGTCCCCGGCCAAACTGCAACCCCCCCCCCCCCAAAAATAATTATAGCCGGGCGTTGTGGCAAGTGCCTGTAGTCCCAGCTGAGGCAAGAAAATCGCCTAAGCCCAGGAGTTGGAGGTTGCTGTGAGCTGTGATGCCGTTGCACTCTACTGAGGGTGATAGAGTGAGACTCTGTCTCCAAATAAATAAATAAAGCCAGTTGTTTTATTTCTATCTATACCTTTGAGTTGCCAGTTAGAGATTGTCCTTCTGTATGGTGACACATATAAGACATTATTACTAAAGTAACCTATAATTTTCATGGGCTTTAGTTCACCTTTATATTGCAGCTTCAAAAAAAGTTTGTTTTCTTAGAAAACAGATCACAATGTCCCTAGTTGTCAAGTCTATCGGATGTCCTTTGAAGGCTTAAGGGATCTCCCTTTTTTCCTTATCATCCATCTTCTTGAGGGCCAGACCCCCTGCCTTGCACAACTCAGAGGGGGATCTCAGGGCTTTTTAAAAGCAGCCCAATTTCTCGCCTTTGGAGAAGTGAAAAGGATGCCCCGCCCCCGCTATGAAAAGAGGGATTTGATAAAGATTTTCAATGTCTTCAAATAAAAGATTTAAAGACTCTCACTCCCCGCTACCCTGGACCCCCCACCTAAGGCTTATGAACCCCCTCCCGTCTCACTCTAACTACTTTGGACTGGCTCTGGAATACTTGTCCCAGTTCATAGTTCTTGCGGGTCTGTACGTAGAATTCACAGAGGACCTGTGTTACTTCCCTTGCGAAGAAACAGAATTATCGTGAATATTTAGGTGGAAAATATTTCGGTTTTGTCCCCAAAATAAGAGAAGCATGTCCCCAACCACCCCTGCAAGAAAGAACGTTCAGGGGCAAAGGAGCGAACAGGTAATTTAGTAGAAAAACAGAAAGTGGTCTCTGACCGCCTTGGACTTCCTTAGTAGTTGGGGGAATTGGAGGTATCTGGACGCGTTATCTATGTGGTTATAAGGGAAAAAAATGGAGAGCACGAAGCCTGAGGCTTCTCAGATTCTTTTCTGACCAAACTCAGGCGATTTGGTGCGGGACATTTTAATATTTTCCCCCTTTTGTGAGGTGGAACAAACACAACTTGGGTGCAGCGCAGCGGCTCAGAGGCTGCCAGGCAGGCGGGCGACCAGAGCACCAATCAGCGCGCGCCTGCGCTCTATATATACGGCGGCCCTGCCCAAGCGCCGCTCCATCGGCGTTTTGCCACTTGTACCCGAGTTGTTGATCTTCAATATGTCGGAGACTGCTCCTGCCGCTCCTGCTGCCGCACCCTCGGTGGAAAAGGCTCCGGTAAAGAAGAAGGCGACCAAAAAGCCTGCCGGGGCGCGCCGCAAGGCGTCCGGCCCGCCGGTATCAGAGCTCATCACCAAGGCAGTGGCCGCTTCCAAAGAGCGCAGCGGTGTGTCTTTGGCTGCGCTCAAGAAGGCCTTGGCGGCTGTTGGCTATGACGTGGAGAAGAACAACAGTCGTATCAAGCTTGGTCTCAAGAGTCTAGTAAGCAAAGGTACTCTGGTGCAAACCAAGGGCACTGGCGCTTCTGGCTCTTTCAAACTCAACAAGAAGGCGGCTGCTGGGGAAGCTAAACCTAAAGCAAAGAAGGCGGGCGCAGCCAAGCCCAAGAAACCCGCTGGGGCAGCCAAGAAGCCCAAGAAAGCTACTGGAGCTGCCACCCCGAAAAAGAGTGCCAAGAAGACTCCAAAGAAGGCAAAGAAGCCAGCGGCAGCTGCTGTGACCAAGAAAGTCGCCAAGAGTCCGAAGAAGGCTAAGGTTGCCAAGCCCAAGAAGGCAGCGAAGAGTGCAGCTAAGACCGTGAAGCCCAAGGCTGCCAAACCCAAGGTTGTCAAGCCTAAGAAGGCGGCACCCAAGAAGAAGTAGGCTGAACGTCTGCTTCTAAAACCCAAAAGGCTCTTTTCAGAGCCACCACTGACCTCAAAAAGAGCTCAACATGTATCTGCTAGAGGTACAAATGTACGGGAGTAAGGATTACAGTTTATACTGTAATCAGGCGGGAGGAAATAGCTGGAGGGAGGTTACATAAGGCGTTAACCCACCCCTAGGAGATATCCCGTGCTTGGCTATTACGTACTCTGCGTATCCTGGTCAGCTGTTCGGAGTCGTTTTCCGCTGGCTGCTGTACCTTGGATAGCCGCCAGTACCGCCCCGGGCCTGTGAACTGCAAAGAAGTACAAAACAAGCTCTAAGTCCTAAAGGGTATTCTATTGGACTAGAAAGTAATTTAAAAGTCCCGCCCTGCTCTCCGATTGGCTCACTTTTCCAGCAGAGGACCTTATCTCTAAATTTATTTCGGTGGTGGTGTTTATTCTCCTATGCTTTGGCTTCAGTGGAGCTTAAAGTTTGGCCTTTTCCGCCTGAAAAGAAATGGATCTAATATTGGGATAGTTGGTATTTTATCCTCAGTTGACGTGGGAGTGTTGGTAACGTTCAGCCCTGGGTCAGTGGGTGCAGGTGTCTTTGTTCATTTCTTTGCCGGTAATTCCCGATAGCTTTGGCAACAAAGCATCGCTTGTTAAAAGCAGCTACAGCAGCTGCACCAACTCTCCCTTCCTCCCAGGACAATGGTGGACCAGTATATTTTTCTTTCTCGTTATCCTGCACTCCGAAAAGAAGCGATGGATTTGAGCGCATCAAAAGCACAACTTTCAGCCAGCCATTTTGTCTTCCCATGACAGGTACAGATCTTCTTTTTGGACCGACATCAACGTGTAAAATCAAAGTTGATGTCGAAATGTTTACACGCGAAAAGCAAAGTATTGAGTCTATTAAATACTGAATATATGTATGGATGGGAAGCCATGTTTCTAATAAAAGCCTTTAGTTTTTACTAAAAGTATTCCCTGAATTCTTTAACATCCACGGTGTTTCCTACTGGATACCAAAATGTCAGCGTCCTCTTTCTTTGTTTTTGTTTGTTTTTCCTTCTGGAGGACACAGATTTTGCTAAGACCCAAAATTTCAGCGACTGGGGTTTCCGGAGACCTGCAGCTCGGTTCTATCATTTTCACAATGAATACAGTGAGAGTAAATTCCCCATTAGTGGTAGTGACCACGGGTTTTATCCACAGGAAGGAAGGCAAGCAGAGAGGGAGGGAAGAAGGGAAATTTTCTCACGGGTTGAATCATTTTGTTAATTTTACGTTTAAGTGATTAAGCTTCCTTGTGTTTTTGGTGTAAAGTTTTAACATACCTATTCATTTTTCCTCCCAAGACTATGAACTCTCATTTCTGCTTTTTCCTCTCGCCTCAATTTGGATCCCACCTCCTCCTCCTCCACCCCACATCACAGGTAAAACAACAACAACAACGCCTTCAACACCCAATTAGTAGTTTCATTGGAATTGTGTTAAACTTACAAATTGACTTCGGGGAAATGCTGAGACAGAGCCTCACTTTGTGGCCTTCAGTAGAGAGCTGTGGTGTCACAGCTCACAGCAATCCCAAACTCTTGGGCGTAAGGGATTCTCTTGCTTCAGCTTCCCAAGTAGTTGGGATTACAAGCGCTGGCCACAGAGTACGGCTATTTTGTTGTTGATGTTGCAGTTGTCATTGTTTAGCTGGCCCCGGCTGGGTTCACCGCCTTTGGGGGTGTATGTGGCTGAGGCCCTACCCACTGAACTACGGGCCCTGCCCCTGAGTTTTCTTATGTTTAAGTATTTTGGCATACAAAAAGTTTCAAATTTCTTCTAAATATATATAATTAGCATTTCTTCTTATCTTTATTCCCAAAGATTTTCTTTTTTGTAGCTGTTGGAAATTACAACCTATGTATTTTAGGTTTCTTGAGGGCCACCATCTCATAAAGTACACTCTAAAGCTACTCCGTTATAGCAGATATATACATGAGTGAATTAACAATTCATAAAATAGTACTGTCTCAGCCAAGTAAAAGAAGCACAAATGCAAGCCATACGTGTAATTTTGAACCTTCTGGAAGGTACATAAATAAGGAAAAAAGAAACAGATGAAATCAATTTTAATAATGCACTTTATTTACCCAACTATATCCAAAATATTACTATTCAAAATAAAATCAATGTAAAAATATTTGGTAGATATTCTATATTCCTGTTTTTTTCCTTCATACACATACTAAGTACTTACAATCTTATATGTATCTTACACTTACAGTACATCTCAATTACAGCAGCTCATTTCAAGTACCACATGTGGCTCATGGAGATGATACCTATTGGGACAGTAAAAATCTGGAATGCTCTTTGGTGTCACCCTGGTCTACTCTGATCTCAAATTGTGATTCAATGCTAATGTTTCCTTAGCATGGTAGATTGATCCAGAAGTCACTGGGACAATTTGAACTAATCAAAAATTTTCTGTTCAGAAGCTATAATTGAGTTATGGAAGCTGAAGTCCTGATATCAGGGGGTGGAGGTTGCCTTCATGGACACCACATAGAAGAAACCAAAAGATCTCGTGGGCAGAAAGGGTAGAATGAAAAAAAGGTGCAAAGAAAAGTGGAGCTAAGAGATGTACAGACCTCCACTATCCAGCTTCCTGACATCCCTTTAGTTCCTTGTTCTTTGGGCCCTCTGAACTTTTGCCCAAGACCACCCCACTCACCTCAGGTTCCATCAAATTGCAGCAACTCGGATTGTACAAATACAGCCACTTGAAAGTTCACTTCACATTAACTTCAAAGTTAATGCTTTCAAGTCTACCCATTTACTTGATTTTTACATCACCTCCAAGAGTTAGGTAAGAGAAGAATTAATCCAAGAGAAGAGAGCTGATTTTCTAATTTTCTTTCAAGGCCCTTACGGGTCTCAATTTATTGGACTTATATACTTACCATTAATCTTGACATGGAATGTCACCTGTAAACCTATTTCCAATACATAAGAGATGTTCATTACTTTGAAATGAAATATATTGCTCAAGATTACAGACAGTTATAATGAAACCTGTAAAAATCTCCAGTGTTACTTTGCCTTTAGATCTAGTCTTTAATATGTTTCCTCAGTTTCATCCACCTTCTTTAGTTTTGTTGCATTCCCTCACAATTGTTCATATAGTTGACTGGCTTAGGTCTAAATGAGCAATTTATTTGAACCTAAAAATTGGCTATTTTAAGAAAAAAAAATTTCTGTCTCAGTTTTATTCATGGTAGTTTATAAAACTGTCAGATGGAAAACTTTGTTCTCTACTGTCTTAGGTTTACTAACTGAAGTCTTGCGAATTTAAATAACAAAGAACAAATTAATAAGATAAAAAATACATTTTATTATAACCGCAGAGCTCACACACACACACAAAAAAGGTGAATCTTAACAAGTAAACTCTCAGATTTATATACCATTCTAGCAAAGGAAAGGGTTTTGAGTTTCATGGGATGGTAAATTGTGGGGAAGTGTCTACGAAATATATGAGCAAATCTAATGGAGTTATTTTAGTAAGGTTTCCTTTTTCAGACTCATTTCAGTGCCAACTCACTATCTCTAGTGAGAATTGCTGTCTTCTTCCCAGTATAGGAGGCAAAGACATTTTAACAAGGGAAATTTACACCACCCTCAAAAAGGGGAAATGTATGTAGTACACCCTACCTTACATATGTTGATTCTCAATTGCCTTTAGCAGAAAATAATTCTTATAGCAAAGTGACACATTTTGGGTTAAAATCTAGGTTTCTTCAAGACGTATATTTTGGCTCAGCGCCTATGGCTCAAGTGGCTAAGGTGCCAGCCACATACACCTGAGCTGGCAAGTTTGAATCCAGCCAGGCCTGCCAAACAACAATGACAGCTGCAACCAAAAAAAAAAAAAAAATAGCTGGGTGTTTTGGTGGGCACTTGTACTCCCAGCTACTTGGGAGGCTGAGGCAAGAGAATCACTTAAGCCCAGGAGTTGGAGGTTGCTATGAGCTGTGTGACACCACAACACTCTACCCAGGGCGACAGCTTGAGGCTCTGTCTCAAAAAAAAAAAAAAAAAAGTATATTTTGTTTGAATTATTAATATTATTTTCAATTTTTATTTAGTTTTATAAAATCATATTGACAAACAGAAATACTATATTCAAATAATTCCCTCAAACACTACTGATTAGTGATAGGATCAAAACCTGCTCAAATAGGGCAGAAAAAACGAATGGGATGCCTAAAAGAATCCCATACCCTCCCCCATCGGATGTACCACCTGAGAAAGTTGGATGGGTTAGCCCCCTACCCTACCCCACCAGATGTCCCACCTGGGAAAGGTAAATGGGCCAACCCCCACTGTTACAACACATGTCCAACCCAGGAAAGGGAATGTCCCGACCCCAACCTTCTTGACCTTTAAATACCACCACCACCACCACCACCCCTGTTTGCCATTACCCACATGTGGATTTCTTCCAGTTGGAAATCCTAGCCCACCTATACCCAGGTGGAATAAAGCCATTTTAATTGCACAAACCAGGCCTCTATTTTCCTTTTGTCTTGCACCTTGGAATAATCTTTCATCTTTGGCTCTGTAACCTTTCACTTAGCAAAAAATGTCAATGATATTACATAAAGAGCTGGCTGATAATTCGACCATAAAAATTTATAAAATTGTTCATGTATGATAGAAGTGTGAATGATACAGGAGTCAAAGACTAGTCATAATGTAGCATTCCAAACTTTCTCACACAGTATTTTCATGGCTAAAAATTTAAATATCCTATTACTTCCCCTAGGCAAAGCTCTAAGGAGTTCATCTGTGTAAACCTGAGAGAGAAGTAAAAGGTGGCTTGTGGTTAAAATCCATGCCAAGGTTGAACAAGCCCAGTGCAAGACAGGGTTACATCATTAGAGGATTTCTGAAGGAAACAGGAATTTAAGGCACAGTGGCAACAACTTTGAGAGCCAACATTTCTTGAGCACTTATTTACAACATGCTAAGCATTGTTTCTAATGACTATATTTATTATCAAACACATTTTTGTCACCATATCTTGAGGTAGGTGCCATTATTTCTATTTTAGAGATAAAGAACTGAGGCTTGGTGACATTAAGGATGTAGGTGGTTGATTGCTAATCTGTGAGTCTATATAATTATCCTCCATATACTAGTGTTAGTCTTTGCAAATATAAGTACCACATATGTAATTTCAAAGTTTCTAGTAGCCACATTTTAAAAAATTAAAAAGGAAATAAGTGAAATCTATTTTAATATTTTTAACCCTGAAAAATCAGATACTGCTTCCACAAGTAATCTAATATAAAAACATTTAGTTTTTAATTTTTATTTTTGGTACTAAGTCTTTGATATCTACTTCATATTTTACACTTAAAGTACATATCAATTTGGACTGGCCACATTCCAAGATAGCCAGATATGGCTAGCAGTTACTATAGGGATCACAGTGAAACCTGACCTTTCCCCTTTTCTGGTTTGCTAAAAGATCAACTCACAACTATGATAGATTAATAAGAGAAAGGTTTATTTCCAAATACCATGTGTATAGGAGGAACCACAAGAATGATTTCCAAAGTCTCAGAGATGGTCAGTGTCTTTTAAAGATGCCTTTTAGAAATGAGGGAAGACTTAAAGTAGTAAGTAATTGCTAGGGGGAACAGTGCAGAGGGGTGGAAACAGATTGATTTGCAAATTAACCTAAGAGACCAGTATCAGTGCTTCTAATTGGAGCTAGGTCTATTAGCATGTGATAAGGAGGCCAGCAGCCTTTTCTGATTCTAAACCAGGTTACTCAGGTTTTATAGAGAGGTCAGTGCTTTTTGATCAATAATGGCCTTTTAATTTAAAATACTCTTTTTCAGATTGTATATAGAACCAGCACACTATACCCCATGACTGCATTAATGTACACAGCTATGGCTTGGCGCCTGTGGCTCAAGCGGCTAAGGTGCCAGCCACATACACCTAAGGTGGCGGGTTCGAATCCCCAGCCCAGGCCCGCCAAACAACAATGATGGTTGCAACCAAAAAATGGCCAGGCGTTGTGGCAGGCGCCTGTAGTCCCAGCTACTTGGGATGCTGAGGCAGGAGACTCGCTTGAGCCCAGGAGTTGGAGGTTGCTGTGAGCGTGATGCCATAGCACTCTACCCAGGGGGATAGCTTGAGGCTCCGTCTCAAAAAACAAAAAAAATGTCCACAGCTATGATTTAATAAAAAAATAAATAAATAAAATATTCTTTGCAAGGAATCATATTTTGGGGTGAAATTTCCTTAGCTCCTTCACTACCTTCTTGAGCAGTACAGCTCTTATACTGTGGGAAGACACACAAGCAAATACTTGCTCTAGAACAGAATCCAAATATTTCTAAGGAAACAATTTTTCTGACCTAGTCTGAAGCCTACAGAGCATCCCTAAGACTTGATATTTCATTGGCTTCACATCAGGCCCCTGACCAGAGGGAGTTTAACAGAACTTAGCCCATGCCAAATTACTACAACACTCTCCTAACCACCTAAGGCAGCCTAATTTCTGAAACAGTTAACTTTGAGGGGGAAACAATATCTGATAGTCTATTTTGGGGTAATCTTATCGATCAGATTTTAAGAGTGTGGATTTGGTGTGAGACTGCCTGCCTGGCTATATCATTTGCTACTAGTAAGAATTTGGCCAATTTACTAAAATTCCTTTGGCTGAAGTCCATCATCTATAAAATGGAGACTCAGGATTTGTCTTACAGTATTCTAGTAAGAATCATATGTAACAATTCAGACCAATCATGGAATACCATGGATGATAGCTACTAGGCTGACTCCTCTACTGAATCCATTGTTTTATTCTTCCTTCCTTCCATGAGGATCTCTCAAAGAAGGTGGTATTCAGTACAGGAGATATAAAACCTTGCAAAGTTGTCCCGGGAATTCACCTTGGCATCAAAAGTGCTCAAATAGTCTTCTCCCCCGCTCTCTCTCCTCCTCACTCTCCTCTTCACTCTCCTCTTCACATCTCCTCTTTTCTTTCCTCTTTGGTGCATCTCTGCAGCCTTCCTTCCCCACCAATAAAGACCTTTCGTACAAAAAAAAAAAGTGCTCAAATTGATGAAAATTGATGGAATATCCTCCTCTCTAAGCTTTCTTCTCTTGTTATCTCTGAGAACACCATCATCCAAAATATCATACAAAGCAGTATTCTGTTTCAGATGCCTGAGAGTTAATCTCAGACCAGTGATTCCCAACTCATACGTGCTCCTTGAGAGATACGTTTGAACAGAATGGTAGGATGAGAGGAAAGTCTATGTATAATCTGGAAAAGCATAGCCAGTGCTCACAGATTTATCTTGAAGCTAATAAGACTCAAATGTCTGTCAGGTCCTTTTCTTCCAAGGCCCTGGGCGGAGCTCTGTGGTATCTCTCTCTCTCTCCCCCTCTTTTAATTTGCCATGTTAAAGTATTTTAAACACAGATGGTTGTTTTATTTCCACTAGATCTTCTTCTATTACAATTCACTATTAATGATATTGGAAAAATGTTGAAGATACTGGGATTTGGGTAAATTTTAGATGTATTTAGGATAGAATTAATAAAGATTTGTATAAGTGTTCACGTGTAGTTCATTCATTGCTAGCCAATCTGATTTAAGAATAGCTTCAAAGAATACTTCCTTCTTTTCTTTCTTTCTTTCTTTCTTTCTTTCTTTCTTTCTTTCTTTCTTTCTTTTTTTTTTTTGAGACAGAGCCTCAAGCTATCCCCTTGGGTAGGGTGCTGTGGCATCACGGCTCACAGCAACCTCCAACTCCTGGGCTCAAGCAAGTCTCCTGCCTCAGCCTCCCAAGGAGCTGGTGATTCTCAACCACAGGTGCCCACCACAATGCCCGGCTATTTTTCGGTTGCAGCTGTCATTGTTGTTTGGCGAGGGGGCCTGGATTCGAACCTGCCACTTTAGGTGTAGGTGGCTGGCACTTTAGCCACTTAAGCCACAGGCACTGAGCCATTCAAACAATATTTCTACTGGGCACTGGAACAACTCACCTGGATTCCTGGAAAAATGAAGGGCTAGATAACATGTGACAACATCCAAATGTCCATAGTATCCACCCAGCACTTAAAGTGGTTGCATATAACAGAAATGTATGGAGCCAGAAGCTAGTCTAAGAATTTTCATACATTTTACAACTTGCAAATAAAGCTTAAAAGGAAACAATCCTAAAGATTTGACATTATCAATGTTTTCAAATTAAAAATCTACATTATGAAGAACATAAATTATGATCAGCCACCCTAGAGGAAATAAAGTATTACAAAAAATAATTTTCATCAGATGCAGAGTATTCAGTCCAAATCCTGTTTTAATGTTCAAGTTAGTACAAGTACTAATTTTTCTGAATTTTGTTATGGCTCGTCATACGCATAAATGCTGGTTATGGCTTTTTATACGCATAAATGCTATTTGACAAACTCAATTGAAAAAAAAATCCTTTATTAAGAGCGTTTTGGGCCTCCATTTCCTATACCTCTAGATATTAAAACGCACTAGAACAGCACTGTACGGAAAGATATCCATTACAGTACCTAACACTTGGAACAGGGACGGTGCAAGAGAGAACTTGATTTTAAGGTTAGTAGTGAATTGGCTTAAACTTAACAAATTTTGGAGGGGAGGGTCAACTTGAGTATATTAATGTCTAAAAATGTAAATACTAATAATTACTCCCAATGCAGCACTCATTACCCTCTGCAACGTAGAAGACTGTGGAACTCTTTTCAGTGAGCCTGTGGGTGGCTCTGAAAAGAGCCTTTTTCAGATAGAACTTAACAAGCTTGATTTATGCCCTTTCACCACGGATGCGACGTGCCAGCTGGATATCTTTAGGCATGATGGTGACTCTCTTGGCGTGGATGGCACACAGGTTGGTGTCCTCAAACAGGCCAACCAGATAGGCCTCACAAGCCTCCTGCAGAGCCATCACCGCTGAACTTTGGAACCGCAGGTCAGTTTTAAAGTCCTGCGCGATCTCACGCACCAGACGCTGAAAGGGCAGTTTGCGAATCAGCAGCTCGGTCGATTTTTGGTAACGACGAATCTCTCGCAGTGCCACAGTACCAGGCCGATAACGGTGAGGCTTTTTCACGCCGCCGGTGGCCGGAGCGCTCTTGCGTGCCGCCTTAGTGGCAAGCTGCTTACGCGGCGCTTTACCACCAGTGGACTTGCGAGCAGTTTGCTTAGTACGAGCCATTTGTACTGGTAAGAGACAAACCAGAACTCTGCTCTCCTCTCAGATTAGACTGTCTTTAAATATAGTTAGAAGCATTCTGATTGGTTCTGTAATATTTCAAAAGTCCCGCGCGATAAAATCATTGGTTTAAGAGTGACACCTAGTAGAGAATCTGATTGGATGAGTTGCTCCATCCGCCCTGCCTCAATCCTTTTTGTAAATCTTGAGAATAAAAATATCCTAAAGTTCTAGTTCATCCCGTCACCAAATAGTGTACGTAATTAAGTATTTAAGGATATAGTGTTAAAAATGTGAACTTATTCAGTACGTCTGAGTGGGACCTGAATTCCGCATTAACACGCCTGTGCTCGCTAGTTATAAATGCTGCCGGACTCCCACGGGAATGCCACAATATTCGCGTTTGTTGGACAATGTGTTTTGCTTAAATTCAGAATTTTAAGTAACTACTTTATTGGCTTGGAGCAACTTTTCTTGCCCTTTCTCCCCCCACGACCCAGCCCAAATGACATACTCGCCTTGCCCTTGTTCTGAAAATGTTTCCTTATGAGAGGATCTGTTTTTTTAGAACTCACAACAGTCAAGGTTTGTTGGTAATGCAAAGACAGGGTTTTTTTTAAAAAAAAAAAAGAAAAAAAGTACCGTAGCGTGACGTTATCAGCTTTCCTTGTGAAAATGTGGCTGGCTCTGAAAAGAGCCTTTTGATACGCAAGGAGTAAGTTTGAGCTATACTTTCTGGCTCACTTTGATTTTACTTGCCCTTGGCTTTATGGTGGCTCTCAGTTTTCTTCGGCAACAGCACCGCCTGAATATTGGGCAGGACACCACCCTGCGCGATAGTAACTTTGCCGAGTAGTTTGTTGAGCTCCTCGTCATTGCGGATAGCTAGCTGCAAGTGGCGAGGAATGATGCGAGTCTTCTTGTTGTCACGGGCAGCGTTGCCTGCCAGTTCCAAGATCTCAGCAGTCAGATACTCTAGCACTGCTGCTAGGTATACTGGCGCGCCGGCCCCAACGCGCTCGGAGTAATTGCCCTTGCGAAGAAGACGGTGAACTCTTCCCACGGGAAACTGCAAGCCGGCTCTGGATGACCGAGTCTTGGCCTTAGCTCGAGTTTTACCTCCCTGTTTCCCACGACCAGACATGGTGATGCAATAGTTACAGCAAAAACTTGGGAAAAGTGAAAGGAAATGTTTTTATAGACCAGGTAGGTCTGCAATAGAAAGCTATCCTATTGGTCGAATGAAGTTTGCTTTTTTGTCCAATAGAAGAAGGTTACGTCACACTTTATTTGCATAAACACCTCCCCTTAGCGAACGAGAATTCTCTCTATCCAATGAGAAACGACAAATCTTGAACCCTCATTTAAATTGTTGGACTATAAATACTCGAGCTCTGGGACGTTTCTCAACTTTTTGTGGCGAATTTGTGGTAGTTTATATGGTGTGGGGAGGGTGTCCGAGCCCTGTTAAGTCTTCCCCAATTCACTTTTAAGGCGATGTAAGAAAACAAGTAAAACTGTAAGCGTCAGCTGCAAGGAAGTTATTTTATTTAGATGTGTAACGTGCTGAAGCAAGTCTCTCCAGACCCTGGTTATCTTATCTAAAACTGGCGTCCGTTGAACTCATTTCTGATTATTTTGGGGGTACTGCGGGGAGGGGCGGGGAACATCTCACCTGGCAAGGTACAACAAGCAGGTCATCAGCCTCATTTCCAGAGAGATCCCAGCTTGCTCTTGCCTGGCAAACTAGCTAAACTGTGGACCCAAAGCTGTTACTGGGCACACTAGTTCTGAGTAAATACTATGAGACTCACTAATCCGGGTCGGCGCCTGTGGCTCAAGTGGCTAAGGCATCAGCCACATACACCTGAGCTGGGAGGTTCGAATCCAGCCCAGGCCACCAAAAACAACAATGACGGCTGCAACCCAAAAATAGCCGGGCGTTGTGTTGGGCACCTGTGGTCCCGGCTACCTGGGAGGCTGAGGCAGAAGACTTGCTTGAGCCCAGGAGTTGCAGGTTGCTGTGAACTGTGATGCTAGGGCACTCTACCCAGGGGGACAGCTTGAGGCTCTGTCTCAAAAATAAAAAATAAATAAAAATAAATTAGCAAATAAATAAAAATAAAAGACTCACTAATCCAAAAACTTATTTTCAGAGCCCCCCCTTTGTTGAAAGAGTTACAATGTTCGTGTTTATACTGCTTGACGTATAAATGAAAAAACTTGTTAATGTGGCAAATTTGGAGCTGAGGTTAGAGAAAGATTTGCAGAGTCATTTGATTTAAAGCAATACGCACCCAAGAGACTGATTTTTCAAATTCATTTACTTAACGTACTTCCATGTTGCCATTGGGTACTCATTCAATTACTCTGATGTCCCTAGTCCCCATCCTCACCCAACGCTATTCTGGTACGGATTATGTATGATTCTTAGCTAGGTAATAGAGCAGTTAAAGGATTTCAGAGGCATGGAGCTTTTGTTGTGGTCATTAGCCATACTCCTCTTGCAGGGCGTTGGAGGATTATGAAGACCGGAGCTTTGGTGGCTGGAACACACTGTAGGGATTTCTTTCTTTCTTTCTTTTTTTTTTTTCCGGAGCTTGAACTCACTTTTATTCTGGCCTCAAACATTGAGGAAACAGCAGAAGTGTTAAGTCTTTAAAGTCTCCCTGGCACCTCTATGTGGTATACCCCCAGCTCTTTTTGAGCTCCTTTAATTTGGGGTTATACTTGTTTATCGATGACAACAGCTACATAGCATTTAAATTTTTCATGCATCCCAGACTCTTTTCCTGGGCTTTTTACCAGTCGCGCTTTCAGCTAAAATGGGGCTTGGATTTTAAAAGTCTGGGAGGGAAAGGGGGTTTGAATATCTCATCCTTTCCTATCTGGTCCCAACTCATACCTGACTGGGAGGGACCCAGTTGAAGAAGGAGACACATGGGTTTTCTACAGCAGACCTTTGTGGAAAGATCTGGGACTCTAAAAATGTAATTGAGGAGGAGTTGTCACTAAGAGAACATGTTTAGTCCTTAAATAAGTGTTGTGTCTGTTATTTTTGGCACATGGTTTCTGATAAGAAATGGATTTTCTCTGAAAGGTAAGGTTTTTCCGTTTTTTTGGTTTGTTTTGCTGCTTTCAAGATTTTTGTCTTTATCTTTCATATATCTTAGCATGAGTTTCTTTGGGGCTTATTCTATATCTATATCTATATATATAAAGCTTACTGATTTCGTGGGCTTATGTCTTGTCAAATCTAGGATATTTTCAGCCATTATTCTTTCAATATTTTTTCAATACTACTCTCTTTCTTTTATTCTTCTGAAGCTTTACAAACATGAATATTAGGTATTTTGTTATAGCCCAAGATACAAGAGGTAAAAAGATAACCCAGGGAGCACATAATAATTGTTCCTCAGATCTCAAGGTTCATAGCCATCATAGCCAGCTTGCCTTTTTCTCTCAATCTTTCATATTTTCACAGTTTTGTTTGGTTTGGTTTGGGTGGGTGGGTATTTGTTTGAGACAGGGTCTCTGTTGCCTAGGCTAGAGTGCAGTCTCTCAATGCAACTTCCAATACCTGGGCTCAAGGGATTCTCCCTCCTTTGCCTCCCAATGTGTTAGAATTACAGGCTCACGGCGTGCCTGTGGTTCAGTGGGTAGGGCGCCGGCCCCATATACTGAGAGTGGTGGGTTCAAACCCAGCCCGGGGCCAAACAGAAAAAAAAATAGCCGGGCATTGTGGCGGGCACCTGTAGTCCCAACTACTTGAAAGGCTGAGGCCAGAGAATTGCCTAAGCCCAGAAGTTGGACGTTGCTGTGAGCTGTGCGACGCTACAGCACTCTACAGAGAGCAATAAAGTGAGACTCTGTCTCTACAAAAAAAATAAAAAGAATTACAGGCTCAATCACCTTGCCTTGGCCTCACAGTCTTACTATGTTTATTTTATAAATAATGTCAACAGTTTTTAGCTGTGCTTAGCAGAAAGAATAGAGAAGTGTGCCTACTCTATCTTGTTTCAGAACTAGAAGTTTTTAAACATTTGAAATAAAATTTTTTTTTTTTTTTGGAAACAGAGCCTCAAGCTATCCCCCTGGGTAGAGTGCTGTGGCATCACAGCTCACAGCAACCTCCAACTCCTGGGCTCCAGGGAGTTTCCTGCCTCAGCCTCCCAAGTAGCCAGGGCCACTCACCACAACGCCCTGCTATTTTTTGGTTGCAGCCATCATTGTTGTTTTGATGAGCCCGGGCTGGATTCGAACCTACCACCTTAGGTGTATGTGGCTGGCGCCTTAGCCACTTAAGCCACAGGTGCCGAACTTGGAATAATTATTATTTGTTTCTATGTGATGATATCAGAAAGTAGATTTCCAACTAATATTTTCAAACTGATTTCCCCAAAGAACACATCATGGGTCTAAATATAACTTTGTACTCAGTACATTCTTAAAATGTTTATAATCATAAATAGTGTTTTTTTTAAGTACTGAAAATATTGCATCTGGATGTATTAGAATTTGTCAGATAAATACAACTTACAGATCAAAAAAAAAAGTGTAGTGACCCCCTAAAACTTTACTGAAAAATCACTGACAGGCAGATTGATAATAGGAGAAACGTGGAAATGTTTTTAACATGTATACATAGGAATCTTCAGAATGAAGACACAAAAAATAAGAGAAATTGTCCATTGTTATGTCTAAGTTCAAAAAAGTACAGACAGCCATGTAGAAATATGATTTACAAATAGGATATGATCTAATGCTGACAGGCTGAATGGGGAACCCAGCAAGGCCTGTTGTCTAAATTGTTTGGCCTCTCTGGAGGAGGGGAGGAGGAGTTGTCTTACTGGCATACAGTCAAACTGGGTATGTCTGATAATTTATGGTGTTTTTAAATGGAATAATTTTAAATTTTATGGCTGGCTTTCAGGAAAAGGAATTCTGACTTTCATGACTCACCCTGAGGAAAAGGGATTCTACTTTGTTTGACTAGCCTCAGGAAAGAATGGGACTGAGAGGCAAGAAGACCTGAAGGTCAGAGAACTTTGCTTCCAAGGCTTTCATTTTGGGTACTGTTTTCTGAGTCTCATCAAAGATCAACTAGAACTGTCTTTGAAGATATGTTATGATTGTTAACCTATTTCAAACTGACTGTTTTTAATCAATGTTCTATAAGGTGTTTAAGATAAACAATGAGTAGCTGCTGAATAAATTAAGAAATTAAAAGTATGGTTCTAACTCTGTTACAGTGTTCAGGTGAGTGACAGAGTCTGATCTTGAACACATTAACTCAAAACATGTAGAATCTTATAAATACTTTTATTTTGTCATTGCAAAGCAAATTTATATTTATCTACCTATGTGCTATGGTTTTGAACGGGAGTCTTAGGGAAACTTGCTCTTTTCCCCTACTTTAGTTCGCTGAAAAGATCAACTTACAGTTATAGTATATTAATAAGAGAAACGTTTATTTCAAAATACCATGCACATGGGGGAAAATCACAAGAATGATTTCCCAAAGTTTTAGTGATAGTCAGTGGCTTTTAAATATGCCTTTTAGAAAGGAGGGGAAAGATAAACTGGAAAGTATACCTATAGCAAGTGGTTGCTAAAGGGGGATGGGTGGATGGAGGGAAACAGATTGATAAGCAAATTAACCTGACATACAGGTATGGTGCTTCAAATGACCTTATCGCAGGTCTCTTAGCAAGTGATAAGGAGTCTAGCAGCCCTTTAAGATTGAGGAAAGTCTTCTTTCAATGTTTCCTGATTATGAATAGCCTTTAATTCAAAATAATCTTTATACCAAGGAATCATATTTTAGGGTGAAATTTTCTCAGCTCCTTAATTCACAATGTGTCTCGAAAATTGCATGTGTTGGGATATTAATCCCCAAATTCATGTATTTATTTGAGGTAGGGATACTGAGACGTAATTAGGATTAAATAATGTGTCATCAGAGTGAGGCCTCCATGATGGGACTGGTAGCTTTATCAGAAGAGGAAGAGAGATACGAACTAATGAGCACCTTCCTCCTCCCTCATCATTTTGTGAAGCAGTAAGAACTGCTCACCAGATGCTACTGTCATGCTTTTGGACCTCCAAGCCTCCAGAACTATAGAAAATAAATTTCTTTACACATCACCCACTGTGTGGTATTCTGTTATAGCCTCACAAAAAAGAGTAAGATACTATTTCATGATCATCTTATATAACACATTCCTACCACTCTGTTCACACACACATCACATTTGTAACATTATTGGAGGTATCACTGTCCAAGAGAAATTTACTACAAGCTATATATGTAATTTTATGTTTTCCAATGGATTCAATAGTATATTTTTTAACTGTCATAGTCAAAATATTATTACAAAATGTAATCAATACAAATAATCATTAGTAAGATGTTTCACATTCTTTTTTCACACTAAGTCTATTTCATACTTACGGAATATCTCAATCTGGATAGATCCTGCTTTAAAATTTCAGTAGTTAAGGGGAATCCCAGGGAAACTTGCTCTTTTCCCCTAGCTTGGTTCCCTGAAATGATCAATTCACAGTTGTACTAGATTAATAAGAGAAAGACTTATCTCCAAATACTGTGTGCATGGGCGAAACGATAAGAATTATTTCCTGAAGTTTCAGTGATAGTCAGTGGCTTTTAAAGATGCCTTTTAGAAGGAAGAGTGGGAGAGAAACTGGAAAGTATACCTGCAGTAAATGGTAACTAAGGGGAGGAGGGTAGATGGGGGGAAACAGATCGATTAGTAAATTAACCTGAGAGACAGGTATTGTGTTTCAAATGACCTTAGGGCCAGGTCTATTAGCGTGTGATTAGGAGTCCAGAAGCCCCTTTTGTGATTCTAAATCAGGTTACATAGGTTTTATGGAGGACAGGCTGGCGCTTTCTAATCAAAAATGGCCTTTTTGCTGAAAGTATTTTTTATACCAAGGAATCATATTTTGGGGTGAAATTTCCTTAACTCCTTCAGTAGCAACATATAGCTAGTGAGCACTGTTTTGGAGAGCTGTGGTCCAATATCAGAAACCCATTTGCTTGGAAATACACTATTGTACAGAAGTAGAATCTCTTTCTTTGTTCATCTTGTTATTTTCCCTTATGTATCTCAGAGATGTCTGCACCATCACCTCTGGAGTCCTATGTTCTTTCTCCTCTATTTCTTTTTCAAGCTCGATTTGCACACCACCTTACTTAGACTTCCCCCTAACTTTCAGGAGTGGCTGGTTACTTTGTTGTGCCACCTGAACTGTCTTGTAGCAAACGTTTTTTTTGTGTGTGAGACACAGTCTCACTCTGTTGCCCAGGCTTGGAGTGTGGTGGCATTAGCCTAGCTCACAGTAAGTTCAAACTCTTAGGTTCAAGCAATCCTCCTGCCTCAGCCTTCTGAGTAGATAGTACTACAGGAACCTGCCATAAGACCAGCTGTTCTTGAACTCCTGAGCTCAAGGGATCCTCCTGCCTTGGCCCTCCACTGTGCTGGCATTATAGGCATAAACTACCATGCCCAACGATAGCAACCTTTTTTTTTTTTCTGCAGCTTTTGGCCAGGGCTGGGTTTGAACCCGCCACCTCTGGCATATGGGGCCCGCGCCCTACTCCTTAGAGCCACAGGCCCCGCCCCATAGCAACCCTTTTTTGACTTGAAGTTCAGAACATGCTACCCTAAAATCTGTCACTTTGGCAAACTGTTTTGAATTAAAGGCACTTGAAAAGCAGCAGATACAAGAAGAATGCTCTGACCTTCCCAAAAGCAGGAAATATTTATTTCCAAAACTCCTGTGTAAAAGATGCCCTCCTTGCCTCTGAATGAAGGAAGACGTTCTTATCCCAGGGACGGGGAATGAGGGGATAAGGGAAATCTGTACAAACAAACCGTGTTAAACTAACCTTTATCTTCCTAGTTGCTTTTCTATGATTAACTGTCCCAGCCCAAGCCTTTGTGTCTTATTAAATTTTCACTCTTTACAGCTCTTTCCTATTTAACATATGGATTCAGCTCAAATTGTTTCTTTGGGTCATTTCCTTATGACAGCTTCCATGTTGTTACAGTATTTTTTATAACAGTGCCCAAGTCAAGAACCTAAGACAGGTAGAGGAAAATTTTTTCTTTCCCCTACATTACAGTAACTTCAATGCTGGTCAACTTTTCTCCAAGTGTATTCAAGTCACATTATACTTTTGTGATTTCTATTGAGAGAAGATATCGGAAAGGGTGAGGTCTAGGAGAACAGGTTTTCTCAAGGAGACCACAAGGTTGTAACTTGGAAATTTCCAAGTTCTGTGAAGTCCTGTAGTTCCGTAGGGGCTGGAATGGCATTTCCCGCTTGATTCAAACTGGCCAATGAGAAGGGTACCTGTGGGGTGGAACTTTTTGACTGTCAGTAATCAGGGAAAGACCAAGCCAGTCCTGGAAATCTATGCCGTAAGCTCCCGGCCAGTAAATAAAGCCCTTCCTCTTATAAACTTGGTGTTTGGGTGCTCTTTCTCTCTGTTGGGCCCTGTCTTCCTGCAACACTATAAGCAAAGAATAGACATTTCTTTCATTGTTTATGCAAATTAGTGGGCATAAAATTGTCTTGCTTTCAGTTTCTGGCATTGGAGTTACTATTGGGGAACAATTGCTCTCATATTCTTATACTTGAAATAAGTAACCTATATCTAGCTGCCCAATATCTATCTTCTACATATTATTCAAAGGGAAGATCCTAGAATTTACAGATTTTTAAGCACTGCTGACAGGATTTCAAGTTGTTTTACTAATAGTGGATGCCAAGTACTTGTTGATTTCCTTAACTCAGGGTGACCTGGATGAGTGGGAGATTTTTTTTTCTCATACATGACTCAGTGGAGTATAGATTTCTGCTGGTTTTACTGCATGTACTCCTACTTCAAGCCTGAGTCTTTGAAGTAGCCCTTAATGATGGTTTTTATTTTATCTAGTACTATATACTCATATATACACTGCTCCATACAAAAATAGCCTACAATTTGTTCAAGAAATTAGAATAGCTGTACCTTCTGACACTTTGCTCCTGACATATTCCTGGATTTTAACATATCTGGCCTTTTATTGAAGTATTTATTCTTCCTACTTGTCTGGCTTCTTCATATCCTTCAGGTCTGAACTCAAATGACACCTTTCTGGTGACACTTTCCCTTCACATCTCCATTGTCCTATCTGTCCACTTTCCTTTATTTTTCTCCAAAGCTCTCATCACTTAACTATGCACTTTTACTTTGTATTCATCTTATTTTGCACCTCCCCTAACAAAAAAATACTAGTTCCCTGAGGACGCAGCTTGTTGTCTGCTATGTTCACTGCTGTGTTCTTTGCACCTAGAATACTCCCTGGCACATAGCAAATTTTCAGAAAATATGTGTGGAATTAATCCTGGATGCATATTTCAACTCTTTTGATCCTTCTGATTTACAGTGATCAACCTTGTCTTTCCAGTGCTTTTATATTATTTGTTTCTCAAAACCTTTGATTGCAGAATATTCACTGGTATTTAATCTTCAGGTACACATCATGCCTAAGACCTCTCAGAGTACATACTTAATGGGACAGTTTCTGAGATCGCTTTTTTAAATATCTCCATCATAGATGGTGGCAAATTTCAAATTTTTATTAGCCAGTGTTATTGGTGTTTATTGTTGCTGTCGATGGTGAAGATAATCATTTTTTTAAAGGAGGTTGAATATTTTGAAGAGAAAAGGTAATAGGAGTCAAAAGACGTTAGAGAAGGCAAAAAAGAATAAAAAAGTTAGCATCTTTACTCCTGTCAGATTCCCTGTATCAACCATATTCTCTGATAGTGTTGGTTTAGGACCATATTTTCTCACAACCATGAATCTTGTTCCTTCTACCATCCTTTTTTTTTTTTTTTTTTTTTTTTTTTTTTGCAGTTTTCGGCTGGGGCTGGGCTTGAACCCACCACCTCCAGCATATGGGAGAGGTGCCTGTGGCTCAAGGAGTAGGGCGCCTCCTTCCATTATCCTCTTTTAGTGTAAGTAGAGCTGTGTGCTTTAGCCTCAGAAATTTCTGAAATATTGTCTAAGTCTACCTGGACCCCACCTGCTTCTGTCTCATGGACTATCAAAGGAAAAACAGCAAGATTTCTTTAGGCAATCTCTCTCAATTTTATAATCCTCTACATGAGAGCTTAAGAACAGGCAATGATTCTGTACTATCATTGAAAGTGTTTTACAGGCAGCACCTGTAGCTCAGTGGGTGGGGTGCCAGTCACTTGCACCAGGGCTGGTGCGTTCAAATCCAGGCCCCACCCGCTAAAAGAAAAAACAAAGAAATAGTTGGGTGTTGTGACAGGCACATGTAGTCCCATCTACTTGGGAGGCTGAGGCAAGAGAATTGCTTAAGCCCAGAAGTTTGTTTTCTATTGAGAAAACAAAAAAATAACAAAAACCAGTGTTTTATAACATATAATCTCATTTTGAGTATTTCTGTGTCATGGAGTGTTTAATCTCTCATTTCCTATAAGAGTTTATTTAGTACATACTTCAATGTTAAAAAAGAATTCAAGTAGGGCGAGGTGGCTCACGCCTGTAATCCAAGCACTTTGGGAGGCCAAGGCAAGGCAGGCAAGGGAATAGCTTAAACCCAGGAGTCTGAGATTGCTGTAAACTGTGACAGCAGGACACTATCTATGGTATCGGGACAACAACGTGAGATTGTCTCCAAAAAAAAAGAATTCAGGAAATGCCACACCAAAACAAGATATGCCACCTTGGTATGCTGATTACTTCAAATTTAGGGTACTCTGGGAACAATAAGTGCATGGAAGGGCTTTTTCTGAACTCCTCTTGTCTGATTAAAGGCAGATCCTTCAAAAGGACTCAGTTGTCATGAATTCTCTTGAAGGGGTCAACAGGGAAACTTTACCTTTTCCCTTAGGTTGGTTTGCTGCAAAGATCAACTTACAGTAAGAGTAGATTAATAAGAGAAAGGTTTATTTTCAAATACCATGCATGGGGGGAGTAAGGGTGGGCGGGGAGGAACCACAAGAATGATTTCTCAAAATCTCAGTGGTCAGTGGCTTTTTTTTTTTTCCTTTTGCAGTTTTGGGCTGAGTAGGAACCCACCACCTCCAGCATATGGGGCTGGGGCCCTGCTCCTTGAGGCACAGGTGCTGCCCTGGTCAGTGGCTTTTAAAGATTCCTTTTAGAAGGGAGGGGGAAGAATATGGAACATATGCAAGCAGCATTTGGTTGCTAGGGGGAGTGTGTGTCGATAGGTGAAAACAGATTGATTTGCAAATTAACCTGAGGGACGGATCTGCCGCTTCAAACCACCTTAGGGCCAGGTTAATTAGCCTGCGATAAGGAGTCCAGCAGCCCTTTAAGATTTTAGATAGATTGCGGAAAGTCTTCGTTCAGAGTTTCTTGATTATCAATAGCCTTGAATTCAAAATAATCCTTATACCAAGGAATCGTATTTGGGGGTGAAATTTTCTTAGCACCTTTACTTTCCCCAGGGAAACATCATCAACCAGGAAAAATTAACTATCACAAGAGAGGAGACAGATGATCCATACCACACTCAGATGAGCCTTTGTAACAGGCCATCAGTTATTTTTTATGAGGCCTACTCATCTTTTCTCCAAGTCATATATTCTCCCCTAATATGCTAAAATACCCGGTCTTCTCTCCCCTATGAGGAGACTATATAAGCTTCTGGGTTTCACTAGGTTTTTGAGTATTCACTTTTCTTTCCTGCAGTGATCTCCACATGTATATAATAAATTTGTATATCTTTTATTTATCAGCCTGTGCTCAGTTTATTTCATATAGCCTGTTATCCAACCCAAAGAAAATAAAGGGAAAGTCTTCCCTCCCCTACAGTTAACAACTCTATATGCAAATAGGTACAGTAGAGGATGATGTGTAATTTTTGGAAATCACTAGAATCCTGTTGTAGCCAAGGAAGAAAAGAGGAAGGGGTGGAGTATTGGTAATGACTCTGGTGAATGAGAAAGACGTTTCTAGCTAGGAGGTGAGAGTCCTTGGTCTCACTAAGTCAATGTTATCTTGGTCAAGGTAAAATGAGGACAGTAGTCACTGTACCTAACTTCAAGGTGATCAATCTGAAAGCCTTACATATAAAAGTGAAAAGTTTCATTGTTCAGCTACTTTAAGAGGAATTAAGCCACAATAAAGAATCATTTGTTCCTTTTTCCACGTTTCTATTGAAACGTTTAGAGTTAAAATAACTCCTGGCACAGAAGTACTTCTTAAATGTTACCTATTTATAAATTGTTTTAAGTCCTTTTCATTCCAAAACCATAAAGCTCTATCCCAGAAAAGGACCAGTGGCCAAAACTCAGAACACCACCCCATTCCATGTTTGAGAATGGTATTTTGAGAAAATTAAATTGATTAATTGTTATTTTTCAAGTTAAAAGCCCATGGAGCCGAATTGGTGATTGGTTGAAACAAGAACCTAGAAAGAAGGATTATATGCAAATGAAGGATGCAAAATGTGATTTCCCATTGGGTACTTGACATTAGCCAATGAGAGAGTTCTCCACAGCCTACCTCCAGCCGGTATAAATACTTCCCTTGCTTTCCTTTCTACCGTGACCTAACTGCATTTTCTAGGAGACTATTTTCTCCTATTGTTGCAGCAGTAATGTCAGGTCGTGGAAAACAGGGCGGCAAAGCTCGAGCCAAGGCCAAGACCCGGTCCTCTCGAGCTGGTCTGCAGTTTCCTGTGGGCCGAGTGCACCGTCTGCTCCGCAAAGGTAACTATTCTGAGCGAGTCGGGGCTGGCGCCCCTGTATATCTAGCAGCGGTGCTGGAGTATTTGACCGCTGAGATCCTGGAGCTGGCGGGCAACGCTGCCCGTGACAACAAGAAGACACGTATCATCCCACGCCATCTACAGCTGGCCATCCGTAACGATGAGGAGCTAAACAAGCTTCTGGGCCGTGTGACCATCGCACAGGGTGGTGTCTTGCCTAATATTCAGGCTGTACTGCTGCCTAAGAAGACTGAGAGCCATCATAAGGCTAAGGGAAAGTAAAGCACTGGGTCTGCATTGGCCTTTTTCGTTTCTCTAGAGCAAGAAAAATCAGCTGAACAACAAAGGCTCTTTTCAGAGCCACCCACCATTTCCGTTAAATGAGCTGCCATGTTTGTTATGTTTCATGTTTAAAGGTGTGCTCAGGGTTTTATGTTTAGTTTTGCTTTTTGTTTTGTATAAAGGTTTTGAGGTAAACTCAAATGGTGGCACGCCTAGCAAACTACCCTACGGAAAAAATAGCCCATAGAAACCTGTAAGAGACTTTTGGAACAAAAGTCAAACATGTGCTCACAAATTACTTTTTGCAGAGACCAGAAAACAGCTTTACCTTTTGGAGAAAAGTATAGCAGTGCAGTATACACACCGGCTTTTAGAAAATTAGTGTGTATTTAAGTTGTTAAAAATAAATCCCTGTCACCAACGTTAGCACTCCCCTAGGTTGTTGAGAGTACCTACATACTCTCCGTCCAGGTTCAATAGACTGCACGCAATTAAACCAGCTATTGAGAGTATGTTGCATACATCTTGACACTTCACACTTAACATCTTCACCATGTATCTTCCAAAACCGGGAATATTTTCCTAATTGTCTACAATACACATGCCACACCCAAGAAAATAATTACCAGTTTAAATGCAGCCCGCGCGCGAATTTCCCTAATCTCCAAGTGTCTTTGCTTCCCCTCGCCCCCACCTGAACCTACTGGAGGTTTCTGCATCACATTCTGTGGTCTACCTTGTTTTAAATTGTAAGAAATTGGAAGCTTGCAGTGCAGGACTTTTGTCCACTCTGGGTATAGAAGCGAAGGGGTTAATAAATGACGTCAGCGTAGCTTCTGGAAATTGGCAGGACTTCGGATTGGTTCGCCAACCTGAAAACTGCTCTTAGTCTGCAGGCGGCGCGCAGAAATGGACCAATCCGAGAAGAACGCGGGGGCCTTTGAATGTCTCTGGGCCCAATAGTTGATGGTCTGACTCTATAAAAGAAGGGTGCCTCTTCGCCTTTTCTCATACGCGTCTCCGTGGGCACATTTTCCCCAATTTTTTGCAATGGCGCGGACCAAGCAAACAGCTCGCAAGTCTACTGGTGGCAAAGCACCTCGGAAGCAGTTGGCGACCAAGGCAGCTCGTAAGAGCGCCCCAGCCACTGGCGGTGTGAAAAAACCCCACCGCTATCGGCCAGGCACAGTGGCCCTGCGCGAGATCCGTCGTTATCAGAAATCAACCGAACTGCTCATCCGTAAGCTGCCGTTTCAGCGCTTGGTGCGTGAGATCGCGCAGGACTTCAAGACCGATCTACGTTTCCAGAGCTCGGCAGTGATGGCATTGCAAGAGGCTTGCGAGGCCTACCTGGTGGGCCTGTTTGAGGACACCAACCTGTGCGCCATCCACGCTAAGAGAGTCACCATCATGCCCAAAGACATCCAGCTCGCGCGCCGCATCCGCGGAGAAAGGGCATAGATGCAAACCTGCATTTTTGTCAGTTTGTGGATAACCCAAAGGCTCTTTTCAGAGCCACCCAATTAGTCCAAAGAAAGTAGCTGTAATCATTTTGCTAAAATTACCCCGAGCATGGGAATCAATGAACACTGAATTTTTAAGAAACCTATGGATAAGTTAACTAGGGATGATGACTTTACAAATAGCCCTACAAAGTAAAATATCTTTGATCTGTTAACCACATGAGGAAAGCTGGAATGCAAGTCCTCAGTAATACCTAGAATCCTTTGTAACGTGTGTTAGGATCCAAAAGTGAGTTAGGATGATTCTTAACATAACAAAGTTTTCCCTCATCTCAATACACAGTAATCTTGGGTTTCTTGTAACACGTTTATTCTTGAGTAAATGCTGGTTAGGAATCTGCGTATTTTCACAGCTAGCTATCCACTTTTCATAATGTTAGTCTGGCTACCATGCATAAATTCTGTAATAAATTTATATAGGTGACCTTGCTTATAAACATTCTTGGTTGTATTGCTTTGCCTCTAAGACTTGTTTGGTCTCAGGGAAACTTGCCCTTTCCCCGCAGGTCGGTTCCCTGAACAGATTAACTCACAGTTATGGTAGATTATTTCTAAATACCATGCGTATAGGGGTAACCACAAGAATGATTTCCCAAAGTCTCAGTGATAGTGGCCTTTAAAGATGCCTTTTAGAAGAGAGGGGGAAGAGAAACTGGAAAGTATAGGTATAGTAAGTGGCTGCTGGGGCGGGGGGGGGACGATGGGTAGACGGAAGGGAAACAGAGAGACAGGAATTGTGCTTCAAATGACCTTATCATAGGTCTATTAGCATGTAAAGCAACCCTTTAAGATAGAGGAAAGTCTTTGTTTAAAGCTCCCTGATTATGAAAAGCCTTTAATTCAAAATAATCTTTATACCAAGGAATCATATTTTGGGGTGAAATTTTCTTACCTTTTTCAGACTATACCAGGATGTTATATGTCACACCATTTTGCTTTTGCCTATAGTATCTATTCAGATCTAGGATTTATACATTTTAGATATTTTCCTTTTGTTTTCTAGACATTAGGGATTTAGCGCTGGAAGGTGATTGGAACGAGAATAGTCTATGTGGAAAACAAAATGACATTCACTTTAAACTTTAATTTTTATATTTCATATAATTACTTTTTATCATATTGTTTTCACATATTTTGCAAACTAACTTTAGAATGACTATATAGAATGCTGAACAACATGAAGCCACTAATTCCAAAGACACTGCTTCAGATTATACTTTACTCCTAACATTCTTTCTTTGACTACTTTTAAGATGTGAACTCATGAGTACCTTTCCTGCCCTTACAGCCACAGAACAAAGATTCTGTTTTATGTCTCCATTTACTTGAAGCCTTCAACAGAACAGCTGTCCAGTGTCTAAAAGAAAAAGATCAGTACTATTTTAGAATTCAGTACACTATTAATCACACTATAGGAAAACTCTGGATGCTTGCTGCAAAGAATTGTAGCTTACCCCCACATTACTGTTTACTGTGTCATCTACTACCCACTTTGTCGGGCTGTTATTTGGATACAAGCCTACTTGTGGACACATAGCATTATATAAATCATATTAATTTTCCAACATATCATTTTTCCTTATGTTTTAATCTAGGATTTTTAAAATTTTGGAATAGCTCAAACTCCTTACCTTCTGAAATTTTTCACTTGGCATTACTTAATTGCATAGATTCTGTTGCTTTTAAAAATTACATTTCAACAGATATTTTAAAAATCAGAGAATGGAAGAAATTCATTTGTGAAAATTTATTGAACATTTTACACTGGAAAACAGTGTCAGGAGTTTCATGTCCTTGCATTAAAAATCTATTACTTTTTATTAGAAGAGTGATTAAAATGATACTGGAGACAAAAAGAAGGTGTTTAATATTTGCAGAATATGTCACCTACAAATATTTGACTGTGGCAAAAGCACTGTGAAAACAGCAAACACAAGAAAAGTATTCTAATCTTCCCTTTTCTTCCTGAAAACAGAAGATAAAAATTCAATGTGAAAGATGCCCTCCCTATACCAGGAGAAATGTTCTGCAGCAGGGAGTTACAGGGGAGATAATTCTGCACAAATATAGCAGGAAGTCATAGCTTGAGAATTCTGAAAAAATTTTGTTAAAAAGGTTTTTATTTTCATTTAACCTCCCCATATGGTTTAGTTACTTTTCTACAATTGCCTCTCTTTGTTTAATTTAAAATAAAAGCATTTATGTACTGCTGTTTCTTATGAGGGCTCCTGTGTCCAGTAAAACTTGATATTAAGTAAGTTTGTATGCTTTTGTTCTTTGACCTGTTTAATACTAAATTAATTCTCAGGTCCAACTGGAAACTCTTAAATGGTTTAAGTATAATGTTACTTCTCTACAGTGTGTAGATTATATGCTTTAAATGTTCATTGTTGGGAGGTCTTTAGTTAAACACGATTTTTCTTCTCCAGTCAAAATAAAGTGATGTTACCCCACAGGATGAAATTTACAGCTAATGCTATTGGAGTCTAAAATCAGTTTTTGGTTTGTTAGTGAGAGTGAGGTGAAAAAGCAAGATTCTCAGAAAAGAGAAAGAAGTCAAGTTTGGGGCACATTTTTCATACCTAAAAACATAGCAGTAGCCCTTCCAGTTTTTCCAGCAGAAGTGATTTATTATTGAGTGTTTAACACAATAGAGGTTTAGCTGTGGGAAAGCTTAAGACTCAATTGTCAGTGCACCTTGGGAAAGGGAACAAAGGAATATTTTCTAACATTCATTTTTAACATATCATACATTAAAAAATAGAATCTGTCAACATCTTATACTTTATTACTGCTGTGATTTTAAAAATTCTTACTAATATATACACATTTATTGCTGGGAATAAAAACCTGAAAAAGAGAGCTCAGAGCAATACTCCAACTCCAGGCATATTTTTAAAGTAATAATATTAAAAAATAAGCCATATTTACATAACATTTCTTTTTGACAGTCTCTGTTCTCATGGTTTGTTTCCATTAGCCAAATCCACACAAAAGTACCATGAGTATCATTACCCCAGTTTTACAGATGAAGAAAAAGAGGCAAGTTTACAAGGTTACACAGCTAACAATCATTTCCTTTTGAACGACGAAAGTACAGTGTGAAGGGATAGCAAAACTCCATCACTACCTTTTTATGGCACTGGCTGGGCCCACAACGTAAACTGACATAAAATAAGTTAACAGAAAAAAGGCATACAAATTTATCTAACATATTTTGTACTAGGTATGAGAGCCCTCATAAGGAAGTGAAGACTCAAAGTAGTTAGCATCAGTTATTTGTATACTGAATTGGACAAATAATAATAAACTGTGAATAACTGCTAAGGCAAAAGTGCTTGGGGTAGGGTATTTATTATAATTGGGTAAGGAAGTGACCAAAAAGGGTTAGCTTAACAAGGTAGTTCATACAGAATTCTCTTGGCCTCAACTTCCCGTGGCTGATAAGAATGCTGGTTTTTAATTTTTTTCTAGTATAGGGAGAACATAATTCATTTGGCAATTTTCATCTATTGCTTTTAGGAAACAGAATGAAGGTCTGAGCGATCTTTCTGCACCTTTTTTTAAGTGCATTTAACTTAGTCAATCTGCCAAAGTGGTATACTTTTAACTTCAAACGTTTTGTCTTTAAAATATAAACGCTTAGTAAAATTTTCAATCGAAAGTATACCTTCAAATTTGAATGCCAGAGTTTGAATCGGGATTAACGAGTGAAACTACTTTCGGCGTTCTCTCCCGCGCCTAGCGCTAGGGTTGCGCCCAAAGGGGGCGGAGCACAGGTTGCGGAGTCACCACCCCATTGTCTCAGTCTTCAATGAGGTCCGATCGCAGAATATAACTACCGGGGGTCTAGGTTAGGCTCACTTATCGTCCCTGACGAACGCTAATCATGTCTGGTCGTGGCAAGGGTGGTAAGGGCCTTGGCAAAGGAGGCGCAAAGCGCCACCGCAAAGTGCTCCGGGATAACATCCAGGGTATTACCAAGCCAGCTATTCGGCGCCTGGCTAGGCGTGGGGGTGTGAAGCGCATCTCTGGCTTGATCTACGAGGAGACTCGCGGGGTCCTCAAAGTGTTCTTGGAGAATGTGATTCGGGACGCCGTTACTTACACCGAGCACGCCAAGCGAAAGACTGTTACTGCAATGGATGTGGTGTATGCCCTCAAACGCCAAGGACGGACTTTGTACGGTTTCGGCGGCTAAAACCTTCACATTTGGATTTCTTCTTTACCCAATGGCCCTTTTCAGGGCCGCCCACCGTGTCTCTGAGGGAGCTGTTGTGCTAAGCTTTACTTTTTTCCTCAGTTTAGTTTTATGGGACTGTATTTACCCGGCTAGTCGCCTAGCTACCTTTACGCAGCTCCTACTTTGCGCCAATAGGAAAGGCCCCAGGCGTCTGAGTAGGGCGGGGACTAGGGCCAAAAGCCCGCGGGCAAACCCGGATTCGGAGAGTTCCTGGGCTGTTTTGGCGCCCTCTGCAATAGTGAGTAAGCGTCCATAACCTCAGTCCAGTGCAGTGGAGTGATCTAGCTTTACTCCGTGGTCTGCGAAACTATCTTTTTAAAAAAATTATGTATTTTCTGAGACAGAGCCTCAAGCTGTCCCCCTCGGTAAAGTGCTGTAGCAACACAGCTCACAGCAACGCCCTAAAATTCCTGGGCTCAAGCGAGTCTCCTGCCTCCGCCTCCCAAGGAGCTGGGACTACAGGCACCCGCCACAATGCCCGGATATTTTTATTTATTTTTTTTATTTCTTGGTTGCAGCCATTATTGTGTGGCGGGCCTGGGTTGGATTCGAACCTGCCAAGTCAGGTGTTATGTGACTGGCGCCTTAGCCGCTTGAGCCACAGGCGTTGAGCCTGATAGCATTTTTGTTAAAGGATTAACTACTGTCAGTGCAAGCCCAAACAAAGCAGCTTGATTTTCTTTTTAGACCAGTAAGCATTACTAACAACTTCGGGTGATGATGTTGTCTGCTAACAGGTGGAAAAGTCGGCTAAAATAAAGACTGCCATCAAAATGCTTAGGTGTCTATCTCTAGTTCACAGTTTACCCTGAATGTCAGGGAAGATCTACATTTTATCCACCCTGGTCGCAACTACCTTCCTTTCCCTCCGCCTCTGTCCTTTTCACGGACTCTGCTGGCGCCCTAGTTTCGGGTTAAAGGCGTTAGCATTACTGATTTACATTCTCAGGCTGAGGGGTCTCCACATCAGGCTGCCTAAGTAGTTTGGAAATCCCACTTCCTAATCAGAGGTAGCCTGTTTTATAATTAAGGACTGTATTTCTTCCCAACCCTGAGGCCTGTGGCAGGACCTAATGTAGAAAGAAGTAGTTGTAAGGGAGAAATCCTTCTTAGATTAACAGTAGCTCTCAGAAGCCTCTTGCTCCTTTGTCATAATACCCTCTCTCCCCGACTGCCTTCTCCCCTTCTCTGTGCCTTAAATTCTAAAATTCAATTTCTACTTTTGTATTATGAAAATTTCAAACCATATGATACAATAATAAAAGGTTATGTTTTAATTTAGGAATCCAAAACTTGGAAGTCAGACAAGTGAATATTCATTTGATTTAGTTTAATACTTGAAAAATATGTTCAGGCTGCTTCAGGTTAAAAATAAAATTTAAAAAAAAGTGAAAGAAAACAATTTTGTTATCTAGTTACTTTGCTAACAAACCTCTTTCAGACCCTAGAGGAGATATTGCATAGGCAGTTAAAAGTGAGTGTAGGTAAGAAGTCTGTGCCACATTAAAATTTAGGAGTTGTCATATAAATGAAGAAACTAGATGAGATCACTAAAACTTCGAGCATAATTTAGTGCAGCATTGTTTGTAGTGGTCAATAATGGGAACTTTCATCACAAGGAACTGGGTAAAGTGATCTATATTCATAAAATGGAATACTACACAACACCACTAAAAAGTGAAAGCCATATTGCAGTAGAAACTCTCACTAAATAATATGGTGAAAGTTATATTGCAGTAGAAACTCTCCAGTGTCTCTTGGGTCAGCTCTTAGATCTGTTCTTTTTTTGGTGATCTCATCTAGTCTCACCATTTATATGTTCTGTATTCTCTAAAATAGTATATTCAACAGGAGAGCACCATGGCCTACCTGTAGGTGCCAGGTTAGCTTGTAGCAATGCCAAAACCTGTGAAAATGGCAGCTTCCAGCTACTTCTCATTCCCAGTGGTTGTGTTTTGGACAGTGGGCTTAACGTCTCCAAATGCTAACCAATTTCTCCCACCCACTTCAAGCTTCACAAAGAATCACAGAATTTAAGAAAAATGTTGATGCAATTATAAGTTATCTTCCTGACCTTTCCCCTAATGTTCAGACAAATATGCCATAATACAATGGCATATTTGATACATGTACTTGAATATCTAATGTGCATCTCCAACTTATTCAAAATAAGTATCTTGACACACAAACACCAAGTCTGTTTTTCCTCTGATATTTTCTATCTAAAAAAATGGAACTCCATCTGCCAGCAGCTTTGGCCAGGACCTTTGCAGTCCCATTTTGCTTTAGTTTCTCACAACTTTCATACAATGCATTTAGCTCTGTGTTCAAAATCAATTAGAATACATTTCACTACTTTCTTTGCTGCTTCTCTAGGGCAAGCCCCTATCACCTTTCATCTAGATGATCATAGTGAACCTCAAACTAGTCTTCCTGCTTTCACTTAGTCCTCCCACACCCTATAGCTATCTACCTAGCACAATCCTCAAAACATTCCAGTGGCTTTCCATCATCGTCATAATAAAAGCCAGCATCCTTATCATACACATTGTACAAGTAAGGTGGCCAACCATGCCAGTTTGCCTGACTCAGAGGTTTCTAAGGGTACAGCACTTTTCAGTACTACAACTTACTAAGTCCCAGACAAACCAGTATAAGTTGGTCAACCTACCTAGGAGGCCCTACCAGAGATGGCCCTTCGCTACCCCCTGACCTCATTCTTTATCACCTTTCTTTTTCTTCACTGACCTCCTCGCTGTTTCTGGAATGAACCAAGCATTTCCAGCCTCAGAGCATTTGTACTTATCCCTTTCTTAATTCCTGTGATTGTCTTATTCCAGATATCTGCATGGCTTCAGACCTCATTTCATTCAGGCTTCTACTCAAATATCCACCTTAAGAAAGAGACATCACCTCACCATCTTTTGTAAAATAATACCTTTCTGCTCATTTAGCAATTATAACTGATAAAACATGTTCAAATAGCATACATATATATCTGCATATAATTCTCAGATATGTATGTATCTCGGAAAAATACGTTCTTTCTTAATATTTTGTTTGCTGTCTCCTACAACTAGAATATAATTTTTCAAAAGTAGAGACTTTGTTTTGTCTGTGAAGTACCTGTATATCCCTAGTATCCCTAGAACAGAGCTAATGTCTATAGCTTATAAAGGTTTGTTTAATAAATGTTTGCATGAATCTTCTACACAAGTCTCCAGACCCCCCACCATGCCCACTAGAGTGCAAAGACAATCAATTTCCCATCTGTAATTTCTTGACCTGTCACTCCCCAAAACAATCAGGATAGCAGTTTGTCTCTAGATCTGAGGAATGAGGCAGGGGCTGTAAATTAAGCTGCATTTTTTTAGTCTTGAAATAGGACGGCATGACTGTTAGGACTGCATTACTGTTAATAATATTCAAAACAGCCAGACAGACCATAACAATAGCCAGTCAGGGCTATTAGAGGGAATTCTAATTCATTGCTCACTGATGTAGCCCAATGTCTACAATATCTGAAACATTACATGAAGGTAGTAAATAGCTCTTGAAGCATACCAGCAAAGGAAGACTTAAAATGACCACTCTCCCTACCAAGCTCATTTTTGCTCCTCTGACTCATTTCCTGAAACCACCCAGAATACAGATATAAATTCTCTCCATTGTTGGTTTTAAATTAAGCCAAGCTGGGTTCTTTTGTCATCTTCTAAGAAATCCTGGGTGACAACTGTAAGGTGGAAATCATGACCCCAAAATGAAGGAGAGACAGTCATGACTGAAGCTAACATTCTGAAGCTGAACTCAGTCCTCTATAAAAATGATACCAAAAAGAACCCAAGAACAGAGGCATTTGTGAGTATCTATTCAGGTAAAAATATTTCCCTATTACCCAACTTTAAGTGAGCTCACGTCTCTTCCAGCTGAATTCTGAAGGCTTATGTACTAATGGAAAATATAAACGGATCATAAATGACCTTTAAAATTCTGTGGTTGCAGTGAATGACTTGACAAAGCCCACATTTCCAAGTCTAGCAGGAGGCCCTTCACATGTCAACAGTGCCAACTCTTAGTGACCTCATATCATCTCACTGTCTCTCCCTCCCTTTCCTCCAGATATAAATCAACTTTATTAAAATAGAAGGTGCCCAAAGCTAGTATACATACTTTGAGAAAGGAAAAAACTATTAAAATTGTAATATTCATCCTAGCACTCTGGGAGGCCAATGAAGGAGGATTGCTTGAGCTCAGGAGTTTGAGACCTGGCTAAGCCAGAGTAAGACCCCATCACTACTAAAAATAGAAAAATCAGCAGGGTGTCATGGAGGGTGCCTGTAGTCTCAGTTACTTAGTAAGCTGAATTGAAGCAGGAGGATCACTTGAGCCCATAAGTTTGAGGTTGCCATGAGTTAGGTTGACACCTTAGCAAAAGGAAAAAAAAAGTAATATTCAATATATACCTATAACAAAAGATGAATACAGGTCACCATTGACTTCTGCAGTTACAAGAAGCACTCAAAGTGGTTATCATCAGCAGTGAACTACTGGTCCAGCAATGCTAACATGCCGTTTCAATATTTCTTCACATACTGCCAGTGTAGCTAGTTTTCTATTTACACTACATTCTTAAAGGTCTCCCATACTCATGCCTCCATCATCATTGTACTTTCACAATGTTCTAGAATTTCAAATACAACTTCAAAATGATCTTGTGCTTCTCTAAGGACAACCTGGCTTCCACCATTTTCTTTGTCCTGCCTGTTGCATTGTCATGAATGAATGCCAACTTATTTGATTAACACCACCATCTTTTGATCAAACATCATACTATGCATTGCTACAGTAATTCAACTCACCCTCGAAAAGTTACACGTAGATATTTCTTAAAATGTGTACACATTTCTTGGCACCCTGGTATTTTACATACCATAAAATTTACCCACTTTAAAGTGTAATTCAATGAATTTTAGTATATTTACTTAGTTGTATAGCTATCACTAAAATCTAATTTTAGAACATTTCCATCAGCCAAATTTCCATTTCTTTGTGAAGAAAGGAAAAGTTCTGGCTAATTTGCTGAGGGCTGTGTTGGCACTGAAAGAGAGTGCCTAAACCTTTACTCCCTAAACCAGATTTTATTTTTACATATATATGCATTTATATATTAAACATTATGCAATTTATATAATACATATTATTTAATGTAAATATTAAATGTTATGTATTTTTTATGTATGTATGTATTTTTTTATGTATGTATTTTTTTTTCCTTTTTTTGAGACGGTATTACTGTGTCATCTAGGTAGAGTGCTATAGCATCATAGCTCACAGCAACCTCAAACTCCTCAGTTAAAGCGATCCTCTTGCCTCAGCCTTCCAAGTAGTCCCACTACAGGCGCCCTCCAAAACGCCAGGCTAGTTTTTTCTAATTTTTGTAGAGACGGGATCTCTCTGTTGTTCAGGACAGTCTCCAACTCCTGAGCTCAAACAATCCACCTTCCTCGGCCCTCAGAATGTTGGGATTACAGGCGTGAGTCACCACTCCCGGCCCTTAAACCTGATTTTAATATTTCCTGAATCTAGTGGAGCCTAAATCCGGGTTCCATTTCGGAGTTTTTGTTTTTTTGTTTTTTTTTAAGTCTATACAAATATTTGGGCTGATAATTTCCGTACTGTTCCCAGTACAAGATTAAGGGAGATTTAGATGTCGCTTACTCGTTTCATCATCCATTAAAAACAATTTTTAAAAAAAAATTTCTAAAACAGGATTTTGCCATTTTCAGTAAAGCTTTTTACCATTTTTCCATCTCCCTCTCTGGCTAGGCTCAGGACTATTAGGTCATCAGTTCTGATTGGTTGACACTCCGAATGGGGCTTGCTGATTGGGCAGTAATATGCTTTGTTCGCTGAAACGCGTGAATACCTTAAAATAGCTGGTTGTTTTTCACTTATATTTCGAGTTATCATTGCTCCCTTGCCACACCCATGAAAGCTGGGCAAAAGAAGGTAAGTGGGTATACTGTTAGGCAGTTGCATGAGCATAAACTTTAAACGATTAAACATTTAACCCCTTCCATGTCTTCTTTGTTCCTTTGGCTTTGTCAGTATTTATGCATTGAGTTGTTTAGTCCAGTGACGTTACCACAGCTCTTCTTTTGATCATTTGGGCGGCCCTGAAAAGGGCCTTTGGTTCATAAAGGCAAGCCATGGCCAATTCAGAAACCCTAACCGCCAAAGCCATATAGTGTACGACCTTGGCGCTTAAGGGCGTAGACGACATCCATGGCTGTGACAGTCTTGCGCTTGGCGTGCTCTGTGTAGGTCACAGCGTCCCGGATCACATTTTCCAAGAAAACCTTGAGCACCCCGCGTGTCTCCTCGTAAATCAGACCGGAGATACGCTTGACTCCACCACGCCGGGCGAGGCGCCGGATGGCCGGTTTGGTGATGCCCTGGATGTTGTCACGTAACACCTTACGGTGACGCTTGGCACCCCCCTTACCCAAACCTTTACCGCCCTTACCACGTCCAGACATGACTTCCAAAGATCTGAGCCAACTGCAAGTTAGAGAGAAAAGATCTGATCCTTATATACCTTCCTCCCCTTTTCTCCCCACCCCTCAGCAGATACAGACAATGAAAAGCGCGCAGGCGGGAAACCTGACGCTTAAAGTCCCGCCCCTTAAGGCCGCCTCCAGCACCAAGCCGGCTAGACCAATGGTTTTTGCTTCCTTAACTGAGCTACATAGTTTTGCTTGAAGTAGGTGTAGAATTTAAGTGTAAACTCCCTATAATTCCGAAGATCCTGTATTTTAAGAAATACTCTAAAATTTTTCACAATAAATTTTAAATCCTGGTAATCCTAAGAATGTCAAGGTCAGAGACCAATGTAAAATGACAAGATTTTATTTTCCAGTAGTTTCCTTTTAATGTTCCGTAACTAATCACATAAAAATTGTTTTTGATAGAGTCTCACTATGGTCGCCCTCGGTAGAGTGCCATGGAGTTTCACAGCAACCTCAGGCGATTCTCTTGCCGCAGCCTCACTTGTAGCTGGGACTACAGGCGCCCGCCACAACGCCCGGCGCCCAGCCATTAGGTTCTTTGTACTGTTCTTGTTCATATCTTTTACAACTTTTTCAACTGGTCCAATCTTAATATTCTCGAAATGCCTGCCCTTTCACGTACTTCTTAAAACTAACCGGGCAAAATGCCGCCGACATGTTTAATTTTGATATGTGTACGGCTAGCTTAACTGACTTAGTGAGCTTTTTACAGCCACTTTACTTGAAAATGTGGTGGCTCTGAAAAGAGCCTTTGGTTGAAGTATCAAAGCTGACAGTGAAATCACGCCCTCTCTCCGCGAATTCGGCGGGCGAGTTGGATATCCTTTGGCATAATGGTGACGCGCTTGGCGTGGATAGCGCACAAATTGGTGTCCTCAAAAAGCCCCACCAGGTAGGCCTCGCATGCCTCCTGCAGCGCCATCACTGCAGAGCTCTGGAAACGTAGGTCGGTTTTGAAGTCCTGCGCAATTTCGCGCACCAGGCGCTGAAAAGGCAGCTTACGGATCAGTAGCTCAGTAGACTTCTGATAACGGCGAATCTCGCGCAGGGCCACGGTTCCAGGCCGATAGCGGTGGGGTTTCTTCACGCCGCCGGTGGCCGGCGCACTCTTACGAGCTGCCTTGGTTGCCAGCTGTTTGCGTGGTGCTTTGCCACCAGTGGATTTACGAGCGGTTTGTTTTGTGCGGGCCATAACGGGTAACACATACAACCCTTAAACCAAACAATCCTGTAAATGGCTACCAGAGTTGTTGCTATTATTTATAGGAGGGTAAGTGTAGTGATTGGATGAGAAAAAAAGTTTAAATATTACGTCTTAGGAGCCGATTGGTTTATTTTTAAAGTAGCCAACAAACGTACAGTTTTATTGGCTACTATATTCTATCCAAAGCTTTTTTTTTTTTTTTTTTTAAAGAGACGTGGGCGTCTCGCTTTGTTCCCTGGCTGGCCGGAACTCCTGGACACAAAGGATCTCCCGGTTCAGCCCCGGAGTTGCTGGCATTACAGCTGCCTGCTAACTCATTTCGCGCTTTTTTTTAAAAAACTTTTTTTGCATCTGATTTTCTTGACTGGAAACTTTGATTGAGCATGTTTACCTTTTAATAAAATTAAAGATATCAGCCTCAATGGTATTGTAGTTCTCCAATTCTGTATAATCTTCAGTTCTTAAAAAAAAATTAAGGTATTGCCCATTCTTTTTCTTAAAATGTATCCTTTAGGGGTTTTTGTTCGTCTACCCAATATCGAGTTAGAAGTTTCTGAAAACTCACAAAAATGGGATTCTTTTGTCATGCTTTAATTTAGAACCTTCGTTTGAACCTACAAAGCATAATCTTTAATGCAGTAAGCTACACTAATGCTCATAAAAACATCTTGCTGAATGTTTATCCTCTTTGGAATCCTACACTTGCGGCTTCCCAAAGCTCTTGTTTTCTAAAACCTTGGGAATGCTTTGCCAGGCGCGAAATCGCGGTTCCTTAGAACTAGCGCCAGATAAGGCCAGTTTGCAATTGTTCCCCTTGCTGAGCTGGTTGGAGGAACCCTGACCGTCAAAAGCATATTTTAGCTTTCTGGAGCGACCTGACAGTTTAAATCATCTCAAACATGGAAATGGTGAGAATATGCGACCCTTTTTACTAACAGGTAGGCCACACTACATTTTGATTGGTTTGAGCTCATTTATTTTATTGAAGTCTAAGCCAATGGAAATGGTAGAGCCATTAACTTAATAAAAACATAGTATTACAAACTACCCTGTATCAGAAAATTTGGAGTAATTCCTTTTTCAAAGTTGCGTTTGTTTAGATTGATTTATTACCCTAATAAAAGATTGTATTTTTTAAAAAGGAGTTTTACTTACAAACTTTCCAACATACATAGTATGCCTGTTTTATAATTGACTAGTCTTCAAACTAAGATGGATAGTTTTGTTTACAATTGTTCTCTACCAAGTTATTAGAAATTATATGACACATTTGAAAACAGCTCAGTAAAATGTGAGGTAGAAAAGACTGGTAGAGAAGACGGACACAAGAAGTGTCTCTAACAATATTAGCATGTTATTTAAAAGAAACGGAATTCTCCAGTTACCTAGCCCAGTGCGGACTTGTTTGAAAACTGCCACTGTGCGCGCGGAAGACACCGCCTTAAGCTCCCGAGCCCTAGGCGGTTCTGTGGAAGTAGAGCTCAGTTTAATGGCATTTTATTTTCCTGTTGATTAAGTCTATGTTTACCAGTGTGAAATCGTTTTAGCGTGTTGTTTTTAAATGCTCTTTATTGGTACGGTTTAAAGGGCGGGTGCCATAAAATCTTATCCCCAGAGTATGTCCTTTAGTTTTTCACAGTCCGGCTACCTAAACCCTCACTCAGGACAATGCCTGTCAAGAAACGGTTTCGTTCCCTGTGGTTTATTTAATGCCTCTCATAGGCTCAATTGTGAGCTTCATAAATCTTGGTAGAATGAAAAGAATGAGATGATCATATCACGGTACCTTCATATCGTGTACTGACATGAAAACATAGGTTGTAAATGTTAAAACCTATTTGGGCTATGTTGTATTAAAATTAAGTTCGTTGGACTGCAGAAATAAATTGCAATTGCAGAAATTGTTTGCATACTGTTTCTCACACATGCGGTTAATTGCGCCCTTAGTGAATTCTGGTGTTTTCTCCGATTCCTTTTCCTTTGGCCATAGTACGTGAAAGGTATTCGCCAGACATACCGCTCTAAATAAAACATTGCCGGGAAATGCAGTGGCATTGATGAGAACTTGTCTCAAATCTGCAGACAAGACCTAAAACCCTTGCTTTCCTCTCTCCCACCCCAACTGTTTAAAACACAGTATTTTACCTTTCTTACAAATTAGAAATGAACATCCCTGACAATGCGTCCTCTAATAGTTTCTGGAAAATACTCTGAAATTTTACAAACTTCCCCTCATTCTATCTCTTCCTTCAAAAATAACTTTTTGAGAGGTAAGAACGCCCTTTGATGTTTCTGGGCGGTAGGGCCTCCCTATAGTTTCCGTCTCAACTAGGCGATAGGGATAGCCTTTTGGTGTTTGCCGGCGGGCAGGGGAAGATCAATTTTAGGCCTTAGCGACACCTCCCACCCTACGCCATATTCTCAGACACTGTTAAGACCGCCGCGACGCTCTGGGCGCTAGGGAACGAGGGGCGGGCACTGGGGCGCACCAATCACGGTGCAGCCCCGCCCTATAAATACGCTGCGCCGGGGCTTTTTTTGCACCTTTCTGCCCAGTTAGGTTTTAATCAGTTTAGTTTGCTTGCTTCTGCAGTTGCTATGTCTGAGACGGCACCACCCGCCCTAGCCGCTTCCACTGCTCCTGTGAAGCCTTCAGCTGGCAAGAAAACGAAGAAACCTGCGAAGGCTGTAGCACCCGCCAAGAAAAATGCTGGTCCCTCCGTATCGGAGCTGATCGTGCAGGCTGTTTCCTCTTCTAAGGAGCGCGGTGGCGTGTCTCTGGCTGCTCTTAAGAAGGCGCTGGCGGCTGCTGGCTACGACGTGGAGAAGAACAACGGTCGCATCAAGCTGGGCCTTAAGAGCCTGGTAAACAAGGGTACGTTGGTGCAAACTAAGGGCACCGGCGCTTCTGGCTCTTTTAAGCTCAACAAGAAGGCCTCTGTGGAAGCTAAGCCCAGTGCCTCAAAGGTAGCAGTGAAAGCCAAGGCAGTGGCCGCTTCTAAGAAACCTAGAAAGGCCGCGGGGGCTACTGCTATGAAAAATGTGAAGACTCCCAAAAAAGCTAAAAAGCCTGCTGTAACAAAGGCTTCCAAGAGCCCCAAGAAGTCTAAAGCAGTGAAGCCCAAAAAAGGTAAAAGTCCTGGCAAGGCTGTGAAGCCCAAAGCGGCCAAGGTGAGGATGACTAAGCCAAAGACTGCTGCCAAACCCAAGAAGGCAACAGCCAAGAAAAAGTAAAGTTTTGGTTGGAAGCTTCTTCTACTGACCCAACGGCTCTTTTAAGAGCCACCTATGTATTTCAGAAAAAGAGCTCCAGCATATGAGACCTCAGTACCCTAGCAAAAGCGATGGCTGTGAAGCCAAGCTTTGCTCTCAATATTATAATCACTTTTTTTGAGTCTAGTTTTAGGTTCCAGCTAACAACATCTTTCAGGTGACTTAAAATACACCATATGTTATGTCGAGTATAGTCCTACTTTCTGCCCTTTAGTTCGCAAACTCACCAAAATAGCCTTTTAGATGCACTTGGAAGTCTCATATCCTGGAGGAAATGGTATTGGTATAACCCCCGACCCAGACTTGGATTGTACATTATGTATATATGTATATATATATATATATATATATATGAATGACGTTTTTTACTCCAACTTTCGTGGCTAGTTTAAATTCAAAGCCAGGGATTTTGCATTCTTGGGCCAATGTTGCTTACAGGGCTTTTCCGAATCAGGCTTTAAGAAACGTTTTTTGGAGTACATGGTGAAATGTTTGGTTTAATCACGCCCTCTTTCCGCAGGTGTGGCTAGTAAAGTAAGTGAAAACAACAGTGACCCGCTCTGGTGAATGGCGTCTAAATTGGCCTCCTCAAAGAGCCTCCCCCTGGTAGGCCTCGCTCGCCTACTGCTGCGCGATTAGAGTTCTGAAGATGCCGGTTGCTCTTGCTTCGCCCAGCCCATTTCCTAGATAGACTTGCTGGCTATCGGCTTGGTTTGAAGGGTTGGAGTGGGGGAAGTGGGGGGGCGGGGGGAGGTTCATGTTTAGCACAAAGGAGCTTAGCTGCAATGGAATCTTAGAACTGAAGCCTCAAATCCTTTTTTTTTTTTTTTTTTTTTTTTAGGAGACAATCTCACTTTGTCGCCCTCTATAGAGCGCTGTGATGCCCCATACTTCACAGCAACCTCAAAGTCTTGTGCTCAAGAGTTCCTCTTGCCTTGGCCTCCCAAATAGCTGGGACTACAGGTGTCTGCCACAATGCCTGGCTATTTTTAGAGAAGGACTCTCGCACAGGTTGGTCTCAAACTCCTGAGCTCGATCAATCTACCCTCCTAGGCCTTCGTGGCTCACGCCTGTAATCCTAACACTCCCTTCTTTTTATAGAAACAAAAGCGCCCCAGTTGAATATTTGAAAGTTATATTCTGTGCCGAACTGGATCATCAGTCCTGCCATTTGGGTTTGTTTTTTTTTTTTCGCAGTTTTTGGCTGGGGCTGGGTTTGAACCCCACCTCCGGTATATGGGGCCGGCACCCTACTCATTTGAGCCACAGGCGTTGCCCGAGTCTTGCCGTATTTTCAATTCTGATGGAGCTACTCACATTAAATGCTGGGGACCTTTTGGGAGGATTTAAGCCTTCATTCACACTTTTAATTCCAGGATTCAGATTTTACTAATTTTTTAATTTTTTATTTGTTTGTTTTTAGAGACGGAGCCTCACTTTATTGCCCTTGGTACAGGGCAGGGGCGTCACAACTCCAGCAACCTCCAACTCCTGGGCTTAGGCGATTCTCTTGCCTCAGCCTCCCAAGTAGCTGGGACCACAGGCGCCCGCCACTACGCCCAGCTATTTTTTTTGTTGCAGTTTGGCCTGGGCTGGGTTTGAACCCACCACTCTCGGTATATGGGACGGGCTCCCCACTTACTGAGCCACAGGCGCCGCCCTACATTTTACTAATTTTTTGTTCGCATCGAACAAACAGTATATAATGAGCCAATTTTGCTCATTTTTGTATAGCACAGGTCAATTAGTTGTAAAACTTCATTTTTGCACATGCACATATAAGTTTTTTTTTTTTTTTAAGACAGAGTCTCACTTTATCGCCCTCGGTAGATTTTTTGTATACGCACATATAAGTTTGTTTTTGTTTTTTTCTTTTAGAGACAGTTTCACTTTATCGCCCTCTGTAGAGTGCCATGGCGTCACACAGCTCACAGCAACCTCCAGTTTCTGGGCTTAGGCGATTCTCTTGACTCAGCCTCCTGAGCAGCTGGGATTACTAGCGCCCACCAGAATGCCCGGCTATTTTTGTTGTTAGTGGTGCAGTTTGGCAGGACCAGGTTTGAACCCGCCACCCTCGGTATATGGGGCCGGCGCCCTACCCACTGTGCCACAGGCGCCGCCCAACACGTACAAGTTCTTTAATTATCAGTTGTACTTCTTAGAAGATCTTTTCCTTTTTTCATCTGTTTCCATAACTCCCTCCATCCTCTAAAGTCTTCATTACAGGCAGGTCAGATCACTGGATTTCCTTCCCCCAAATTGATACTACCATAGCTATCTGTGTTTTCCTTTAAATTTAGTCTCTTACACACATATCTGTACACATGCATAACTGATTTACTTTGGGGTTAGAGTTACTACTTTTTCACAAAATATTATGTACATTGTCCATGTTGCTTTTCTCTTAACAAAACCTTTCAAAAATCTTTCAGATGATATGTTTAATGTCCTTCACATGGAGCAGCATTATTTATTGATCCATTTCCTATTAATGAGCTTTAATGTTTCCAGTTACAGCAGCTGAACACCGTGCACTAAATAATAGAGTTTCAGAGCAGAGATTGCTAGGTTTTAGAATATATGTATTTTAAATTTCAATAGGTGTTGACATATCTTGAAAATAGCTCACACTTCCAGAAACGTGTGAGATCACTCCCCTTCCTCCATTCCAACTATCAAGGAATGGTTTCATTAATTTCTGCCAGTCTCATGACTGTTAAATTATTTCATGTTGATTTGCATTGCCATAGTTGCTAGTGAATCCTTTTCTTTAGGGTTATTGGCCTTTTGAATATGCTCCTGGGGAATTTCCTGCTTGTATTTCTTACTTTTCCACCCGGCAGCTTCTTTTGTCCCACGGTGTTTTTCACATAATAAAGAAATGAACTTTATACTTAAACCACCTGTGTTGCCAATAGTTCTCTATTTTTGATATTTTTTAGTATTTTCTTTGCTTATGGTATATTTTCATTTACATGTATTTGATATATAAATGTTTAAATATTAAGTGATATAATTTTAATAATTTAATAATGTTAATATTAATTTCAACATTAATATTAAATATTTTAGTCACAAATGTGTCTTTCATGGCTTCTAGGTTTCTAGTTTGGGTTAAGAAACTACCCCACTCTTCTATTATTTCTGCAGTCTTTTGTTATTTTGTTTTAAAAAAATTTTCAGTCTCTAAACTGTCTGGAATCTATTTTATATTGTTTAAGATACAATCCAAGTTTGCATTCTCCGAAATTAATGAATAGTTTTTCCAAACTCACTTATTAATTAATACATTCATTTTCCCACTGAACCAAAATATGCCATCTTTTAAGTTCTTAAAGTGAGACCTATTTTTTTCTACTTGTCTTTCCATGTAAATTATGTACTTTCTTAATTTTATTCCTACTTAATTTATAGGTTTATTTCTATTGTGAAAGGAATATCCTCTTTTTAGATCATATTACAGAGAAGAAATGTATTGCTATCATGTATTGATACAATTTTAATTTGTTCAGTGCTTTCTTACATGTTATGTCCTCAAATTCAATGTGATTACATGACTAAACTAGATGAGTATGTTTTTCTTTTTTTGGCCAGGGCTGGGTTTGAACCCACCACCTCTGGCATATGGAGCCAGTGTCCTACTCCTTTGAGCCACAGGCGCTGCCCGAGTATGTTTTTCTAAAATTGTTATCTATAAGAGAAAAACAGGTGTGCAGTAGGGGTTTAAGGGAGGATGAATCAGATATTCTGAAATTTGTGGAACCTAAATTACCCAGTAGATGAAGCATTAATCAACTGGGTTAAATGTTGCTGATAGATGCAGGGGTGTCCAACCTGGGGCCTGTGGTTGCATGCTGATTTTGTGAGGACTTTTTTGCTTATCTGTGGTGTCAATAGCACAAAAAGTATGCATGGACTTTTATTTTTGCTAATCAGCTTTTATTAGTGTTTCTGCATTTAACATGTGGCCCAAGACAACTCTTATTTTTTCAATGTGCAACAGAGGGAAAAAAAAGTTGGACATCTCTGGAAGAACAAGCTTGAGACTAGTAGTCCCCTGGTTTTACAGCCTGGAGATCACTGGTGGTCTTAACAAAAGTTTTGGAGAGGACAGAGTTGATGTGAAGTAGATTTATAAATTTGAGAGTTGCAGGTGTATGGGTATGGCCAAACTGCAACAAAAAAATAGAAGGGGGTGTGGCAGGTGCCTATAGTCCCAGCTACTTGGGAGGCTGAGGCAAGAGAATCACCTAAGCCCAAGAGGTGAAGGTTGCTGTAAGCTGTGATGCCACAGCACTCTATCTAGGGTGACAAAGTGAGACTCTGTCTCTAAAAAAGAAAGAAAGAAAGAAAGAAAGAAATATAATCTGTACATATATATATTATGTGTATATATATGTATATATTACATATATAAAATAACCTTGAACATAGGACTGGACACAGTGACTCATATCTATAATCCCAGCACTTTGGAAGGCTGATACAGGAAGATTTTTTAAGGCCAGGAGCTCAAGTCAAGCCTGGGCAACAATAAGAACTTGTCTCAAAGAGGAAAAAAACCAAAAAAACAATAAAAGGAGGTAAAGTGGCATATGCCTATAGTCCTAACTACTTCAGAGGCTAAAATTGGAGGATCACTTGAGTCCAGGAGTTTAAAATTACAGTGAGCCATGATCATGCAACTGTGGTCTACCCCAGAAAACAGAGTCAGATCCTGTCTCTAAAAAGATTAAATTTCCCAGTTAAAAGATACCAAATGGTCAAATGGTTTTTTAAAAAACCCAATAAACTGTAGACTGCTGTCTATAATACACTCACTTTAAATGTAAAGACACACATAGACTGAAAAATGAAGGGATGGAAAAAGATAATCCATGCAAACAGAAACCAAACAATATTTACAACAGATAAAAGATAATTTAAGTCAAAAACTATAAAAAGAGACAAGGACATCATACTGGGGGTGTCAAAAAATGTATATACATTTTAAGCTGTTATCTACTTTTTGAAGTCAAAATGAATTATAGTACCAATGTGTAGTGTGATGTTTGCTCTAAAGATGGTATTGATCAAATGAAGGACAATCAGAAAATGGTGAAATCATGGTTATCCTTAGAGGAGCAAATGTTGTTTTGAAGTGGTATTTGAAATTCTAAAACATTGTGGAAGTACAATGACAATAGAGGGATAAGTATGGGGAACCTTAAAGGAAGTGGTGTACTGCAGAAAACTGATTACACTGGCAGTACTTTGGGAAGAAATTGAAATAGCATGCATTGTAATACAGGTGGACACTTTGATAATTGTTGCTCAAGCAGTAAATTGCTGTAATCAAAAGTGTCTGGACCATGATGGTAACCATTTTGAGCACCTCTTATAATTGCAGAAGTCAAACGTGACTTATATTCATCTTTTGTTGTTGATACATATTATTATAATTTTAATACAATTTGCAATTTTTTCCATTCTTAAAATGTGTATACATTTTTTGGTACCCTCTGTATAATAATAAAGAGATCAACTCAGCAAGACATAACAGTTGCAGATATTTATGCACCCAACATATTTCACCAAGCAGCTGCAGAAAACGTATTTTTTTCAACAGTACATGAAACATTCTCCGGGATTGACCATATGTTAGGACAAAATAAATCTCAAAAAATTTTTTTAAAAAAATCAAAACTGATCAAGTATGTTATCTGACCACAGTGAATAAAATAACAAGAACATTCAAAATTATACAAATATATAAGAATTAAACAACACACTCCTGAATGACCAATAAGTAATGGAAGAAATTAAGAAAAAAATTTTAAATTCCATGAAATACCTGGGCACAGTGGCTCATGCCTGTAATCCTAGCACTCTGAGAGGCAAAGGTGGGTGGATTGCTTGAGCTTAGGAGTTGAAGACCAGCCTGAGCAAGAGTGAGACCCAGTCTATACTAAAAATAGAAAAATTAGCCAGGCATGCTCACACATGCCTGTAGTCCCAGCTACTCAGGAGGCTAAAGCAAGAGGATCACTTGAGCCCAGGAGTTTGAGGTTGCTATGAGCTATGACACTAAGGCACTCTAGTCTGGAGCAATAAAGCAAAAAAAAAAAAAAGAAAAAAATTAAAAATCCCTTGAAACAAATGAAAAATATAAACATGGTATACCAAAACCTATGGGACACCACAAAAGCAGTATTCATAGGCAAGTCTATAACAACAAATACCTATATTTAAGAAACAGAAAAATTTTAAACAAACAACCCAGTGGTATAACTCAATAAACTAGAAAAGCAAGCATAAATGAAACCCAAAACTAGTAGAAGAAAATATAAAGATCTGAGCAGAAATAAACAAAATTGAAACAAATTTGAGAACCTAGAGGAAATAGATAAATTCTTGAACACATACAACCTACCAAAACTAAACCAAGAAGAAACTTGAACAGATTATAATGAGTAATGCAACTAAATCAGTAATAAAGTCTCCCAACAAAAAAACACCCAAAACCTGATAGCTTCACTGCTGAATTCTATAAAACTTTTAAATAACTACTACCAATTCCCAAACTATTCCAAAAAATTGAAGGGGAGAGAATTCTCAAATTCATTCTATGGGGCCAGCATAGCCCTAATACCAAAACTAGATAAGGACACAACACCATAATCAAATAAAATTCAATCCAGGGATGCAAGGATGGTTCATTATATGCAAATCAATGAACATGATATATCACATCAACAAAATGAGGGTTAAAACAATATGACCATCTCAAAAGATACAGAAAAAGCATGGGATAAAATTCAACATCTGTCATGATTAAAACTCTCAATATATTATGTATAGAAGGAAAAGTACCTCAATGCAATAAAGGCAATATATGACAAACCCATAGCTAATATATTGAATAGGGAAAAGCTAAACACTTTTCCTATAAGAACTAGAAAAAGCCAAGGATGCCCACTGTCTCCACTCTTATTCAAGATAGTACTGGAAGTCCTAACCAGAGAAATTAGGCAGGAGGTAGAATTAAAGGACATCCAGATTGGAAAACAAGTCGTCCTTGTTTGAAGATGACATGATCTTACATAAGAAAAACCTAAGGACACACACACACACAAACACAAAACTCTTTGAACTGATAAATAAACTCAGTAAAGTTTTAGTGCAGGGTACAGAATCAACATAGAAAAATCAGTATTATTGCTATACATGAACAATGAATTAGCTGAAATAGAAAGCAGTCCCATTTGCAATAGCTAGCCAAAAAAAAAAAGAAAGAAAAAGGAAAAGACAAGACCAGAGCAGCCCTAGGAATAAATTTAACCAAGAGGTAAAAGACTTCTGTAATGAAAACTAGAAACCCTGAGAGAAATTGAAGAAGACACAGCAAATGAAATTTTGCTGAATTTTGATGAATTAGAAGAATTAATATAGTTAAAATGACTCTACTACCCAAAGCAATCTATAGAGTCAATGGAATCCCTACCAAAATACCAGTGACATTCTTCACAATGCTATAAACTAAAAACAACCTGGATGCCCATTAATGAGTGAATAGATAAATTGTAATATATCCATATAATGGAATACTATGCAGCAATGAAATAAATAAACTACTTATACATGCAGCAAAAGAGATGAATCTCAACATGTAGAGAAACATAAAGAACATATATGATGTAAATCCAAATCCCATTAAATTCTAGAAATAGAAAAACTAAGCTGTAATGACAGAAAGATTAGTAGCTGCCTGGGACCAAGGGTATGAAGATAGGGCAGAAGGAATAGTACAAAAGGAAATGATCTACGTTGGTAGAAATGTTCTGTATCTTGATTATATACCAAGTAGTAACCACTTGGCTATATAAAACTCAATTAATTGTATAATCAATCCAGGTACATTGTGTATAAATTATTCCTCAATAAATAGGAGGACCTACAGGGGTCTATGGTTGGCAGGATTGTTTTATTTTTCCAAGAGGATAGCCTTTATACAGAAATTGATGAGTAAAACAGTAGGATAAAACAGAAAGCCTAGAAACGATCATGAAAACTGTAGAATAGAAGTAGCCTTAAAAATTGGTAGAGAATGAATGGTGCAATAATTAAGGCTGAGAACTGGCTTTTAGATGTAATCCAAAGAAAATTATAGCTCTATCCCATATCATACACAAAAATTCCAGACCTATTAAGATACAGATGAGAAAAGAAAATTTTTTAAAATTTTAGTAGAAGATAAAGAGAATATTTACAACCTCAGGGAAAGGCAAAATTTCATGGACTAGAGAATATTCAAAATAAAAAGTATTCAGGAATATACTGTTGAATTAATTTGAACAGATCAGAATTAACATTTCTTAGAACACAAGAGTCATTCTAATCACAGTTAAGAGACAATACAGTTGTAGAAACTATTTATTCACATACAGGTAAGTATAATAATCCATAAAAATATTATGAAGACCTCTTAAAAATCAGCTAGTAAAAGAAAAACAACTCAAAGGGCAGTGCCTGTGGCTCAAAGGAGTAAGGCACCGGCCCAATATGCTGGAGGTGGCGGGTTCAAACCCAGCCCCAGCCAAAAACCACAAAAAAAGGAAAAAAAAAAAAAAACAATTCAAAAGATTATTGGTCAAAGGTGTACCAACATTCAACTGGTGTTAAGAAAAAAGTACAAAAAGGCCAACAAAAATGCAAATAAAAATAACAGTGAAATACTATTTCACACTCACAGTGGCAAGTTGCAATTTGGCAGCCTGGAGTACCCATTTATCAGTGTACATCACCTAACACTCAACAATTCCCTTCCTAGTACACACTCTGAAAAAAACTGTTGAATATATGCACAGAAACATATACTTCAATGTAAACTGCAGTGCTAAGGTGACCAGACGTCCTGCTTTTGGCGAGACAATCCTGATTTTTAACAATTTGTCCTGTGTCCTGCAGCGTTTTTAAAAAGTCCCGATTTTTGGAAAGAATGCAAGACAAGCTAGGGAAGGGCGGGAGAATGGGAAGGGAATATACGGTTTTCAGCTGCCATGTGGCTATTTCACCAGGATATGAGTTTTATATTATTTTTGTTAATTTTACAATGTTAAACTTTAATAATAACAAATAATTGTTGAGAACTGATTATTGAGTACTGCTTATCAAAGTTCACATTGTTGATCAGTTGTTAGAATTCGACCACCATTGTTTGGGCTTAATGAACAATGGCATTTTTTGGCATTGGTAACGACAAGAACATTTTGTAACTGTCTCTCAGACATACACATCATACTGCATGCTAGTGCTAGTTAAACAACTGATGTCAACAAATAAGCTATCAGATAATTTAGGTAAGTTATTTATTTATTTATTTCATGAATTTAGCAGACAGTACTCGTTTTACATTTTATAGTGGCAGCAAAAAGTCTAGCACTGGTCTTGAAAGTGACACGACTTATGAGGTATCATTATTAAAAAAACATATTGATAAGGAAAAGGTTAAATCTTGGGCATCAGCAAAAATCACAATAGAGAACAAATGGTTAGAAATATTTCATCATTTTGAAACAAACCATGTTTCATATAATAATGCACTAAAAATTGTGGGATATGCACTGTCTTTACCAGGAACTAATGCTGCAACTGGATGCGTTTTTTCTACAGTAAATAGAGTGTGGACATCAGAAAAATCACAATTAAGTGTTGAGACTTTGAAAGCCATTTTATGTGTGAAATATAATTTAACAAATTCTTGTGAAAAATTTCATGACCTTTTAAACAACAACACTCAAATGAGAAATATGCCAAACAGTAAAATACTATACATGATTTTTAAACGTATTATATTTGTAAATTGTACTTATGTTGAAATTCAAAAAAATATATTACAATACTATTTTTGCATTCTATGAAAATTTTTGTTGCTCCATATAGACCAAATTTTTAATTAAGAACCGCCTCCCCCACCCCCGTCAATGGTGTCTCGCTTTACCAATGTTAAAATCTGGTCACCTTAGTCTTGGCAAGAGGAAAAAAATGCTGAATGTCCATCAGTAAGTCACATATAACCAAAATATTAGTTATAGCCACATGCTGGGCAGCTAAAGAATAGGAGTTTATATTAATATAACTGCTTGAAAATTGTATCAAAAGCATAACGTACATCCAGTTATAAAAAGGGGCTATGAGTAATAGGATTAAAGTCATTTTAAATTACTTTTTCATTTTTCTATAATTATTAAGCTTTATAATAATAATTTTAAATATCCTAGGTTTGGGGGGGATTTTTGTTTTAACAGTAAGTTCCCCCTTCTTCATGAAGCCTCCCCTTTTGACCCCCACAAGGGTCTCTCACCTCCACATCTTGAGCTCAAAGTCTCTTCAGGCACTAAGTACCACTGTAAGATAATTTGCAACTAATAGGCTCAACGTCTGTGGCCTAAGCGGCTAAGGTGCCCCTACATACACCTGAGCAGGTGGGTTTGAATCTAGCCTAGGCCTGCCAAACAATGACGGCTGCAACGAAAAAAAACTAGCCAGGCATTGTGGCAGGCGCCTGTAGTCCCAGCTACTTGGGAGGCAGAGGCAGGAAAATCGTTTGAGCCCAGGAGTTGGAGATTGCTGTGAGCTGTGATGTCAGAGCTCTCTCTACCCAAGGTGACAGCTTGAGGCTGTGTCTCAAAAAAAGAAAAAATTTACAACTAATCGTTTTTAATAATAATAACAACAAACACTAACTTTTATTGAATGTTTTGTGTATGTGCTGATTACTGTGTTCTTAAATTTGTATTTATTCCATCTATCTGTCTAGGTAGACTGAAACCTCCTAAAGCCCTACCTTGAAATCGAAGTATTTAGGAAGAAGGGTCATTATCTACCTCTAAGAATTAAAGGGAAAATTTCTGAAGAGAGGTTATGAGATGATTAGCTACCTATAATAGAAAACCTACCAAATCAGTGGTGGAATTCAGAACATGACATCCCCAAACATTGCACTTCTGGCATGTTTGCAATTTTGAGTAAAAGGCACTTGAAAAATAGCAGATGCAAGAAAGACATTTGATCCCCTTTTTTTTCTTAAAAACAGGATATGAAATTCCCATGTAGAGAGGAGCCCTTCCCTATAGAGAAAAGAAAAATTCTTATCATCAAAAATAACAACCAGACTTTATTAAAATAATTCTTATCTTTCCCTACGTCCCATATATTTTAATTACTTTCCCACAATTGCCTTTCTTTGCTCAACCTAAAACATTCATTCTTTGTGTCTTCATTTCCTTATGAGGGCTCCAGTATTACACAACTCGTGTTAAACAAATCAGTATGTTTTTGAAGGGATTCAGGAAATACCGGCCCCAAATCCGATGCTTTGCTGTGCTGATTACTTTTGAACTGTTCACTTGGAGAGCGGCAAATGCAGGGAGGGAGCTTCTCTGAACTCTTCTTATCCAACTAAGGACAGATCCTCCAAAAGAAATGCAGTTGTCCAGAATCCGCTTCCCAGGAATCTCATCTCCCTCTCCTTTAGATGGTCTACATCTCCCTTCCTCCTCTCCCCTATGAAGTAAATATATAAACTTTTAGATTTCACTGGGTTTAAGAGTAAATACATAAGCTTATAGATTTCACTGGGTTTAGGATATTCAATTTTCTTTCATGCTAGGCCTCTCATACACATAATACATTTGTGCATCTTATCTCCTGCTAATCTGCCTGATATAAGTTTATTTCATAGAGTCAGTTATCAAACCCTTAGAGGAAAGAGGGAAGTCTTCCCTCCCCTATACTTTTCTCCTGTTTATCTCTTTTATGCCAGATTCTCAGGCCCAGTCGGAGACATAAAAATAGAGGGTAAAGTTCTACCTTCCCTACAAAGACAGTATTTATAGAACATGTAATGGGTATAAAATACACACACTTATATAAAAATATATGATAATATAAAATTTATACTAATAAAACATATTTTATATTATTATTGTATATTTTATATTATATATTATATAATATATTATATGAAAATATAAATATATTTTATATTATAATAGTGATTATTATTATATATCATACTGTATAATATATAAAAATGTATTTTATAGTTTCCATCATGGAAGCTATAAAAAGTCAAGATAGTTTTAACACTAGAGCAACTTTTTAAAATTATTTTGTATTTTTAATTATTATTGGTACATAATAGTTATATATCTTTAGATTAACTATCAATGTGATTAACCACATTAACAAATTAGAAACAATATCTGGAAAAAAATTTTTTCTCTAATATATCATTCAGGAAACATGAAAAGTTAAAATTCAGTGAGCTAATTATTCAATTTAAGAAGGCAAAAAAATGAACAAAAAGACGAGGAAAGAAATGATAAAAATTAAAGTAGAAAATAATGATAAGACAACAACAAAGGGAAGAGATTAACAAAAGTAAAAGACATTACTACTCCCCAAATTAGCAAAACAGATCTCCACCAAAAATGATCAACAGAAAAAAAAGCAGGAGGGTGGGAAATGAAATCTTATAAAAATGGGGAGAGAAAAAACTCTGTATTCATTGTAATCCAAAACAATTCAAATGGATTTACTTTTGAGAACAAACACATTCTAAAATTTACACAGAAAAAAAGATGCACAGATGATTAAGTTAACTTCAAACTACAGGATATGAAGGAGATCAGCCCTCCCCAAGGACAACGTTCTACTAACAAAGAGAACATTAGAAAATACTGGAGAGCTCAGGGACAGATTCACTGATTTGGATATGGAGATTGAATATATGAAATCATATGAATATATGATTCCCTGGATATGGAGATTGAATATATGAAAAGGTGGGACAGCATAACAATGGGAAAAGGACAGATCCTTTGTAGAGGATGGCAGAAAAACTAGCTCAATGAATGACAAAAATTAACCCAGATCTCACATTCAAGAGTAGATAGATTAAATGCCTCAAAATGTAAGGTAAATTCTAAAATTTGCAAAAGAAAATAAAAAAGGTCAATCTGTGAATTAAGAATAGAAAAGAACTTCTTGAAGTAAATCCCATAAACACAAGCCATAATGCAAAAATTCACAATTCTGATTACATTAAAATTAAGGTTTTTTTATTCTGTTCAATTAAGGATGTAGATAGAACAACGTTAACATATTTGTGAGAAGGCATTTAAAATATTGAGAACCAAAACGCGATTAACATCTAGATTATGCTAATATATTTTTCCTTTCCTTTTTCTCAAGTCAACTTTCCTCAACAAATATATCCATATATCTTTAACAAGAAAATATAATCCATTCAATAGAAAAACTGACAAAGAATATCACCTGGCAGTAATGAAGACAAGGAAACTAAAATGCTAAGTTATTTAAAGAAGTTTACAACTCATAGAACCAAAAAAATATGGACAAGTAAAACAGAAATGAGCTATTACTTTACACCTATTTGACTTTCTGTGTAAAAAGGCTAGGCACGGTGGCTCAGGCTGTAACCCTAGCACTCTGGGAGGCTGAGGCGGGAGGATTCCTTGAGCTCAGGAGTTCCAGACCCCGCTCAAGAGCTAGACCACGTCTCCAAAAACAGCCAGGAGTTGTGGAGGGCACCTGTAGTCCCAGCTACTGGGGAGGCTGACACAGAGGATTGCTTGAACCCAAGAGTTTGAGGTAGCTGTGAGCTATGACGCCAAGGCACTCTACCGAGGGTGACAAAGCGAGACTTGTCTCAAAAAAAAAAAAAAAAAAAGCTTGATAATGCCTTAAGTTGGCAAGGACACGAAAGGACATAAAAACTGGGACATAATACTGCAACATGGTGCAATAATACCTGGCAGTACTCAGTAACTGCTAGAATTTCTAAGTCCTTCACTGAGAGAGTGAAAAGGTACAATGGAGCAAAGAAATGCACACCACAGAAGAGTACTTTGCAGTCATTAGAATTAAGATAAATTAGAAACAGTAACACGGAAGAGTCTTAATAACATGCTGAATCACAGGCATAAGAAACAGCATGAGATCACCATGGCAGAGCCTGTCAGTTTTTCAAAATCCACAACCTAAACGTCCAACATGTGAACACATTAATGGAATGGACTCAACAAACAGTATTATCTGCTCAGATAGAATAAAATCAATACCTGGCAGGAAAAAAAAAAAAAACTGGCAAGAGGTTAAACTCTAAAGGTCAGTACAAGATACCAATCTATATTGGTTTGCCTGTTCTTAAAAATTCACTTAAATGAAAAAAAAAATCATCTCATGAAAAAAGTTCGTTTAAATGTCATACTGTAACATTTCGGAAATTACTATATATGTTTTGAACTATTTTAAATTGCACACGAACTTTATGGACACCGGGTGTGTGTGTGTGTGTGTGTGTGTGTGTACATATGCACTGCCAGAACGTAACAGATCGTCAGAAGTGTGATTGCTTCCTCGGGGAACTGAAGCGAGTTCTTTCACCGGTTCATCATCTTTTACTTCTTTAAACAGTAGATACAGTCACACGTTAACTTTTAAAAGTCTGAAGTCTGCATAGGCATAGTTCCATTATTTTACTTTGTTTACTTTTCCACTTGAAATCTTTCTCAGCAAAGCTCCGTCACTGCAAGCCACAGATTCCCCGCGGGGGAGGGGTGGGTAGCGGGTTCTCAGGCTGCGCACCAGCCTCGCCCCGCCCTTCCGGGGCTTCCCCCCGCCCCCCGCCTCCACTTTCAGGTCCCGCCCTAAGCTCATCTCCTCTCGAGAGACCTTTGAACTCACCTCGTTTCTCCCCGGCGGTCCCAGACCGGTTGTCTCCATCCCATCACAAGAGTATTCCTCCCAGATCGGTTCCTTTCGCGGAGCTCTCGCTCTCAGAGGAAAATGAGAGAAGCATCGAGGAGATCGATTAGTGGCTCTCCTCGGGTACAGCCTTCAGCCTGGTGCAGTGAGAAGGTGCCCCAGACTCACACCAGGCTTGCAGATGGACGAAAAGTGGCCTATCAGGTAAGAGAACCCTGGGTCTGAGGAAAGGGAGTTGACCAATCAGAGGCGTCAGAAAACAAGCCCTCGTGTGAGTCGCGCGCAGATCAACTGCAGGCTGTAGAGGGCGCTGGAGCCGGTGCCGGCTGAAGGCAGGGCTAGCTCGTGGGCGGCGTTCCGTTGTGCCCCGGGCGGCCCCAAACCTCCAGCGGCTACCAGTGGCCGAGCTGTTGCGAGAGCTCGCTGAGCTAGCTGGCGCAGCTGGTGCTGGCATCTGGCCTCGGGTGGTTTCCACCACTTAATCCCAGTTACATCTGCTTTTCTGCCTTGATCCAATGAATTATCCTCTGTCTCAGAACCCTTACTGCTTTCTGAACGCGTGTCTCTTTCGTGAACCGAATTTCGGTTGTGAGAATCACAAATAAGAGGAGTGATTCGTTCTTACGGATGAACAAAACATGAGTATTGTTTTGGAGACAGAGTCTTATTCTGTTGCCCACGCCTGAGCCTAGTTTACAACAACTTCAAACTTCTGGGCTCAAGGAATACACTTGTCTCTGCCTTCGGAGTAGCTGAGGCTACAGGCGCCCGCGACAACGCCTGGCCTGGCTAGTTTTTCTGTTTTTAGTAGAGGCGGAGTCTCGGATCTCCTTGCTCGGGCTGGTCTTTTAACTCCTGAGCGCAAGGGGTCCTCCGGTCTTGGTCTCCCACAGTTAGGATTACAGGAATAACCCACCGCACCAGGCCAAGAACTTCTTCATAAGAAATAAACTCGTGACTGTGTGATTTCAGAACTTTAATGTGTTTCCTGAAGTATGTCAGTGGCAATAGCAAAGAAAGGGTATCTAAAGTTTCCCCACAGCTTCCCTGATGGTTTACGGATACCAGAGACCTGTATTGGGCCTTCAGTCGGGGATCCTGTGTAGAAGAGGAAGCGGTGGTTGGGGGTGGCCCTGCAGGTCCTGCAGCCTGCCCTAATCCAGCTGGGGTCATCGGTGGTCCCGCCGCCTTCCACCCGCAGGTCCAGCGGCGGCCGGAGGCCTGGTCTAGCCGCCAACTAGAGGTCCATGCGATCTTGAACACTCCCTAGACTTGCGTCAGGCAAGGCAGGTACTGAGGTGGGATCACTTGAGGTGGGTATGGATCTGGATAAGGTCGAAGAAGTGACGCGTGATGATACTCTCAGGGGAGAAGTCCCTTCCTTTTCACTCCAGAGCTACAAGGTGTCAATCCTCTAACTGAACCCTTCCCCATCCCACTGTCACTGCGCTAACGTCTCTTTTTAATTTGTCTGGAGCAGGATGAGGCATCTGTAAATTATTAAAAATAACTGTTAAAAAGAGCTCCGGATGACTGTAATGCACTGCAAGTTTGAGAACCACGGGACTGAGTCCGATACAATAATGAATACTTTTCTTTGCGGTCCCTGAAATTGAGTTTACACTTTTTTCTGAAGTAGTGAAAGCCCAGAGAAGGGACCTACCCATGATCCTACGGTAGATTAAGTGATAATGGCACAAGAATTCTTTACTATTATTATGTAAGCTATAGAAAGGCCGTTTTATTGTATTACATGACTAGCACTTTGTATGTGAACACTTCTCATAACTATCTGCCTCAATAGTGACAGTTTAGGTAATGAAGGCCCAGAGGGATGGTGTCACTGGTTCACTTTCACCTAACTGAAAAGCAAAATCAGAAATTGGACAAAGAGCTCGCTGTACCATAGAATGGTGAAAAGATTTATTTTCAAACTTCACTGAGTATCTTCCATGGACACAGAGTGTCCAGTGCACTGAAGTAGGAGCTCAGGAGTGGCACCAAGATGTAAACAACAGTCCTGTCCTCAGGGAGTTCAAGTCTTGAAGAACAGAGACACAAGGCAAGGGGAAAGAGAAGGATTTCTAAACACTGGGGATCACCCTGTGGACCAGAGCAATAAAGAGACGTGCAATTCTCAGAATATGAGGGAATGAAAGGACCTAAAATGTTGCAGGAAGATGAGGCCCAACAAAGAGAAAGAGCACCCAAACACCATGTTTATAAGAGGAAGGGCTTTATTTACTAGCGGGGAGCTTATGGCATAAAAGAATTCCAAATGGCCTTGCTCCCTGATTGACTTGGTCTTTCCCTTTTTATCAACAGTCAGAAAGTTCCAACCCATAGGTGCCCTTCTCATTGGCCAGTTTTAATCAAGCAAGAGATGCTATTCCAGCCCCTACAGAACTACAGGATTTCGCGGAACTTGAAAATTTCCAAGTTCCAGGAAGTTAAGTTTACAAATTCTCAAGAGCTAAGTCACCAAGGAGAGGACCCCGCAGGTGTATTCTTGTGGTCTCCTTGAGAAGACTTGTTCTAGGCCTCAGCCTTCTCAGGTATCCTCTCTCAGAAGGACTCTTCCTTTCTTTATTACAAAAGCAGGATTACTCTCCTAACCAAGAAGGGTATTCCAATTTGCATCTTTCATCATAGCAATTTTGTATTGAATGTAGTGTTAAAAATACTGTATACTAAAAAATATTTCATGCAGACATTAGAAATCACAGTGATAATTGTAAATTATAATTAGTAATTAAAGTAAAATAGTGATATTTCTTTTTATTTATTTATTTTTGAGACAGTCTCACTATGTTGCCAAAGATTGCCTTTTGAATTTAAAAGTCCAGTAAGGTCATGAGAAGTATAATTAGGTCTCTTCCCAAAGTTAGCTTAATTGCCTCTGGGATTAAGAGGGCTACAGCTGGTACAACTCACAGACGGTGTGGCCATCCCTTGGCCACAGGGTCAATTTCTTTACTAAGATAAGCTATAGGTTGTAAAACTGGACCCCCATGTTGGGTCAAGATTCTTAGGGCAATTCCAGTTTACTCTATAACATACAGATTAAATTGTTGCTAGTAGGAAGATTTAAAGTAGGGGCCTTAAATGTAAAAGAGCATTTTTCAACTGTTGGAGTACCTTATTTGCTTCTGGTTCCCATTCTAGTGACCAGGCACTCTTTTTGAGCATTTTAAATTAAAGAATAGGGTGGTCTCACTATTTCACTATATCTAGGAATCCAGAATCTACAAAAGCCTGTAATTCCTAAGATACCTCAAAGCTGTCTGAGAGTTTAATGTTTAGGGTGAGCCAATATTGGTTCTATTCTTTCTTTGTCCAAGGCCCTCCTCCCCTGTGAAAGTTAGAAACCCAAATTGTGCACTTCGGTCACAAATAATTGGGCTTTAGCCTTGGAAACTTTATATCCACAATTAGCCAGAAAGTTTAATAGAGCTTGAGTAGCTTTGTGGCATTCCTCTTCATCTGGTGCTTTCAAAAGAATGTCATCTACATACTTAACGAGAGTTGTTGTGGGCTATGAAAAACAACTCAAGTCTTGAGCTAAGGCTTGTCCAAACACGTGAGGGCTGTCCCTAAATCCCTGAGTTATGGTGGGACTTTTTAAACTTAATTTGGACCAGTTGAGCATATTTTGCTCTTCCCACCTCCATAGCCCATACTTTTGAGTTATCTATCTCTAATAAAGGAAAGTGTAGGATAGATTCATGTCCCATCTTCATATAAATGGTTCTCATTTTAGTTAGTATGTCCCTCCCCAAAAGGGGAACAGGACTTTCAGGCATGATTAGGAAGGCATGAGAGAACACCCAGTTGCCCCAGTTGCAGTTTAAAGACTGAGAGAACTTGGTAACTGGCTTTACAGATGCCGTCTGTATAGTTATAAATTTGAGGGATAGAAGACCAGCGTTAGAGCGGAGTACAGAAAACATTGCTCCAGTGTCCAGAAGAAATTCTGTCTCCTGGCCTTCTACTATGAGGCAGACACAGGGCTCTTGAGGGGTGATGACGTGGAGCTAGAAGAAACTGTCCTGGGCACCCTCAGTCCAACTTGGGGACTGATGAGATCACTGTCTCAAGAGACCTTCGCCTATGAAGTGGCCATTGTGGCCACATTGGAAGCACTTATTCTTAGTTCCTCTCGCTTCCCTCTGCCCCTGAATGGTGCCTGCTTGTTGGAGTGCCATTACTGTGGCCATTTTAAGAAGATTCTCCAGGTTACGTTCTGGGCATAGAGCCAGTTTCTGGAGTTTTCTTCAAATGTTTGGTGCTGCCTGAATGATAAATTTATCTTTTAAAATAACTTGGGTCTCCAAGAGGTTGGGTGTCAACAGTGTGTTCTCTCTCTCTCTCTCTCTTTTTTAAGAGACAGAGTCTTACTTTATTGCCCTCAGTAGAGCACTGTAGCATCACAGCTCACAGCAATCTCAAACTCTGGGCCTTAAGTGATTCTCTTGCCTCAGCCTCCCAAGTAGCTGGGACTATAGGTGTCCGGCACAATGCCTGGCTATTTTTTTGTTTTAGTTGTCACTGTTGTTCAGCAAGCCCCAGGCCAGGGTGGGACCCACCAGCATTGGTGTATGTGGCCAGTGCCCTACTCACTGAGCTAAAGGCACCAAGCCTAAAATACTGATTTTTCAAGTATTTTTATTGAGCACTCAATAATCATCATTAATAAATTTAATTAAGCTAATATTATGAATTTTAAAATTAAAAATAAATACGGACAATTAAAAAATTTTTAAATGAAAGCATACTACTGATGCAGAATTGAGTAGAAATGTAAAGCTATTGATACAACCAGAATAAAGAAAAAAGGAGAGTAAGAAGAAAGGATGTCACAAATGAAATGATGAATGGCAATTGAAAATATGGTGTAGCAGAACAAAACAACAAAATTGCTTGTGGTAGATAAACCGTTTTCAAGATGATAAAATGAGTGCCAGTGGCAGTGACTCATGCCTATAATCCTAGCACTCTGGAGGCTAAGACAGGAGGATTGCTTGAGCTCACAAGTTTGAGACCAGAGGGAACAAGAGTGAGACCTCCATCTCTAAAACATAATAGGGTCTTGGGGGAGGGGCGGTACCTGTACTCCCAGCTACTAGGGAGGCTGAGGCCAGAAGATCACTTGAGCCCAAGAGTTATCTACCCACTCCAGTCACTCTTTGGTTGAATTTTTCTTGCTGGAAGATTAATTTCTCCTCACATCCTGTCTTCCCTGCTGATGATCAGAATGACCTTACCATGTTTCAGGGGAAAAAAGCCCTAATGCAGAAATGCAGATAAGGAAAAAACTACTTTGAGCCCAGGATGCAGCATGTTTTAAAGGACTTCAGCATCATGTGGGGCCAGCAAATACATGGAAGATAGAAAGCAGGAAGAGTAGATTTTTAACCCATGTGAGGTCTGTGGAGCTGGAATTTGCCTTATACCATTGTTAGGAATTTGGACTTTACCTGAAGACAGACTTTTTCTATGTCAATCAGTCTGTTTTGTTTCTCTGTCTCCCTCTATCGCTGTCCTTGTCTACCATATCTGTGTTCTGTCCACATGTATGGTTCTGTGCAGCAGTACACTATATATATCACACATAGTTGACCCTGCATCCATTCATCCAATTACCAGGGTGGTGGTGGGAAGTGAGGGGATGTCCAAAGGAATGAGCAAGAGGATACCAAGGGAGGCCCTTCTTTCATTTTCTGACTAAATCTGCACCAGATGCAGCCCACGGGTGCTGCTCACTGATGAGAAGGTGCCGCAGACTTGACATGTGAGAAGCTTGTCTGAGCCAGAGTTGCGGCCTCTGCCTTCCACTCCCTGTAGCACTCTGATGACTCTTAGAATTTTAACATGACAGAGCTCCCAGTTCGTGTACTACCTCATGGAGGGGAACATAGAGCTCAAGGATTTCCAATCCTGTCACTATGAGAAGAAAACAATAATCACCTTGTTATTCTGGACATAGGAGCCCTACAGTTTATAAGTAGTGGAAGTGGGATTTCAATCCATGGAGTCGGGCTCCAGATTGTGTATTTTCAATTACAGTTTTAGACAAAAACTCTTTCCCTTATTCAATGAGCCAAAAATCATATCTTTTAAGTGTCTTCTGAATGGCCCCTTTTATTCCAGCTTCTTTGTCATAGCCTTAGTTCAAGTGTTCTTTTCCTCCCTAGTAGTCTCCTATCTCATAACTGGGACTCCAGTCTTTCCCCCTTCAATTCATGCTTCATACTGCTTTGGGGATTTAAAAAAATAGATAAATAAATAAATTGAATCACATGATTTCAATTAAACTTAGTTGATAGCTTTCATTAGCACTTAGGGGAAAATGAAATATTCAAGACTAGGTCTGTGCCTTGCTATCATCCTGTTGCACTCAGGAACTTGCCATCTGTAAGCACTGTGTCCCTCCTCTCTTTTGGTTCTTTGCTTTTGTTTTATTTTCCCCATTACACATAGTCCACACTTTTGAGCCCACTGCTCTCCAGATCTGGAATAGTCTTAGCCAGACTCCTGATCTAGTGAGCTCTTTCCTGTTCATCAGATGTAGGCATTATATCTTTACCCTCACCTGACCACTGCAGTCTGGATCAGAGGCTCCCCCTTTGTTCCTATTGTACTATTCTCCCTGGGTTTTAATCACCTATTTAAACTTACCAGTTTCTCCAACAATTGGAATCTCCTTGAGGACAAAACCAGTGACTTATTCAGTGTTTTATCTAGCCCATGCCTTAACGTGGCATACAGTAGATATTTAATAAATATATGTTTAACAAATGAATCTGTCAGGAAGATAATGTAAATCCATTCAAATGACCTGATGGAGCTTAACTTAACCCCTCCTCCCCTTTATCTAATCAGGGGAGAAGGGTTATCTGTTTGAAATGCAGAGCAAAGACGTACAGTTTCATTGGGGCCCCATCCAATGATTGGGTTCTTTAGAACTGGGAAATCATAACCTTGCCACAGTAGGGTCTTCTTCCTTTTCCTTCTTTGGAAGGACTCCTGATGCCCTATAGGAGGTGAATGGAAGGAAACTTGCTTTTAATTAGCATCATTGGCACAGACACATTTTTTCAGTGTGTAAATATCTACCAGGCACTTTGCCTTTACTTACAGAAAGGGAAACTAAGTATAAAACAGATTAAGTGTCTTGCCCATAGTCATATAGCTCAAAAGTAGCAAAATTGGAATTCAAACTAAGTCTAGTCTGACCCAAAACTAGGCCATTTGGTTCTTTGCTTTTGTTTTATTTTCCCCATTATGTATATCTGTGATATGAATCTGCCCTGTTTGTATTATTTTGCTAGTCTTCATTCAGTCAGCTTTATGCAGAATCTTTGAGCAACTACTGTGTGCTTGGCAGTAGACTGGGCATGTAGGTAAAGTGGTAAGCAAAATAAATCAACTGTAAATTATAACATAAGCAACTTTGTGACTTTTTTGGTCATTATCAATGTTGTTTATGGGTTGGCTAACTTTATGGTCCTGTCATTAGCTCACTTAGGTATGATAATTTAGGTGTGACAGGAAATGTACTTTCTGGAATAAACCCATGTATAGAGTCAAGGCCTATTTGATCATACCTGAATTATAAATAAAGACTGTCAATAATGACTTCAACAATAACCATTTACTGAGTTTTTTAATATTTCAAGATAGCTGGCTCTAGCAAAGACTGGAAAATAGCAACTTCTTTTCCTCAACTGAGTTCCCCATCAAAATTCATTTTTCCTCATAATCCCCTTTCCATTTTCAGCATCTTATGTTTTACTTTGTTAAAATTGATTTACTGTAACAGAAAAGTTATTTTCTAGGCAGAGCTCTTCAGGTCTGGTAGCTTCCAGGACTATATCTATGATTGTTAATCAACTTGTCAGTATTGGAAGAGTCACTGCTCTTGATTTTCCTGCTCTTTTATGTAACTGAAAGACAGTTGAGGCTTTCTTTCATACCCTATGCCTAAATCCAAAGGGTCTCGAACAAACTGGGACAACACAGACCTTCTGACTTTAGGTCACCTAAAAACTTTTAGAAATCAATACCCAGACTCATTGAAGTGGGATAGAGGAGATAATGTATGATCATGACTGTTATCTTCCTTCTCCTCATTACAGGCTGACCATCTGTGATATTTTTATAGTCTTTATATCTAGTCACTCAATTCAGATTTATTATATATCCACTAAAAGCCAGCACTATTCTAGGTATCAGGGAGATGGCAGTAAAGAAAACAGACCCTTGTGGGATTTACATTGCCTTCTCTGTGCAGGTTAAACCAAGAAAGAGACTTTGCTCCTTTCTTTACTTATCTGGAGGAGGCAAGAACAAAGGAGAATATTGATAAACCTGGAAAAA
>NW_003852424.1:18303205-18321150 GCF_000181295.1 Otolemur garnettii | reverse complement strand
AAAATGAAATGAAATAAAATAAATGCAGTGAAATGAAATAAGTGCAGTGAAAATGCCCTGGCTTGGTAAATTCCTAATAAATAGTAGTAACAATAATAGCAACATCAGCTTCATCATCACCACCTTAGTCATTCAGAGTAGCCAAGTACTAGAACTAAGCAGTTCTGATTACTGTCCTATCCAAAGCCCTTCTACTCCTATGCAGAGTTTTTAGGAATCAGGAAGTAGTGGAGCAGAAAGGAGCCCTTTCCTTTCTCCACTTAATAACCCCCAACACTGAGAATCAGAGAACGAAAATCATGCAGCTAATGTCACAGCTCATTATTGAAAGACCCAGGATGTTACCCAGACCTCAGGAACCCATGCCTAGTCCCATGACTCTTACATATAAGATCTTCTTTCTCCTTTCAGTTAATGTTCCATAGGGATTAGTATAATACATCAAGGACCAATGAAATGTAGATATAAGGCAGAAAAAGATCAAGAGACCCTGAGTGCAGCCATTTTGACCAATATCAGACCCTAACCACTCTGAAAAAGGAAGTCACCAGCAACTTAAGAGCCAGGACCACCTAATGATGGATGAATTACAAAGCCAGATGCCCTACAAACTGCGCTTAACTTTTCTGTTACAGAAGTTTATAATTAACAGAAGTTTATAATTATGACTCGACCTTCAGACATCGCTGGTCATGCATAGCTATTTTCCAGTGGAGTTTTTGAACACTTAGAAAATTACCATTGCACCATAAGCGGGTCCCCAACTGCTCAAGAGAGACCCCTGCTGTGGAGTAAGAGTTATTGTCCATGTCTCTCAAACTTTCTGTCCTGTTGGCTTGCTCTTAAATTCTTTTCCTGCATGAAGCCAAGAACGTACTTGGCAAGTTCAGGCAGCTTTCCTCCCTTCATTGGGGTATCCCTTGAATTAAATATACACAAAAAATATCAGACTATAATCAAGATAGAAAAATATATGATAACCTAACATGGCATTATATGTGAAACGCCTACATGGCTCTAACCAAAAATGCTATTTGAGAGAGAGCAGTGAAAAGACTTTGTGCAGGCATACTTGTGAGAAACTGAGGCAGAATCCCATATGGCCGGGTTAGTTGTGGGCCTAACATGACTAAGGCTTTGGCTGGAATAGCATTTCCAGACTGTGTTGAGGAATTAAGGTTGACTTTATAAGGCCAACGAAAAGCCCTTTGGAAAACTGGCCAGATACCCGTCAGTAACCTTTCCTGATCTGTGGTAAGTGAGGAAGGTCACTTGCTGATGGGTCCGGGAATGGTAATGTGCTAGGGGACCTCAAGAGAAGAGGAATTTACCCAATGCCTACAGGTATCTAATGGCACAGATGAAACCTGGGCTCATAAAAGGCTTTTGTAAAGTCCAGCCTGAGAATTCCTTATAAAAGGCTTCAGCAAAAACCCCCTGACTTAAGGCCTACATGGGAGCAGAAGTTTGCACACAAACTCCTGTATGCCTAAGAAGTTTCTCTATGCTTTGCTTAAAGATTCAAAGTAACTGCCTCCAAATGGCATGATCAGTAGAACAGACATTCAAATCATCTCTTTCCCCGTAGCCTCAGGCTTCATCAGATAAGAATGAAGAAAGTAATGACTGACAACATGTTCTTTATTAAGTTATGTTAAACTGGGTTATGTTGAAAGGGTTATGCTTAAAGGTGTATGTTGGGTAGATTATCAGATTACCAGGGAGGAGCTACTTACATGGCATGGTCAAGATTTTTAAATGGATTAATGAAGGCATTGATGTCCAATGCACATGTGCAGAGGGATTGTAATGAATGTTAATGAGATCATTGCTGTATAGTGCTCATGCACAACATTGCCTATATAAACCAACTGTAAATAAAGAAACCTTGCCATTTTGCCTGAGCGAGCAAATGGTCACCTTTATTTAAAACACAATTTCAATAAAAGTGCTTATTCTCCGCAACATCATTTTTCTGTGAGACTCTTACTGCAACATGGCATATTAGGTAACATGTAATTTTACTAATGTAAAACAGTAACAGTATGTTCTAATAACAGAGTTAACAAACCACCATGCTATTGGACTAAATATTGATCAGTTGGACCATGGCAATATGGGAAATCAAATATTCAGAAACACTTTCTGTGCTGGATGTTCTCTGTTTACCTCTCCAGATCATTCCCTATCTTTCTCTCCTTTGCTTTATGCCCAGGAAGGCTGATCTCTGTGGACATATCAACCAGACTTCCCTCAATTCAGCCAATGGGAAGCAGTAGAGGAGACCATAGGGCACAAAGAAGCAGAGTCAGGAGTATTCAGTACCCCAGGCCCTCCTCACTGGCTCCGATTTTAAAGGCCTGAATTCTTCTGCCTTTGGTAATACTCTCCTATAGTTACAGCTCCCACCATCTGCTACTCGAGAGGAAGTAATGACTCCCTACTTGTTCCTAGCTCTGAGTACTTCACTTCACCTGTTCCTTGTAGACTCCTCCTCCTCACCTTTGTTAATATCCAATACTTCTTCCGTGAGCCCTTATGAGCCTGACTCACAAACATTTGGGGTTTCAACTTATTTTACCAGAATGATCCAGGAAAATCCAAGTTGAGAGATTAAGATATTTGTAGGTTGATAATTGTCCCTCAGAAAGAAAATATATAAAAAAAATCCACCTACATATTATTTATAAGTGACACATGTGACTCAAACATATAGAAAGGTTGAAAGCTAAAGGATAGATAATATAGTAATATAGCTGTTTTAGTTATATAACTATACCAAAATACCTGTATATTAAGTCAAAGCATGATTAAGGATGAAAAGACTCTCCTAAAAAAGATAAATTGTATAATTTACTAGAAATATGTCACAATTTTAAATATTGATGCATTAATTATATAGTCTCAATATATACAAAGTAAAAATTATAGAATTATGAAGAGATAGTCACAATTCTCAATCATCATAGAATATATTAACATTCTTCTCTTCATAATTGATAGATCATACAAACCAAAAGAAACAAGAAATTTACCAGCCTAAGCAAGAGCAAGACCTCATCTCTACTAAAAAATAAGAAAACTAGCTGGGCTTTGTGGTGGGTTGCTGTAGTCCCTGCTAATCAGGAGCCTGAGGCAAAAAGTATTGCTTGAACCCAGGAATTTGAGATTGTTGTAAGCTATGATACCCAGGATAATGGAGTGAGACTCTGTCTCAAAAAAGAAAAATAAATTTAAGATACGTAAGATCTGAACAACCCAATAAGCCCCATCTAATAGTCATATATATATGAAGCTCAGTAACTAACAAGTAGAAAATATGTGCTTTTCTCAGATATAAATGGAACATGTCAGAAAAGAAGTGTGAACAAATTTTATTAAATCTGTATTACACAGATCATTTTCTCTAACCTCAATGCAATTAAATTAAAAACCAATAATAAAAGATCACTGACAAATATTAGGAAATATGAAATATTTCTAAACATAAAGATGTATAGAATTTTTATTTAGATATGTAGGGTTGAATAAAATAGTATATATAAAAATAGACAATGAGGCTCTACATAGTGAAGTGTAAGAAAAAAATCTACAATGAAACCAAAGCAGAATTTTGAGGAAAATTTGTAGCTTACAGTCTTAGAAAAAGAAGAAAGCTGTTTCTTAATTAACGAAAATTAATGAACTAAGCATCAGACGTAATGAGAGGAAGAACAGAGAAACCCAAATAGTAATTTTTGAAAAGGATAGAGATTAAATAATAAATCAATAAAATTAAAATAAGAATGCAATAAAGAGAAAAAAGCCCAAAGTAGCTTCTTTGAAAAATTGATAAAATTAACATACCTCTGGCAAGATTTATGAAATAAAAAGAGAGAAGGCAATATTGGAATAAATACAGAAATTTTAAAAATATTTTTAAAATTATGATAAACTTTATGCTACCAATAAAATTGAAATCATAGACAAAATTAATACCTTCCTAGAAAAAAAGATATCGTAGTAAAACTCATGGAAAAGAAAAAAGAAAAGCATGGACAGACCTAACATTAAAGAAAGGAAATTAGAAGTTTAAAACCTTCCCAAAGATAATAAAACATGCATATTTATCAAGCAAAAATGCATATTGTCAATTTTATAGGAAACCCCTACTGGGATGGATACTGCCAATCTCATAACAAATTTTCCAAAGAATAAAAAATTATAGCACCATCTTACTTATAGACATAGATACAAAAGTCCTATATAAAATAGTATAAATAATAACTAAATTTTACATATACATCTATATGTATTGTACAGGGTGGTCATAAAGTTCATGTGCAATTAAAATTTGCACACAAACTTTATGACTACCCTATATATGTATACATTATATATAAAATATACAGGATGTCTCAAAATCACCATACATAAGGAAAGTGGAAAGTTGCAACTAAATGTACTTTTATTTATAAAATATCCATTATAAAATCTTACAAAATATTCTTTACATGTTGGCCACCTCTGTAAAATTTCATAATTAATTAATTTCTAAATAAAGAAAAGGAACTCAATAAAAAAAATTCTTAAAGCACAGTAAATCACGGATATATCACACAAGAAACCCGAAGGGCTGATGGACATACAAAAAGAATCTCACCCTCACTAGTGAAATCATAAATTAAGTCCAAACATAAATTAAGTCCATAGTTAGGTGCCATTTCAAATCCTCATCAGAAATTATAAATAAAAACTCAGGGAGTTACAGAGCAGTGGGAACTCTTGTTACTGGTGGGATATAAATTGGTGCATTTTCCAGATCTATAGTTACTTAGTAAAATTATAATGTGCATCCCTCACACCAGCATTTCACACCAAGGTATATCACTAAATGAAACTTCAAGGAAACGTGAATAAGAATGTTCACAGCAGTAGTGTTTATATAGGAACAGACAAAAACTAACTTTAAACAGCTTCAATACCTACTCCACAAGACAATGGAGTAATAACACTTTGTATTACTTTTTGCCACAGTGAAGAGTGGTTGAGAGAGGCTTCTAGAGAGACTGTTTGAATTACTGTTCTCTGTGGGATTCTACAAGTCACTTTAACCCTCCCTGTGTCGTAGTTTTCTCATATATAAAGTAAAAATGCTCTCTGAAAAAGGACAGTGGTATAAAACAAGATACCACATGTAGAGTTTTTCTAATATTTGACAGAATGTTCAGTGCATGTAAATCATAGTTCTTGGTACTGGTGAGAGTACATGTTGCTGCCTTGAAGCAAATAATCTGGTTCCATGTGTCAAGATCAACAGCAATCCTAGCAATCTCAGATTTAGGAATGTGTCCAACAGAAATGAAAGCAGCAGGATATAAGGGTGTACAGACTAATTGCAACACTGCTGTAATACCCAAGTGCTGGAAACAGCCTGAAGCTCAATCAGTAGGAATATGGTTATATGTATTTATGGTATGCTGATGGAATATTAGGCAGCTTTAAAAAGTAATGAGTGATACAGAAGAGGCATTCTACATACTACATATTTATAGAAACATAGGGAAAGATATATCTCATTACTTGGAAAAATTGAATTGGAGGAGAGAGGGAGAAACCTTCAACTTTTTCTTTATATACCCTATACTGTTTGATTAAATTTTACTTGTATTATTTCTAATAAAAATCAAGAAACTCAGGCTTTGGAATAAGAAAAATAGTTTTTGTCATGGTTCTAACATTTATTGTCTGGGCTATCTGACTCAAATTCCTAAAATCATTTTGAAAACAGTCCATAATACTTACTGACCTTTCTCTCATTGTGCTAAGAGTTGGCTGAGATACTAACACTAAATACCATATGTTTAATGCCATAACATGGCCCTAAATATGTGCCAGACACGCTAAGTACTTCACACATGCTGATGAATTTTATTTTCATTTTATTTTCAACCTAATGAAATGGGAGCTGTGAATGTTTTAATTTTTCAGATTGGCAAACTGAGTAATGTGAAGTTACCTAGAATAAAATAATAGAGGGAGAACAGGAATTTGAAGAGTTTGCACAGATAACCAGTATACAGTGCTCACATGTAAGCACCAGGATCATACAATGGCTCTACTAAAAATAACTGCACAACTTGTCTGCTTGTGAGCCTGCCCAGGAACAGCTGGTAAAGTTGGTTATTGCTTAAGAATCCTTCCATCACATCATTTAGGAATTCTTCAGTTCACATACCTTGATAGCTCCTTAACATTTTCTTCACATCAAAGTAAAGCTCAGAGACATTGCACGTAGTATGAAGCTCTAAGGAAAAGACCTCTGGTGTTTCCAGCTTCACAGCCCAACTCCTAGAAGAAGCAGAGGCCAAAGACTTCTTCAGTGCCACATTCCATTCTGCTCTATATTCCTTCACCCCTCCTCTCCTGCATTCATACAGGACTTACCTGCTCAAAGTATCTTTCACATCCTATAAAGAAACAAAAACAAAAGTGAGCATGGGGACATCAAGCCACAAGATGGGCACTTGGGGGTGTTCTTTATACTCTTCCCAAAGAAGTAAAGCGAGCAAATACAGCCTTAGCTATTGACAGATACACAGATAGAATAATTTTCCACTAACTTCTGGAAGACTCAGCATGTCAGAATGTTTATCAACCTCTACATCTATTATCTTCCTGGCTGAAGACTGTGGGCTGCTTGAGGAAGATGGCCAGGAGCTTTGTCCATGCTCCCTCTGGCAACACTTGCTTTTGGTAAGGTAATTTCCTTCAGAGTAAGCCCATATTAGAGATCACTTATCACAAAGGTCCTTGGAGGTAAATTCATGCATAGCCCTGAGACTGGGTTACTAAGATGGTGGCTACCGGTATCACAGGATAGTGGAGCAGCCATGCTATACTCTCAGTCTTACGAAATAGCCACCAATTCTGTTAGCTGGAACCAGAATTAACAGCTCCATATGTTTATCTTAATGGACTAGGTCCTTCACACAGCTGTAGAATGCCCTGTAATAGCTCCAGAGCAAAGGCTCTACAAGTAAATCTGAAAAAAAAAGGTTATTAGTCACTTTGGCTGTCCCACTTTACCACTCATAAGTCACTTGGAGGAGTATTTCAGGAGGGAGTCTGTTAGGGTTCTGTGCATGTAAGCCAAGGGGTAAATGATGGCAAATATGATCCCATGATTCCATTTGGCCAAACTATTCATTCACAGGAAGTATATTTTTCTAATTAGCATAAATGTACCCTGTAGACTAGTAAAGGCCATCCTCTGATACTGATAAATAAATATTACTAAAATAAATATTGCTTTAAATTCCCTGCCCTAATGTGCTACTTTTGAGAGAAGGCAGGAAGGCCCTGCCAATCTTCCCAAGCTTCCTTACCATTCTCCTCTTAATAGTTCAGTAACAAATACATTCTTTTTCTGCTCCAAGTATACAGCCTCACCTCTAATAAATTCTGGGCTGAACCCTGACATTTTTCCTCCAGTTCCAGGATGTAGCTCTTGATTTCATGGCTCTTCTGCTCCAGATCAGCCTCCTGGGCCCTCAGTCTCTTCAGAGTCTGCTCTTCTTCTTGCTCCAGCTTCCAGAGGTAAAACTTCTCCTCGTCATGCAGGAAACTATGGAGAGTCTTAAAGTCAGAGTGGATTTTTTGTCTCTGAATCTGTATTTTCTCCTATAGACAAGAAAGTATGGTCAAAAAGGGGAAGCAAATCAAATATCCAGCTATAAATAAACACATAAACTGTGTTATATAGATACAACAGAAATATCATTCGGCTTTAAAAACAAATGGGCCAGGCACAGTGGCTCATGCCTATAATCCTAGTGCTTAGGGAAGCCAAGACAGGAAAATTTCTTGAGCCTAGGTATTAAAGATCAGAAAAAAAAACAACATAGCCAGACTCTATGAAAAGTAAAAAAATTAGCCAGGCATGGTGGCATACACTTGTAGTCCTAGCAACTCAGAAAGCTGAGGCAGGAGGATCTCTTCGGCCCAGGGGTTTAAGGTTACAGTGAGCTATGAGGAGTACGCCACTGCACTCCAGCCTGGGCAACAGAGCGAGACTCAGTCTCTAAAAAATAAATAAATAGAAATGAATGAACATCAATTACAACATGGGTGAATCTTGAAGATATTCTGCTAAGTGAAAATAAGCCAGAAACAAAAGGACAAATATTTTATTCATACATAGTATTTTGGATAGTTAAATTCATAGAGATAGAAAGTGAAATAGTTATTACCAGGTGTTGGGAAGAAGGGAGAATGGGGTGTTATTGTTTAACTGGTATTCAGTTTGGAAGATGAAAAGTTGTGGAAATAGATATGGTGATGGTTGAACAACAATGTGAAAGCACTTTAATGCCACTGAACTGGTAAGTTTTACTTTCTGTATATTCTACCACAAAAAAAAAGTATGATCAACTACTGTTGACATTATGACATAATGACTCCCAGGAGTCATTCAAGCTAGAAGACTATCCCGTTTCCTGTTGCAGTCATGCCTATAAGGTAGGCACTCAGATGTAGAAGTTGTCCCATAATTTCCATAATCACCTGGCTAATTTTTTCAGCCAAGAAAAGTGTGGCATGAGGACAAAGTTCAAACACTTTATCAATTATAAATATAAAAACAAGTTTAACAGCTCAGTGTGGTGGCTCATGCCTATAATCCTAGCACTGTGGGAGGCCAAGGTGGGTAGATTGCATGAGCTCAGGAGTTTGAGACCAGCCTGAGCAAGAGCGAGAGCCTGTCTCTAAAAAATAACTGGGTATTGTGGCAGGCACTTGTACTTCCAGCTATGTGGGAGGCTGAGGCAACAGGATGGCTTGAGCCCAGGTGTTTGAAGTTGCTGTGAGCTATGATGCCACAGTACTCTACCAGGGGTGACAAAATGAAATTGTCTTACAAAAAAAAAAAAATTAACTTGGAATATAAGAAAGTATCAGTATGATGGAATTTCTTCTTGAAGCAAAATCTTACAATATCACAAAGACTGGATTTTAAGACAACCAGGCTAATAGGAAAGCCCATAATCCTTGGCAAGGGGAGGTCTGGGTATGGCAGACTGAGAAATTATGGTTAACTGAGAAATATTCATCCACCAGTCTAGAGTCATCTTAAGCGTTCCTATATGTAAGACTGACAGAAGTCAAGTGATACTCTTAGGGGCTTAGCTTTCATTTGAAGAGATACAAAATTGTAATTTCCATTAGCGCTTTCTAAATTAATGCAGTATTTTGATGATTGTAATGTTGTGGTAGAGGGTTATAAATCTAGGGTGAAGTGGAATCTTTGTGTAGGACACAGGTGTAGCTTTTGCTCTTATATTGACAAGGTTTCCATGTTTGTTAGTTATAATCAAAGTCTTCCCCACAGCCCAAGATTCCAGAAATGAGAGAAGAGTATTCTTGGTGTGGGTGAAAGCTAGAGTAGGCTAGCATTCCCCCTGAAATCTCCAACAGGTTATGGCCCCAATTTTCAGCTCCCCACTGTAATGCCTATGATGGTGAAGGTGGGTTGGAATGTCCAGCAGAGTAGATGATAGTCTGGGAGATATCTAGTTAGAGATCGACAGCTTAGAGATTAAAAATATAAAAATAAGACTAGAAAGCAATTGATAGTTGCCCCTGTAGATATTCTGCAGCCTCAGGCACCTTGACTTGAAGGCTATAACTTTCTTTCATTAAATTTCCCTCACAGTATTCTTGACTTGTAGCTTAGTACTTCCTTGTCCTTCAGCCTCATAACTTTCTTCCCTACACAAAGAACTGCCTGTTTAATTAAAACATGAAGCTGCTACTTTTTTACTTACTTGTAAAAACATGCCCCTGATTCTCTAAATACATAGCCTTGGATACTGGGCTCAGGATGGTGCCTGTTAGCCTCAAGAGGGGTTGATCAGTTGTCTCTTATGGGTCAGCACGCTGTGTGTGTATGTGTGTGTGTAAATTTTGCAGCACTTTTTCGCCTTTTGTCCACCAGACCCTAGGCAGTTGGGCAAGGTTCCCACTTAGGGAGGAACCCCCAGTCCACTGCAATGTAGCTCGGTTCTCTGGTTGCTACAACTTGGGAACTCAAGATCAACATCTATAAACAAAAGGTTATGGCAGAGGTTGGAAAGGACTCCTAAAGGAGGAAAAATAGCTGACCAATGGGATTTGACTACAGACTGATGGATTATATAAGTATTTTCACAAAGGATTGTGTCTCTAATAATGTGGAGACTGGTCAGCCAGGGCAATAGTCTAAAAGACCCTATAGTTTAACAGTAGCAATTCTGTAGGCTTACTTATAACACAATGGATTTTCTTTATCAGCCCCATGGGCTTGAGTACTATGAACTGCAGTTTTGAATGATCCTATTTTCTTAGTGCTCACAAAGGTCCGTTCCTGAACCTATAAGGTTAAGATCCAGACCCTGCACTGTGGTAAATGTGCCAAGCTATTAAACTGAAGCCTGAAAACAGCAAAGTATCTTGAGGAATTTAAGTTTTGTTTGTTTGGTTTTTGTTTTTGTTTTTTTTTTTTAGACAGACTCACTTTGTTGCCCTCAGTAGAGCGTCATGGCATCACAGCTCACAGCAACCTCCAACTCTTGGGCTTAAGCGATTCTCTTGCCTTAGCCTCCCAAGTAGCTGGGAATACAGGTGCCCACCACAACATTCGGCTTTCTTTTTCTTTTTCTTTTATTTGAGACAGAGTCTCACTATGTCACCCTCTGTTGAGTGCAATGGCATCACAGCTCACAGCAACCTCCAACTCTTGGGCTTAAGCAATTCCCTTGCCTCAGCCTCCCAAGTAGCTAGGTGTCCACCACAACGCCTGGCTATTGGCTATTTTTTGTTGTTGTTGTTGCAGTTGTCATTGTTTAGCTGGCCCGAGTTGGGTTTGAACCTGCCAGCTTCGGTGCATGTGGCTGGTGCTGTAACCACTGTGCTATGAGCACTGAGCCTAGAGGTATTTAAAATTTGAAACCCAGTCAAAGGCACACCAATTCTACTGCTCTTGACTAATGTATCAGGAATCCCAGCCAACTATTATTCAAATAGTTGATGATACTTAGACAGGGTTGGTGATAATTTGTCATGGATGTAAACAACTTTGGGTTATAAACACAAATATGTTTATTTCTTTGGGTTTCATCTATTTAGTTGGGTTTAGTGAGAATAAGTCATCATTGTGCTTTACCCTAATCATCCCCATGCCTAAACTCTAGAATGGAAAATTACTTGAGAATTAAAGAACTCACATTCTTACCTTCCATTCAGTTATCTGCAAAGCTGTGGACACCTTCATGTCTATACATTCCTCTTCCAGTTTCTTCAAGTTTGTCACAGATTTCTGGAGCTTTTCCTGAGAGAAGAATTGGGTGCGTAAAATTTATTCAATTTGGCTCTTCATTAGGTACATAAGGGGAATTGCAACCTTCCAAGATGTGTTAGAATAACACTGAATATTTATTAAGTTCTCGCTGTTTTGCCAGGGAGCATGCTAAAGATGGTATGTTCAGTAATATATTGATCCTTTCAGTAACCTTGAACACAAGGTAAGATTTTTAACATCATTTCTGTGCTATAGAAAATGAGGCTTAGGAAGGGGTTGAATAACGAGCTTAAGAGTCTCTGTCTGGCAGAAAGTAGAGCTACCATGTACAATTGCAAGCTAATCTGCTGATTCAGAGCTTGAGCCATACCCACTACTACCCTCTTGACAGGGAAGATTTGCACCTAAAACAAGATAATAATCATCTAAAAGAGGATTTTATAAAACAATGTGCTGAACATAACTAATACCAGGACTGTTTGGCACATGTGGAGTATTGTATTATGGGTGAGTCAGAAAAAATCAGGGTACCAGAAGACGTTAACAGATGATGAGCACTCTGATATATTGAAGAACTGGTATCATAAAACCAACCTAAAATGATTGGTGTTCATATCAGGCTTTGGGTTATTTTTCAAAATATTAACAGTTTATCATATTTTCATTGAAAACAATCTGAAGCTGACCCAAATTGCTAATTGTGGTCATTACTAAAAGAATTGTTCCCTGCCCTCTGTAAACCCAACAGATGTAGTCATTAATTCTCATGTGTTCTTAGCAAAGGGCTCTATGTAACTGTTTTATTGCCCTTGCTATATGCTAAGTGCTCTTCTAGGGTTAGCTTATTTTAATGTCCTTAAAGGTTATAATTATCTCCTGGGTCTGGGTGTTAGAGAGGAAGGGGACTGCTATTAACTCCTTTCCGTTTACAGAACACAGAAAACCAAGGCAGTAAGCCTTAAGTAACTTGCCCAAAATTGCCTATCTGCAGAACTAAGATTTCAACCTCAGCAGTTTGACTTCTGAGGCTTATAACCATTACCCTGTGATGCTCCTTTTCTCACGGCTTGGTGAGGAAATAATTCAAATAGGAATATCCTCATTGCAATTGTTACCTGCTCTGTGGAATTTGAGGAAGAGCTTCCATGTGCTCAGTGGTGGTCAGAATGTTACTGTCCTTATGAAAGATTTAGAGCTTTCATACAAAAGCACCTTTGCCTCATGAAGGAGAAAACAAGGAGTTCCACAGCAGGGACAACATTTTCCTGGAAACTTGGTGAGATAGAGAAGGAAAGAGACAACAGGACTAATGCCCACTCCTTTATTCTACCACAGCAAAGGGCCACCTTCCTTTCTATGTTCTAGGGTAAAATTTAGGAGTTGCCCAAAACTTGTCCCTCTGCTAACACTCTGGCTTTTTTGGGGGGGGGGGGACAGAGTCTCACTTTGTCACCCTTGGTAGAATGCTGTGGCATCATAGCTCACGGCAACCTTAAACTCCTGGGCTAACACAATTGTCTTGCCTCAGCCTCCCAAGTAGCTGGGACTACAGGTGCCCACCACCACACCTGGCTAGTTTTAGAGATGAGGTCTCACTTTGGCTCAAGCTGGTCTCAAACCTGTGAGCTCAGGCAATCCACCTGCCTCAGCCTCCTAAAATGCTGGGATTACAAGCGTGAGCCACCACACTCAGCCTGCTATACCCTCTTCAACCAAGCATTTCTAAATCTTTGACATTTCTTCCTGAATCTTGCTTGAAACTGCCCTCTTTTTTCCCATCTTACAGGAATAGTTTGAATTTAATTCCTTGATATTCCTTTCATTTGGGGGATACCAAAGTGATGTTTTTTTTCTGAGACAGGGTCTCACTCCATCACCTGGGCTACAGTGCAGTAGCATCATCATAGCTCACTGTAACCTCAAACTCTTATACTCAAGTACTCCTCCTACCTCAACCTCCCAAGTAGCTGGGAGTACGGCACGTACTACCACACTTTGCTAATTTCTCTATTTTTTATAGAGATAGGGTCTCGCTATTCTGTTTAGGTTGGCCTTGAACTCCTAATCTCAAGCAATCCTCCCAATTTGGCCTCCCAAAGTGGTAGATTACAGGCATGAGCCACCACCCCAGAGTGATCTTTTCAATGTTACTGACCCTCACTCCCCAAGTGAAAATCCCCCCAGTGGCAGGTACCACTCTGGGCTAGGATTTACACTCTAAGCTTATTTTAAAGTTCTGGGGCCTGACTTTCTTCTCCATTCATCACTGCCCTTCTCTATTTTATACCCTGGTCACACAAGTCAGGAAGGCTCCCACACTGTGCCTTTTCACTTATGGTTGCCTCTACCTGGAATGCTCCACAGGTGGTTAATTTTTATGTGTCTTTCTGGAGTCACTTCTGGGATGAACCACTCTCTACTCCCTGTTGCCCCTCCCCACCACCCAAACCAGGGGACTCTGTAGGCAGTCATTTTTGCTGGCTTGACTTTTATACTAAACTGTGGGATACCTAAAAGGTAATGGGTCTTTTCCTCCTGTGTTTCCAGATTGTCTTGAACATTGTAGTTTCTCAAATTAAATACATGGCTTGAAGCACAAAAAGATATTGGTATTTGGTTTGAGGACAACCTGTCCTAGAGCAGGGAGAAGCTCATGACATGAATGGATAGGACAAGAGACCGACCATCCCAGCGTAGGTCAGGGTGGACAGTGTGGACTTGATTCAGCAAGAATCCATCATAAACTATTTTCCAAAAAAATGACATGATGAAAGCTGTATTTCAGAGTCATAAACTTAGGTTTCAGGCTAAGTAATCTCAAGCCTTTTGAGCAGCAGGAGACTAGTGAAAAAGCTCAGGAAATTTTATCCCAAAATATGACACCTTGTTATAAAGGGTATTTTGAATTAAAGGGCTTTAGAGATCAACAGGCCTTAGAAGGGGCTTTCTCTCTTTCTTCATAAAAAATCAGACCCATCAAAAGAAAAATCAACTTCCCTTCCTCTTCCCTCTTTGTTATCTCAACATATTACAGGAAAGAAGATAAAGAATGAAACCAGACCCAGCCCAAATAATTTTAAATATACCTGTCTCTCAGGTTAATTTAATTTGCAAAGAGAATCATTTACAAATCAATCTGTTTCCCCAATCCATTCATTTCCCACAAATAAGCCAGTCATCCTTCCTAGTAACTACTTATTGCCCCTAAATAGAATTACCCATATTCTTCATCTCCCCTTCCCTCTAAAATGAGGGCTTATAAATTTCTGGACCCCAGTGGGATGTCAGGGAATTACTCTGTGATTCCCTCCATGCTCATGATAAATAAATCTCTTTCTTTCATTAATCTGCCTTATTGTGAATTGATCTTTAAGTGAATTTTACAGGGTAGTGGGGAAATTTCCCCTTGCCCCCATTCACTTACCTTGTAGTCCTGGCATACATCCTCAACCAGAGCTGTGGTGTGATCTTTGTGCTTTGGTGTCCGTTCACAGCGCCAACAGATGAGTTGGCCCTCATCTTCACAGAACAGTTGGAGTGGTTCTCCATGTTCTTCACATGACTTTTCATGATCCATCTCTTTAATGGCTTCAATGAGGTTTCCGAGCTGCTTGTTGGGACGGAGGCTATCTGTGTGAAATGGGGCTCGACACTGGGGACAGTAGAATACCTTCAGCATCAGCTGATTGCAGCTTGACTTCTTAAGGAATTCCATTATACATGAGTGGCAGTAGCTGTGGCCACAATCAATGCTCACTGGGTTAGTCATCAGGTTTAGGCAAATGGAACAGTTGGCTTCCTCCCTCATCTTCTTGGAGCTAGTGGCTGAGGCCATAATTTTTCTTGAACAACTTCAGTATTGGATCTGGAAATAGAGATAAAGCAACCAGAATTTTCCACAGGGATAGAAATAAACCCCACCTGCACTTTTGTGTGATGAGCTGGCTGCTACTAGCCTCCAGAGGTCTGGAAAGGTCAACATAAATGGAAGAAACTGAGGCAAAATTAATGTAAGTAGAGAATTTATTTGGGCCAAGCTTGAAAATAATAAGCCAGAAACATAGATGCAAGTTTCCTAGAATATATCGATAGTTACAAGTGAAATTTCACTTTTTTTGAGAGAGAGAGTTGCCCTCAGTAGAGTACCATGGCCTCATAGCTCACAGCAACCTCCAACCCTTAGGCTCAAGCGATCCTTTTACCTCAGCCTCCCAAGTAGCTGGGACTACAGGCACCAGCTATAACGCCTGGCTATTTTTGGAGACAGGGTCTTGATCTTGCTCAGGCTGGTGTTGAACCTGTAAGCTCAAGCAGTCCACCCGCCTCAGCCTCCCAGAGTGCTAGGATTACAGATGTGAGCCACCACGTCTGGCCTACAAGCAGACCAGCCTGAGCTAGAGGGAGACCTTATCTCTACTAAAAATAGAAAAACTAGCGGGGCATGGTGGCATATGCCTGTAGTCCTAGCTACTCAGGAGGCTAAGGTAAGAGCCTTACTCACTAGACCGCAAGGGTCTGAGTTGCTGTAAGCACTAATGACATGGCACTCTACCCAGGGCAAGAGAGTGAGACTCTGCTGCAAAAAAAAAGAAAGAAAGAAAGAAAAAGAAAAGGAGATGGGAGAGGCAAAGTAACTCATTTCTAATGTTAGACTTACTTTGTCTAGGAGGACATAACCGCCAGAGGCAGTGGAGGAGTGACTAGGAACAAAGGAATCTTTGTCCTTTGCCTTCTATTGTAGCTGCTTCTGAGAACCTAGCCATGTTCTCCCTGTACCCTGCCCCCCAACTCCTGGGACTTTTTATCTGGGAGTGGGGCAGAGTAGGGAGGAAGTTTGGAAAGTGCCCTTTCCTTTGAAATAACAGTGTGTAAAATAAAAGACAGGAATTCCACAATAGTTACCAGATAGGCTGTTTCCTCACACAAACAAGACGTTTCTTGGAGCCACACAGAACGCTTTCTCGATGATGTCTATTCCTTGGCAGGTTCTTTCTCTCTTTCTAAGGCCCAGGGGTGCCTGTTCTGGGCTTTGCTCATATTATACTACAAATCTTCTGAGATTTTGCGTGGAATCTGGTGAAAGAGAAAGCAAACAAGGAGTGAGCTGTAAGGCAAAGTCCTGATCCTTTTCAGAGCTTCAGGGGTCTTGCTGTCAGAAAATGTATTCTCCACACCACCCCCCCAACTACCCCACACTCACATGTCCACCAAGTAAACGTTGGTCTGGAATTTTTCCACAAGCTTCCCAAGTTGGACAGTCATATATTTACTGCTAGTCCGGTTGTAGCTGCCACTTCCTGAGGCCTGGGTGAGGAAGTAAACTCAGACCTGATTAAACTTGAAAGTGAAACTAATGTGGTAGGTGGGGCCTATAAGATTGACAAGAAAACTAGTAACATTATTCATACCTTTTGCACTCAGACACTCAGCTTCTTCTGAAAAAGAGGGGAGAACATCTGAAAAATACCTTTCTTGACAGCAATAGAAAGAAAGGACAAATTAATAACCCAGTGTCTAAAAGCAGGAAGCCTGAAGAGAGTCGATTCATAGACTCAGATTTAAGAGCATTATTCTTTTGCCAGCTCTCTTGGGAATGCATCCGATGATGTTAATTTTTGCTAGTTCCAGGTTACTTATCATTTTACAGTTGTTCTGAAGGGTGTGATGGAAACAGAGGCCTTAATAGCAGTGGGGCTCATTGGCATTACAAAATTCCTCCAAGTCAGCCTCCTGTTCTTCTCTGCCCTGTTGCTGTGTTTCACTTTCCCCCTCCTTGTTCCTCTACAGAACTAAAATACTTTTTTTTCCTTTCTTTCTTTCTTTTTTTTTTTTTTTTGTAAAGACAGAGTCTCACTTTGTCGCCCTTCAGAGAGTGCCTTGGCATTACAGCTCACAGCAACCTCCAACTCCTGAGCTTAGGCGATTTTCTTGCCTCAGCCTCCCGAGTAGCTGGGACTACAGGCACCCACCACAACACCTGGCTATTTTTTTGTTGCAGTTTCAGAAGGGCCGGGTTTGAACCCGTCACTCTGGGTATTTGGGGATGGCGCCCTACCCACTGAGCTACAGGTGCTGCCCAGAACTAAAATGCATTTCAATAGCTAGCATCACTCACCCAGGACAGGAAATGGGAGTCACTAATGGCCCAGCAGTGAGTGCCATCAACTAGGACATGGGTATGACTATAGGGGTTAGGGGAAATTTGCCCTGTCCCTTTAAAGTTTTCCCCTGAAAGCTGAAAGACCAATGCACAATTAAGGCAGATTAATAAGATAAATGATTATTTCCAAATACTATGCACATGGGAGAATCGTAAGAGTGATTATCCAGTATCCCAATGGAATTCAGATGTTTTTATACCTGCTTTTTAGAGAGGAGGAGGAGATAAGTACGGGTAATTTTGTTTAGGGGTAACAAATGGTGTTAGAAAGGATTAGTCAGTGATTTTCAACTGGTGTGCCATAAAAGGATCTCAGTTATGCTGAAAACAGTTTTAAAGATCATAAATTAAATTATTTTGAAAAGAAGTTCAAAGCAAGTGCCAAAGAAGATGAAATATTTAGGAGTCTACCTAACAAAGGATGTGAAAGATCTCTATAAAGAGAACTATGAAACTCTAAGGAAAGAAATA
>NW_003852424.1:18259857-18301635 GCF_000181295.1 Otolemur garnettii | reverse complement strand
ATGAAGGCTGTGTTGACCAGTTGATGGAAGTATTTCAGATTGCATGTGAAAACCCCACACTGTACCCCAGAAGTGCATTAATGTACATAGTTACCGTTCAATAAAAAAAAGAAAAGGAAAAAAAAAAAAAAAGAAGTTCAAAGCACAGTAAGTATATTTTTTTTGCACTTTTTGTTTGATCAACATAATTTAAGTGTGCCAAAGAAGTTTAACTATAGATTAAAGTGTGCTGAAAGATAAAAAAGGTTAAAAAACAGTGGAATAAATGGATAAGGGAAACAGGTTAACTATAAATTAACTTGACATGTGTTATGTTTCATTTAAGATAAAAAACAAAACAGTTTCTCTCTGTTACCTTGGGTAGAATGCCATGGTGTCCTGACTCACAGCTACCTCAAACTCTGGGGCTCAAGTGATTCTCTTGCCTCAGCCTCCCAAGTAGTGGGGACTACAGGTACCCACTACAAGGCCTGGCTAGTTTTTCTATTCTTAGTAGAGACAGGGTCTCACTCTTGCTCAGGCTGGTGTCAAACTTCTGAGCTCAGGAAATGCACCTGCCTCTGCCTCTCCACGTGCTAAGATTACAAGCGTGAGCCACCATGCCCAGCCAGGTGTTATGTTTTGAAATATTGCAGGAAGACAAGGCTGGATGGAGAGAAAGAACACCTGAACACCAATATGTGAATGAAGGGCTTTATTCTAGCTGGCAAAGCCATGGCAGACTAGAGTCCAAAATTGCCACACTCCCCTACTGGCTCTGTCTTTTCCCTTTTATCTCTAGTCAAGGGCTCTTTGTCCACAGGTACTCTTAGAGAAGCAGAAGCAAGCAAGCATTAGCTTCCAGGTCCCAGAAAGTTAAGTTTCTATAAATTCCTAAGACCTGAGTCACCGCAGGGAGGATCTTCCAAGTGTGTTCTTTGGGCCTCCATGAGAAGACCTCTGTTCTCTCAGACCTCACTTTTCCTGGATATCCTCTCTCAAAATGATTTGGACCAGGTCTGCTCACATTCTTGATCTTCTATCCTGCAATGTATTGAGTTAACAGGAAGAGGAAGGGAATTTAATTTTTCCCTTTGATCTTTTGAGTAGGTCAGTCCAGGTTATGTGGGATAGAGGAAAAGCCTCTTTCAAGGGCCTATTAATCCCTAAGGGACTTAATTTAAAATAGTCTTTATACCAAGTAGTCATATTTTGGAGTGAAATTTCCTGAGCTCCTTCAGGACCATCACTGCTTTATGCTTTGTGGAAAAAAGGCTGTGGGATCAGGGATCAAGTCCTTAGTTGCTCAGTTACAGCTTTCCTACTTCAGAATGAGAGCAAAAGTACTATCACCACCCAAGTTAGAATTGTTATACTATTTAGTGGGAAAGAAACCCATTAGTACCTCAAAATAAGACTTTGCACAAGAGACAAAAATTTAAAAAAAGACCTTGCCATATTTATAGACTCAAGTGTAAAAGCATTTATAATAAATACACAATAAATGCTTAAGAAATAAATAGATGCTATGGTCCAAGAGAGCCAGTAGAGGGCACTAAAGACACAGCAGGAGGAGTTAAACTTGGATTCTGGGAGCCACCTGGGGCCAAATTTGGGCCTCTGACCTGACTGATCAGGTAGGTGCTGATTGTGATAACTAAGGAAACATGGAGTTGGGCCCAACCACAGTCCCTCTGGTCCAAGAATTTGAGAGGCAAGATTGTGAAGCATGTATATTTTCTCCTGTACCAAGGAGGAGACTTTTCGGCACTGTACTCTCCTAGGTGCTCCTAGAGCCTCTGCCACTTTGCCACCCAGTGACTCATTGTGCCCTGGTGTGTCCTCTGGTAGCAGGCCCCACGCACAGCACAAGGCTTATCTACTCCTGAGGTGTGGACCCAAATAAGTGATTAGGGCAAAAATCTTAATTTGTTAGGTACATAGCTAGAAATTGGCTTTCCTAGGGAAAAAAGATAAGGGTGGGGCCTTCACCTCAGTGATCCCACAATAAGCAGTCTCCAGTAATTGCTCACACCTGGAGAGCAGGGCCCATCTTACCAACCTACCAAATAGAATTTATCATACCAACTGCAAAAAGGATGTAGAAGATACTCAAGCCCAGTGTTTTTCAACCTTTTTTATCTCACTGCACACTTGAACCTATAAACTTCCACAGCACATTTAAACTATGTGGATCAAAAAAAAAAAAAAGTAAAAAGAAAGAATATACTTACTGTGCTTTGAACTTCTTTTGAAAATAATGTAATCATGGATCTTTAAAATTTTTCTCAACACACCTAAGATCCTCTAGTGACACACCTGTTGATAATCACTGCTCTAGCCATGAGCCTAGCAGCAAGTACCATACCACAGAGTCTCCAAGGTGACCTAGAACAGCCAAAGGCTAATTATCTTGTCATTAGCTTAAATCTACATTGCTGCCCACACCCCATCTTGGGCTTTCATAGAGGCTCATGGAAGGTTCACAGGGGCAGTAAGATTCTGGTTCCACAAGGGTGATTTCTGAACTAAGAGATGGGTCCAACCCAGGCGGTATAAAACATAACCATTGGTCATAAGCCAAGACTTTTTCCCCTTCTTGTCAGGACACTAGAGGCCTATTCATTGTCTATGGCGAACAAATCTAACTTTGTAAACCTGTATCTTGCTCTCACTCTGTAAAATTATCTTTTCTCTTCCTCAATATTTGTTTCACACTTGCTTTACTTTGGGGTGTCTAAGTTATTCTTCAGCCAACAGTACCCTGAGGACCAAAGTTACAGACAGCTGCCTAAAACTCTGCCATTTTAGGAAATAGGTAGCTACCTTGAAACCTGATAAATGGAAGTTTGTTAAGCCAAAGTTAAGGACACCTCAGGGGGAATAACAACTATAGGCAAGCTATGACTGTTTTCTGAAAGGAAAGTTGGAACCATCTGCATTTAGAGGCATAGAGAGAGAAGGAAAAGGGAGTGGTTGATGAAGCAAAGTGGTTACATTCTTGTGAGACCCAGGATCTCTACATTTTACATAAAATAAGGGGAATGCTAGAAGAGAAAAATGTAGTGAAGGAAGCATCAATTACATAGATATCTCTGGCTAGGTGAAAGAATGTCTGATTCTGTATGTCTCCAGTTCTGTTGCCTGTAAAGATAAACTTGTAATTCATTATTAGATTCAAATAGAATAGACTTCAGCAAGTCTTCCTTATGGGAAGTCAGCAAGGAATTTCCTTAATGAATGATATGTGGGGCCAGTACTTCACAGGTGCCTGAGGTCTTTACCTTCTCTTTTTTGTAAGGAGAAGGGATAGCTCTCAGATTTTGATTTTACAGATGCAACTCACACACAAAAAGATAAGAAACAATGAGCCCCGGAATCCCTGGTCCCACAATAACTTTTTGCAGATAGTCATTACTTTCATTGTTGTGGATGTAACTCTAGAGCAGTGTATTAAAGGGTCATGGCATTAGGAAGGTTGAAAACCACTGCTCTAGACCAGGTACAGCTCATCCCAAATTTGTCCTCTCAAAGGATCAAGAAAAGAAAGTTAGCAACAGCAAGACAAAAACAAGACAGACTGTGACAACTGTCCCACCCTGCACCTGTTTCCTGTTTCATAAGGAGGGTCTTGTTTACACAGAGAAGGGCAGGTCTTAGAAAGGAACAGGATATGCAGATGAGCCTTTAGGCATAGGGAGAAACCAACAGGAACTACTGTACCTGTAATAAATGGTTCGTTTCCTGATGCATAAAGCATGTACTTGAAGATGTTAGGTTGCAGGGGAGAAAAGTTTAATTGTGGTACTACTAAATGAAATGGGAGGGAGAAAGCCTCAAATTTCCCTCCCTGAGGAATTTGGGGGTAGGGATTTTAAGGCATTTAGAGTGGGCCAAAGTATGGAGATCACTGGTTAATCAGTGAGTAGAGGAGGAAATCATGGGACAGGGAGATGAATCAACTACATTCTTATGCTAATTTGGTTTAACTGTGGTGGTCTTCAGTATTAGCTGTTCTGCTGGAATTCAGGATGATTCTTAAACAATGTGCTGATGGAAGCTGAGGTGGGTGGATTGCTGAGTGCACAGGTTCAAGACCAGCCTGAGCAAGAGTGAGACCCTGTCTCTAAAAAATAGCCAGGCATTGTGGTGGGCGCCTATAGTTTTAGCTACTCAGTAGGCTGAGCCAAGAGAATCTCTTAAGCCCAAGAGTTTGAGGTTGCTGTGAGCTGTGATACCGTGGCACTCTACCAAGGGCAACAAAGTGAGACTCTGTCCCCCCCCCAAAAAAAAACAGTATGTAGGTCTTCTAATTTATCCCCATTTTATGGGGGAGGAAATTGAGGCCTGAGGAGATTAAGTGGTATGACTATGATTACACAAGGGTGCAGATAGTTTAGTCCCACGCAGTGTTGAAGTAACTTTCTGAGTTTCACTAAACACACATCATAGGAAATGTAGGCATACATATATATGTGATGGGTGTATTATGGTGTGATTGATTTTGGGTGGTGATGGTATATGTTGTATATGATGTGTGATATATGATTTGTATTTGTGTGATGTACGTAATATCGATACACTCCCCCCCTTCTCAGGGCCAACATGAACCCTATTTTTTAGGCCTAAGCAAGCTCAACCACATTCTCTGTGCCCAAGCAGGTCCAGAGTTAGTCTGACCAGCATCCCACCTAAGCCACCACTTCCAGAGTGGAGAACACACTCTAAACAAAACAACACTGAATTCCTACACAAGGGCAATTTTAAAATTAACTTCTGCCCTCAGGCTCCCGGCACCAAAGAGTTATGACATTTCATCTCCCGGAAGTCCCCTGCTCTCAGGGTAGGAAAAGCTGTATATAAACCCCTAAACAGAAGCTCATGTGTGCTATCCACTCAGGAATCCCCCTTCAGCATGCTGAAGGCTTTATCTTTTCTTCTTCCTTTATCTATCAATAAAATCTGTCCTTTCATTTACTCATGGTAGTCTGTGGATTCATTCTTTGAATCTCAGACCAAGGACTCAGCAGAGAGAAAGATGCCAGCTACAGTATGTATGATGTGATATGTGTGTGTACATGCACGTTGGGGGTGGTAGCCATGTTAATATGGCAAATGGCATCAGAAAGCATCAGAATCCATGATGGTTACTGGTTTCCCAGACAGCTGCTTCTCTCCTTTCTATAATATATATTGATAATTTAGACTGGGGAGAAATAAAAATGGAAGACAAAAGCTTTAGAGAAGGTTTGACTTGATAACAGTATAGTATAAAGGTCTTGGGAGCAAATTTGTCAAATAATCAAAGAAGAGAGAGTAAGCACTACTCAAGGGTAGGAAGAAAGGTCACAGGATTATAGGTTAAAATAAAAAAAAAAAAAACCCATGGGAAAACTGACTTGAGATAATCAAAATGATAGGCATGACAAAGGATATCCCCAAAGGGTAAGTTGCATTCTTTACAAATAGTTCGTACCTATATTGCTGACGGTATATAGGAGATTTCACCCCAAACTATGGCTCCCTGGTAGCTCCCAAGCTAGTTTTTGAGATATCTTCCAAGCCTTACATCCTGGTGAACAGGCTGATCCACCTAGAGCAGTCTTGATAATCTCCACAGCTCCTTAATTCCACCTTGAAACAAGCCAATCATCAGACCCAATTGCCTACCATTTGTCTGCTAAACTATAGTTTAAACCCTTTCTCTCTATTTCTCAGGGAGAAGGATTTGAAAATTTCCTTTCATCTCCTCACCTAGTGCCTGCAATATTAAAGTCTTTCTGCACTGTAACACCTGCTATCTCAGGGTATTGGTTTCCTCTTGAGCAGTAGGCAATGAACCTGATTGGGCTGTTAACACTCTTGCCACTTACATTTCTCATGACATAGATGACTATTTCACTGATCCTTGTTCTGAGGGTGAGTTGGATCTTAGAGAAGACACTTCTTTAAATGGCCCCAGAAACAGCTAGTAATAGTAGACATAAAAGTAGGTAACATTAATCAAACACTTGCTTTGTGCCAAGCCTATGCCAATACTCCCCATTTATTAATAGAGTCCTCTCAAATAAAATTCTTGGGTCTAAAGTATAATAACTGAAATAAAAATTACTAGGGTTCAACAGCAAATTTCATCAGGCCAAAGAAATAATCAGTGAACTTGGAGATAAGTTTATTGAGATTATTTAGTCTGAGGAAAAGAAAGAATATAGAATGAGGAAAAAGTAAACAGAGCTTCAGACATATATGGGATACTATCAAGCATACCAATATATGCATAATAGAACTCCTACAAGGAGGGGAGAGAGAGAAGAGGGAAAAAGAATATTTGAAAAAATAAGGCTGAAAACTTCCCAAATTTGGCACAAAACATAAATCTACATTTCCACAGAGCTCAATGAATTTCAAGTAGTATACATTTAAAGAGATCCATATCTAGACATATTATAATCAAATTACCAAAACATAAAGGAAAAGATACATTTTTGAAAGCATTAAGAAACAACTCACCACATATAAACAGTCTTCCATAAGATTAACAAAAAAATTTCTCATCAAAAATCATGGAGGCCAGGAGGCATTGGATGAAATATTCAAATTTCTGAAAGAAAAAGATAGCAACAACCATTAATTTTATATTCAGAAAAGTTATTTTTCAAAAATGAAAGGTAAATCAAGACATTCTCAAATAAAACAGACTTCATCACCAACAAACCTGCTCTATAAGAAATATTAAAAACTGAGTCCTAACAAACCTACCCTGAAATGAAAGAACACTAGATAGTAACTTGAATCCACATGAAGAAACAACTGGTACCATTAAATGGTACGCTATAGGTAAATAAAAAAGAAAATATAAATGTATTTTTTATTTGTAATTCTTTTTTTTCCTTATAGTGTTGTGAACCAGCATGACAAAGGGGAGTGAACCAACGTGGAATGGGTGGAGAATGGGAAAATTCAGCACAAGAAAAGACACAGAAACAAAGGATGGGATCAGAAGGACTGACTGAGCTGATGGCTACAACCAGCACCAAAACACAAAATCAGCATCATTTTATAGTATCTGTATAGAGTTGTTTAGGGAGAAGTTCCGTATACGGTTGTTTAGGGGGAAGTAGCATAAACAAAAGACATACTTTTGGTCTTGCAGTATGATGAAGATTAAATGACTTGAATAAAGACAAATCATCTTGTTAATAGTTTCTACTCAATTTCATTAACATATGACAAGAAGTAAGAAGGGACAGGCCACAAGAATCTCTGCATAATTAACAAAGGAAGAACTATGTGACTTAGTGGTTTCCACTTAACTTCATTAGCATATGACAAGTAAGAATGCAAAGATCACAAGGATCTCTGCATAGTTAACTAGACAAAGAAAGAACAGGTGACTTTCTTTGAGAAAGAGAAGGTGACTTTTGGCCGAGGGAGCATGAAGAAAGGAATATGACTGTTTTGGGAATGGAGGAGAAGCAGTTGGGGGTTCATTCTCTGAATGTTCCCCAGGCTGTGAGGGTTCTGCCATTTCACAGTGTGCTCTTCACATTATATCTGGTTTGAAGGCCACCACATAAAACAGTTAATGGACACACAATGTATAAAGTTATAATTTGGTTTTTCTCTTTATCATTTTTTTTAATGTTAAAAAAATCTACATGAAATCCTTCACAAAGTTTCATATTACCCTTTGTGCAGGGGCCTTGGTACTTTTCTCTGTATCTTTCCAATTTTATTATATATGCTACTGAAGTGAGCACAAGATGTAATCTGTATACAATCACAGCATAAAGGTGGAGAAAGGGAATAGAACTATATAGCAACAAAATTCTTGCATACTATTCAAATTAAGTTGGCATTAATCTAAATCAGATTAATTATTAGTTGTAATCTTGAAAGCAAACCATGAGTAAAATAACTTAAAAAAATAACAAAAGAAATGAGAAAGGAATTAAAGTAATACATAAGAAAATATCTATTTAATATAAAATAAAACAGCAATGGAAGAATATGAGAACAGAAAGGACATAAGACATAAAAAAAATCACAAAATGGAAAATATAAATCTTTTTTCAGCAATTACATTAAGTGCAAAGGGATTAAAATGGAGACATTGGCAAAATAAATAAAATAAAAACATGTAACTATACACTGTTTACAAGAGACACACATTACTTACAAAACCACAAATAGTATGAATTAAAGAATAAGAAAGGTACATTACACAGGTAGTACATGAAAGAGAGGTGACTAGCTATACTAATATCAGACACAATAAACTTTAAGAAAATCATTACTATAAAAAATGAAAGGAATTTTACGATGATAAAATTGTCGATTCATCAGGAAAACATAACTTCTATAAACATATATGCATCTAACAACAGCCCCTAATATTCTTGAAACAAAACTGAAAGAATTGAAGGGAGAAATTCGACAATAGCAATTGGAGACTTTAATACCTCACTATTAGACAAAAGATTAACAATGAAGTAGATTTAACAGCACTCAGAACCAACTAAACCTAACACATTTATAGAACATTTCACCCAATAACAATAGAATATGTATTCTCAAGTGCACATGGAACAGTCTCCAGGATAGACCATACATTAGCACATAAAATAAGTCTCAATAAATTTAGAAGAATTGTAACCATGCAGTGTATATTCTCTGAACACAGTGGAATGAAGGTAGAAATTAATAACAGAAGGAAACATGGAAAATTCATAACTGTGGAAACTTTAAAAATACTCCTAACTAATTAATGGGTCAAAGATAAAAATCATAAAGAAAATTTTCAAATATTTTTGGATAAATAAGAAAGTAAAAGCACAACATGAAAAATTTATGGGATGTAGTAAAAGTAGTACTTAGAAGGGTATTTATAACTGTAAACACCTATAGCAATAAAGACAAAAGATCTCAAATCAATAACTTAACTTCCACTTTAAGAAACTAGAGAAAGAAGATCAAATTAAGCCCAAAGCAAGGAAGAGAAAGAGAAAATTTTTTAAAGCATTGAAGAACAAAAGACATATACAGATAAGCAAGTACATTGATTACATATTTTTTATGGACACAGTACAAGCAAGAAGGCAGTGTAGCAAAATCTTTAAAGTAGTGAAGAACTAGAATTCTATACCAAGCAGAAATATTTCTCAAAAATGAAAGTGAGGCTTGGTGCCTCTGGTTCAAGTGGCTAAGGCGCCAACCACATACACCTAAGGTGGCGGGTTCGAATCCAGCCCAGGCCTACCAAACAACAATGATGGCTATAACCAAAAATAGCCAGGCGTTGTGGTGGGCACCTGTGGTCCCAGCTACTTGGGAGGCTGAGGCAGGAGACTCACTTGAGCCCAGGAGTTAGAGGTTGCTGTGAGCTGTGATGCCATGACATTCTACCTGGAGGGACAGCTTTAGGCTCTGTCTCAAATAAAAAAAAAAAAAAATGAAGGTGAAATAAAGACTAGATAATAACAAAAGATGAAGGAATTCATCCTGTCATATGTGGGAGTTTTAAAATCTATTTTGCATCATTTCTACAGATTCAAGTTTTCTATTTCATTTTTAAAAACAACTATGCAATTAAACAGTAGGGTGTCTTACTTTTTTTTCTATTGATTCAGTTACTAGCCAAAATAATACAAAATATTTTTTCTCTCTCTGACTGCCAAAAAGCAATAAACATCTAATTACAGACTGGAACTATAAGAAATAGTAAAGGAAGTTCTTTAGACAGAATAAGAACATGTTGGAATATAGCTTTAGATGAAGAAATAATGAGCATTAGACATTTTAAGAGAATTTTTCTTTTTTGAGACAGAATCTCACTATGGAGCTCTCTGTAAAGTGCGGTAGCGTCACAGCTCACAGCAACCTCAAACTCTTGGGCTCAAGTGATTCTCCTGCTTCATCCTTCCAACCTCCCTGTGGCACCTACCACAATGCCCGGCCATCTTTTTGGTTGCAGTTGCCATTGTTGTTCAGCAGGCTCAGATAGGGCTCCAACCCGCTACCTCCTGTGCATGTGGCTGGCGTTCTAAACACTGAGCTATGGGCGTCAAGCCAATAGAGAATTTTTTTTTAATGTTATTTAAGTCTCTACAAAAGGTGGCAATTTCAACAAAAATATTTAAGAATGTGGAGTTTATAGCACGTGAAAGTAAAACGTATGGCAACAACAACATGAAAGTAAAAAAGGCAAATGGAAATGTTTTATTTTAGGATTATTTTATACGAGGAGTGGAGCACTTACAAATAAACTGTGATAAACCAGATGTATATTATAAACTCTAAACCAAGCAATGAAGTAACAAACTGAAGAATTACAGCTAAGACACCAGAAAAGAAATAGAATGAAATCCTAAAGAATATTCAAGTTATCAGTGAATGGGAAAAAAGCGAACAACAAACAGATGGGACAAATAGAAAAGTAGTAGCAAGGCAGTAGACTTACATCTATACATATTAATTATTGCATTTAAGGTAAATGATCTAAATACACCAGTCAAAACCCAAAGGTGGTCAGATTGAAATTTTAAAATGAGAAAAAAACAAAGACCCCATATATGTTTCCTGCAGTAAATCTAAATATTAAGACACAAATAGCTCAGAATGCCATCACTTTTTACCTTACTTACTGCAACTTCCTAAGTGGCCTCCTTCCTTTCCTTTACTCTTGCTAATCTTCCTCCAACCCATTCTGTGTGTTGGGTTATTTTGCCAATGTCTTTGTTGTTCTGGTAAAATTGTTTGTGGGTAATAGAGGACTGCGATGAAAAAGTTCCCTTCCAGAGGGGGTCCTTGGCTTTTGTTAGAAAGTTGAGGTATTACCAGCTAAGTATTACTTAAAACTCAGTTCTTGGCTTGAGATTTTTTTTACCTCAGATATGTATAAAAACTAGCTTATAGTTATGACTCATACAACTTATCAAGATTCTGTCTCTGTCTCTGTGCATGTGTGTGTCTTTGCCCCTTGATCTGCTAAGTAACAGAGCAAATATTCTTGCAGTTCCCACAGAGTACAGTACAGTTTACTTCTAGTATACCTTTTGTGTGTGTGTGTGTTTCTTTTTTTTTTTTTTTAATTGTTGAGGATTCATTGAAGGTACAAGAAACCAGGTTATACTGATTGCCTTTGTTAGGTAAAGTCCCTCTTACAATTGTGTCTTGCCCCCAAAAGGTGTGACACACACCAAGACCCCACCCCCTCCCTCCTTCACTCTCTCTGCTCTCCCTTTCTCCCACCCCCACCATGTCATTAATTGTCCTCATATCAAAATTGAGTACATAGGATTCATGCTTCTCTGTTCTTGTGATGCTTTACTAAGAATAATATGTTCCACTTCCATCCAGGTTAATACAAAGGCTGCAAAGTCTCCATTTTTTAAATGGCTGAACAGTATCCCATGGTGTACATACACCACAGCTTGTTAATTCATTCCTGGGTTGGTGGGCATTTAGGCTGTTTTCACGTTTTGGCAATTGTAAATTGAGCTGCAATAAACAGTCTAGGGCAAGTGTCCTTATGATAAAAGGATTTTTTTCCCTCTGGGTAGATGCCCAGTAATGGCATTGCAGGATCAAATGGGAGGTCTAGCTTGAATTCTTTGAGGGTTCTCCATACTTCCTTCCAAAAAGGTTGTATTAGTTTGTAGTCCTACCAGCAGTGTAAAAGTGTTCCCTTCTCTCCTCATCCATGTGTACAGTGTTGAGAGTTTGTGATGTGGGCCATTCTCGCTGTGGTTAGATGGTATCTAGGGTGGTTTTGATTTGCATTTCTCTAATAATTAGGGATGATGAGCATTTTTTTATATGTTTGTTAGCCATTCATCTGTATTCTTTAGAGAAGGTTCTATTGATGTCTCTTGCCCATCGATATATGGGATTGTTGGCTTTTTTCAAGTGGATTAATTTGAGTTCTCTATAGATCCTAGTTATCAAGCTTTTGTCTGATTCAAAATATGCAAATATTCTTTCCCATCATCTAGGTTGTCTATTTGCTTTGGCTGTTGTCTCCTTAGCTGTACAGAAGCTTTTCAGTTTAATTAAGTCCTATTTTTTATTTTTGTTGTTGCAATTGCCACAACAGTCTTCTTCATGAAGTCTTTCCCCCAGGCCAATATCTTCCAGTGTTTTTCCTATGCTTTCTTTGAGCATTTTCATTGTTTCATGCCTTAAATTTAAGTCCTTTATCCATCTTTAATCAATTTTTATGAGTGGAGAAAGGTGTGGGTCCAGTTTCAGTCTTTTACATGTGGATATCCAGTTCTCCCAGCACCATTTATTGAATAGGGAGTCTTTCCCCCAAGGTATGTTCTTGTTTTGTTAATTGAAGATTAGGTGGTTGTAAGATGTTACTTTCATTTCCTTCTTTTCAATTCAATTTCAAATGTCTATGTCTCTATTTTTGTGCTAGTACCATGCTGTCTTGACCACTATGGCTTTGTAGTACAGCCTAAAATCTGGTATGGTGATGGCCCCAGCTTTGTTTTTATTACTAAGAACTGCCTTAGCTTTATGGGTTTTTTTCTGGTTCCACACAAAACGCAGAATCATTTTTTCCAACTCTTGAAAGTAGGATGTTGGTATTTTAATAGGCATGGCGTTGAATCCGTAAATTGCTCTGGAAAATATAGATGTTTTAACAATGTTGATTCTTCCCAGCCATGAGCATGGTATGTTCTTCCATAATATCCTCTCTATTTCCTCTCTTAGGATTTCATAATTTTCTTTATAGAGGTCCTTCACCTCTTTTGTTAGGCATATTACTAGGTATTTCATTTTCTTTGAAGCCATGGTGAAGGGGGTTGTGTCCTTAATTAGCCTCTCATCTTGACTGTTATTGCTGTATACAAAGGCTACTGACTTGTGGACATTGATTTTATATCCTGAGACACTACTGTATTTTTGGATGACTTCCCAGAGTCTTACAGTTGAGTCTTTGGGGTTCTCTAAGTATAAGATCATATTGTCAGCAAAGAGTGAGAGTTTGACCTCCTTAGCTCCCATTTGGATGCTCTTTATTTCCTTGTCTTGCCTAATTGTATTGGCTAGAACTTCAAGCACTATGTTGAATAGTAATGGTGACAGAGGACAACCTTGTCTGGTTCCAGTTTGGAGAGGAAAAGCTTTCAGTTTTACTCCATTTAGTAAAATATTAGCTCTGGGTTTGTCATAGATGGCTTCAATCAGTTTCAGAACTGTTTCATGTATGCCTATACTCTTCAGTGTTCTAATTAGAAAAGGACGCTGGATTTTATCAAATGCTTTTTCTGCATCTATTGAGAGGATTATATGGTCTTTGTTTTTGCTTCTGTTAATATGGTAGATAATGTTTATAGACTTGCGTATGTTAAACCAGCCTTGTGTCCCTGGGATGAAACCTACTTGCTCATGACATATGCTTTTTCTGATGATAAGCTGTAATTTATTGGCTAGGATTTTATTGCGAATTTTTGCATCTATATTCATTAGTGAAAGTGGTCTGAAATTCTCTTTTTTAGTTGGATCTTTTCCTGGTTTTGGTATCAGGGTGATGTTTGCTTCGTAGAACGTGTTGGGAAAGATTTCTTCCTCCTCAATTTTTTGGAATAATTTCTGGAGTACAGGAATAAGCTCTTCCTTGAAGATTGATAGATTTCTGGTGTGAAGCCATCCAGACTAGAGCATTTTTTTGTTGGAAGATTTTTTTATTGTTTCTTTAATCTCAGTGCTTGAAATTGGTCTATTCAGGAACTCTCTTTCTTCCTGCTTAAGTCTTTGGAAAGGATGTGATTCCAAATATTGATTTATTTCCTTCACATTGTCAAATTTCTGGGCATAGAGTTTCTGGTAATACTCAGAAATGATCTCTTGTATCTCTATGGCATCAGTTGTTATTTCCCCTTTATCATTTCTGATTGAGGTTACTAGAGATTTTACTTTTCTACTTCTGGCCAAAGGTTTATCTATTTTATTTATTTTTCAAAAAACCAAGTTTGTTTTATTAATTTTCTGAATGATTCTTTTGTTTCAATTTCATTGTCCCTGATTTAATTTTGGATATTTCTTTTCTTCTGCTAGGTTCAGGCTTAGATTGCTCTTCTTTTTCCAATTCCATAAGATGGCTTGTGAGTTTGTTGATGTGCTCTCTTTCTATTTTTCGAATGTAGGCATCTAAAGAGATAAATTTTCCTTTCAGAACTTCTTTTGCAGTATCCCACAGGTTTTGATAGCTTATGTTTTCATCGTTGTTATGCTCAAGGAAGTTAATGATTTCCTCTTTTATTTCTTCCTGCACCCAACTGTCATTCAATAGAAGGTTGTTTAATTTCCATGCCTTTGTGTGGTGTTGAATGTTTTTGTTGGAGTTGAGTTCCAACTTTAGTGCCTTGTGGTCTGAGAAGATACAAGGTAAAATTTCAATTCTTTTGATTCCATTTAGGTTTGTTTTGTGTCCTCAGATATGATCAATTTTGGAGAATGTTCCATGGGGCAATGAGAAGAATGTATATTCTTTATCTTTGGGATAGAGTGTTCTATATGCATCTATCAAGCACAGTTGCTCTAGGGTCTCACTTAAGTCCCTTATATCTTTGTTTAATTTCTGTTTAGAGGATCTGCCCAGCTCTGTAAGAGGAGTGACTGTTAAAGTCCCTGTTATTATGGTGTTATGGGATATCATATTGCTCAAACTGAGTAAGACCTGTTTCAAGAATCTTGGAGCATTTAAGCTGGGTGCATAAATATTTTAAATTGAAAAGTCTTCTTGTTATATTTTTCCCTTGACCAATATAAAGTGACCATCTTTGTCTTTTTTGACTTTAGTTGCTTTAAATCCACATGTATCTTAAAATAAAACTGCAACTTATTGCAATTCCATTGCCTGAAAAATTGTCTTCCAATCCTTAATTTTAATTTGTCTTTTGAAGCTAGGTGTGTTTCCTGCAGACAGCAAATGGATGGCTTGTGTTTTTTAATCCAGTCAGCCAATCTATGCCTCTTCAGTAGGGAATTCAAGCCATTAACATTTATTGAGATAATTGATAAGTGTGGTAGTGTTCTATTCATCTTCTTTTATGAGTCCATTGCTTAGTTTTATCTTTTGCATCATTGTGGAAGTTAGGTTCTGTCCTTTTATTTCTGAGTTCTTACTTCACTGTTGATTCATTGTGATGGTTGTTGTTTAGAACAGGTTCAAGTATTTCCTGTAGAGCTCGCCTTGTTGTGGAGAATTTCCTGTAGAGCTGGCCTTGTTGTGGAGAATTTCCTCAATGTTTATATATCAGTAAATGATTTTATTTCTCTATCAATTTTAAAGCTTAGCTTTCTAAGATACAGAATCCTGGGCTGGAAATTGTCCTTTTTAAGTAGATTAAAGGTAGATGACCATTGTCTTCTTGCTTGGAAAGTTTCATTGGAGAAGTCTATAGTCACCCTGATGAGTTTTCCCCTCAGGTCAACTGGTGCTTACTCCTGGCAGCTTGAAGAATCTTTTCTTTTGTCTTGACTTTGGACAGGTTCATTACAATGTGTCTTGGAGGAGCTCTATTAGAGTTGAGGCGACCTGGGGTCCAATATCCCTCTGAAAGGAGTTTGTGAGAATCTTTGGTGATATTTGGGAATTTTTCATTTATAATATTCTCTAGTATGGCTTCCATACCCCTAGGGCATTCTTCTTCCCCTTTGGGATACCTATAACTCCTATGTTTGAATGCTTCATAAAGTCCCATAATTCTGTCAGTGAACGTTCTGCTTTCTCTCTCTTCTTTTCTACCTCTTTAACTATCTGAGTTATCTCAAGAGCTTTGTCCTCTACCTCTGAGATTCTTTCTTCTGCATGGTCTAATCTGCTGTTGATACTTTCTATTGCATCTTTAAGTTCCTTAATTGGCTACTTCATTTCCTTCAGCTCTGCCACATCCTTTCTATATTCTTCATATCGTTCATCTCTTATTTGATTCTGTTTTTAGATTTCCTTTTGGTTATTTTCCACTTTATCAGCGGTTTCCTTCATTGTTTCCATCATTTTCTTCATTGTTTTCATCATCTGTATTCTATATTCCCTCTCTGTCATTTCTAACATTTCTTTATAGGTGGAATCCTCTGCAGTAGCTACCTCATGGTCCCATGGAGGTGTTGCTCTGGACTGGTTTTTCATGTTTCCAGGAATTTTTTGCTGATTCTTCCTCATGAGTATTTTCTTTCATCTGTTTCCTTGCCCTAATTTTCCTTTCACTTCCTCTTGCTGTTTAAGTTACCATGCCTCTGGACTAGGGTTTTGATGAGTCTTTTGGTACAGGACCAGACAGATGAGAAGGTTGAAGAGCAAGAAAGGAAAAAAGAAAAGAAAAGAAAGAGAAAGAAGAGGGGGTGAGTAACATGGAATATTGACAAAAAGAAAAGAGACACAGAAAGAGGGAGACAAGAACAATATAGGTGTACAGTAGGGTACTTTGACCCAACCTTAAAAACCTCCAACCTCTGGGGATGCTGGGTTGGGTGGTCCCTTTGAGGTTCAGCAGCTCTTTGCCACCCTGTTTGGACACAGTTCCCCACCTCTACCAAGTAGAGAGGAAAGACAAAAATGCCATAAATCAAACAAAAACAAGCAAATAGAAAACTTACGAGTGAAAATTGGGGGGAAAAACAAATAATAGGGATAGAAACACTAGCAAAAATGAAGTTCTAATTGTTAAAGAAGGCAACAATGGAAAATTATATTTAAATTAGAAAAATAAAGAAAGAAAAGAAGGAAAGAAAAAGAAAAATCTAGAGGGAAAATGTTGAAATTTAAAAAAAAGAAGCAGTATATATATCTTGCTGAATATTTTCTGGGCAACAGCAGGGTATGAAATGTTAATCACAATGATTATACAGCTATATGAGATGGAGACTGGAGGCCTCTGTTGATTTCTCAAACTCTGCAGGGTAGAGAGCCTAACTCTGTCCTTAGACTGCTTAAAAGATACTTTAAACTGCTCACTTTGGCTAAGCAGAAGCTTTCCCAGGAAAGCACTTGTTGCTGGGATCACTCCTAAAGTGGCTATCAACTTACCCAGTGTGCCAAAATTGGTCTCACTCTATGCTCCTGAGGGCCAATGCTGTAAGGCTGCTCAGTCCTCGTCTTTAGGCTGCTCAGTCACTAGATTACTCACCCAAGGTCTCCTGCCCAATCCTTGCTCTGCAACCTTGAGGGCAGAGCTTACCAGGGCAGTTCTCCCACAGTGGCGCTACATGGCCCACAGCCAAACCCTATTAGCTCCATCTGGCTCAGTGGCTCAGTCTGGGGCCCTAGACAATGCTTAAAGTCCTCTGCAGTCTTGACCAAGTTCTCCCAAGGTAGTTCAACTGAGTGCCAAGTCCAAAAAAAAAAAAAAAAAAAAAGCTCACAGGTAAGGCCTTTCCAGTTTGCAATCTCACTGCTGCTGTATTTACAGCAGCTGGTGGGATTAGACTGAACACACACATGCAACCATTTGCCAGTTCTCCACTGCTTTTGTCCTCATGGGATCCATAAGTCTCTCGCTGACTCCTTGTGTCCCCAAAGGGATGTTTCTTGGCAGATCCTACCAGCCAGAGATGCCTGGAGTCTTCTCTCCCCAGTCTTACCATGCCCAATTGCCTACTTCTAGTATATATTTATCATCCTTTGAGATCTCAGTCTTACTGGAAGAATATCAGTGTCTCTTATTAGACATGTCACCTTTGTAAAATCTGGCCTTTGATATCAGACTTTCTTTGTTTTCTACTATATGCACTTTAAGTTATAAATTTCTTTCTCATAACTTTTCATTTGCATCCTGCAAGATTTTGTATGCTTTATTTTCATTATTGTATGGTACAAAATACTTCATAATTTTCCTTGTGACTTATTTAAAGTGATTATTTAAAAGTGTGTCCTTTAACTTCCAAAACATTTCTATTTTTTCCCCTAGATATCTTACTTTTTTATAAGGGGGTTTTGTTGTTTTGAGACAGAGTCTCACTTTGTCACCCTCGTAGAGTGCCATGATGTGATAGCTCAGAGCAATCTCAAACTCTTGAGCACAAGAGATCTTCTTGCTTCAGCCTCCCAAGTAGCTGGGACTACAGGTGTCCACCATAGTGCCCTGCTATTTTAGAGATGGGGTCGGGCTCTTGTTCAGACTGGTCTCAAACTCATGAGCTTAAACAATCCACCTGCCTCAAACTCCCAGAGTGCTAGGATTACAGTTCTGAGCCACTGCCCTCAGACTTTTTTATGGATTTCATGGAATAAACTGCGAGCCTTTCTTGTGGGGGGAGGGAACCCCCATTCACTTGGTGGTGGATTTTGTACCTTTTGATTGTATTTTTGGGGTCGCAGCTCGCCTCAGGAAGGTTGAAGTGCATTCTTCAATTTTCTCTCTCAGCTCCGCTCCAAACCATCAGCTCCTTTGCTAAACTTCTGTCCTTTAGGCCTCCTTCTGGACGGGAGCTTCTGTAAAAAGCTGGCTGTAGTCTGCCATCTTGGCTCCACCCTCTTTTTTATGGATTAGTAATTTATTTCTACTCTGGTCAGACAACATGCTCTATAATATTTAAATTTTTTTTAATTTATTAAAACAACTTTTTTCATGGCAAAAAAATATGGCCACTAAAATATAGTCACCTATTCAGTATAGGATTGGAAATTCTAACCAGAGCAACTAGGCAAGAGAATAAATAAAAACTATCCAAATTGGAAAGGAGAAAGGTCAAATTGTCCCTTTTTGCCATATGATGTTATATATAGGAAAATCTAAAGAGTACACTAAAAAACTCTTCAAACTAACAAATAAATTCAGTAAATTTCCAGGCTAGAAAATCAACATATGAAAATCAGTAGCATTTCTGAATCCCAATAACTAACTAGCTGAAAGAGAAATCAAAAAGCAAATCCATTGATAATAGCTACAAAAGAAAATACCTGGGAATAAATTTAAAAGGTAAAAGACCTCTATGATGAAAACTATAAAACCCTAATGAAAGAAATTGAAGAGGACACAGCAGATTGAAAGATATCCATGTTGAAAGATTGGAAGAATTAATACAGTTAAAATGTAGCTGGGCACTGTGGTGGGCACTTGTAGTCCCAGCTACTTGGGAGGCTGAGACAAGAGAATCGCTTAAGCCCATGAGTTTGAGGTAGCTGTGAGCTATGACACCATAGCATACTACCAAAAGTGACACAGTGAGAAAGAAAAAGAAAAGAAACAAGAAAATGTCCCTGCTACACAAAGCAATCTATAGAGTAAGTGCAATCCCTATCAAAATATCAATGATATTGTTTAAAAAATCCTAAAATTCATAAGGAACCACAAAAGCCTCCAAAAAGGCAAAGAAATCATGAGCAAAAAGAATAAAGCTAAAGGCATCACACTATCAGACTTCAAAACATACTACATAGCTATAGTAAATAAAACAGCATGATAATGGTATGAAAACAAACACATAGACCAATAAAACGGAATACAGAAATCAGAAGTGAATCTATGTATTTACAGCCAACTGATTTACAATAAAGGCACCAAGAACATATATTGAGGAAAAGACCCCCTTTTTAATAAATAGTGCTGGGAAAAATTAGATATCAATATGTAGAAGAATAAAAGTGGATATCCATTTCTTTCTTTTTTTTTTTTTTTTTTTTGAGACAGAGCCTCAAGCTGTCCCCCTGGGTAGAGTGCTATGGCATTACAGCTCACAGCAACCTCCAACTCCTGGGCTCAAGCGAGTCTCCCGCCTCTGCCTCCCAAGTAGCTGGGACCACAGGCGCCCGCCACAACGCCCGGCTATTTTCTGGTTGCAGCCGTCATTGTTGTTTGGCGGGTCCGGGCTGGGGATTCGAACCTGCCACCTTAGGTGTACGTGGCTGGCGCCTTAGCCGGTTGAGCTATAGGCGCCGAGCCGGATATCCATTTCTCTATACAAAAATTAAGCCAAAATCAATTAGAGACTTAAACATAAGACTCAAAACTATGAAACTATTAGAAGAAAACTTAAAAGAAATGCTTAATGACATTGGTCTAGGTAAAAATTTTATGGCTAAGACTTCAAAAGCATAGGTGACAAAAATAGACAAATGGACCTATGTTTAAAAAGCTTCTGCACAGCAAAGGAAACAATCAACAGAACAAAAAGAAAACCTGTAGAATGGAAGAAAATATTTGCAAACTACTCATCTGACAAGAGACTAATATCCAGAATTTACGGGGAACTCAACAGCAAACAAATCCCAAATAATTTAATTAAAAAGTGGGCAAAGGAACTGAACATTTTTCAAAAGAAGACATGCATATGGCCAACAATATATGAAAAAATGCTCAACATCATAAATCATCAGGGAAATGTAAATCAAAACTACAATGAGATATCATCACACCTCAGTTAGAATGATTGTTACCAAAAAGACAAAAAATAAATTCTGATGAGTATGCAGAAAAAAGGAACTCTCATATATGTTCAAAATGTAAACTAGTATATTTACTATGGAGAACAGTATAGAGGTTTCTCAGCAAACTAAAAATAGAATTACCATTGGAGCCAATAATCCCACTACTGGGTATTTATTCAAAGGAAAGGAAATCAGTCTGTCAAAGGGATACCTGCATCTTCGTTTTTATTGCAACATTATTCAAAATAGCTAATATGTGGAATTAACCTAAATGTTCATCAACATACACAAATGAATAAAGAAAAGATGTATACACAATGAAATACTATGCAGTCACAAAAAAGAATCAAATCCTGCCATTTGTGGCCACATGGATGAGCCTGGAGACATTATGTTAAACAAAGTAAACTAGGCATAGAAAGGTATATACTGAATGTTCTCACTCATATGTGGAAGCTGAAAGAAATATTGAACTCATGGAAGAATTCTGGGTACTAGAAGCTGAGAAAGGGGGAAGGTGGAGGATGGGAGAGTTTGTTTAATGGGTACAAGATTACAGCTAGATAGTAGGTGTCCTGCTGTACTATAGGGAGGATATGGTTAAATATAATTTATTGTATATTTTCATAAAGCTAGAAAAGAGGCTTTTGAATATTCAGAACACAAAGAAATGATAAGCATTTGAAATGGTGGATATGCTAATTACCCTGATTTATCATTATATATTAAAAACACATATCAAAATATCAATCTATTCCCTAACTATGTACAATCATTGTGTGTCAAATAAAAATAAAATTTTTTAAAGAATATGGTCTGTAATAATGAATATACCATGTGTACTGAAGCAAAATGTGGTTGCAGATATTGAGTATATTGTTCTATGAATATCAATTAGTTCAAGGTGATGGGTAGGATTATTCAGATCTATGTCTTTACTGATATTTTGTCTAGTTATTTTGTCATTATTCAAAGGATATTAAACTCTTTAACTATGATTGTATAAGTGTCTATTTCTTTCCATTTTTATTTTGTGTATTTGAAATTCTGTTATTAAACTCATACACATTTATGATTGCTATGTTTTCCTGATAAACTTACCCCTTTTAAATGTTACTCTTTATCTTTGGTATCAAAATGTCATTTTTTAATTTTTTTGTAGAAACAGTCTCACTTTATAGCCCTTGATAGAGTGTGTGGCATCACAGCTCACAGCAACCTCCAACTCCTGGGCTTAGGTGATTCTCTTGCCTCAGCCTCCTGAGTAACTAGGACTACAGGCACCTGCCACAATACCCAGCTATTTTTTTGTTGCAGTTTGGCTGGGGCCGGGTTTGAACCCACCACCCTTGGTATATGGGCCTGATACCCTACCCACTGAGCCACAGTTGCCATCCTCAAAATGTCATTCTTTAGTAACATTCTCTGTCTCAATTCTATTTTACTCATTATTTTGGCCACTTCAGACTTTTTATGCTTTATGTTTGCATAGCCTATATATTTTTCAACATGTTTGTGTTTTTATATTAAGATGTTTCTCTTATGCCTAACATATGTTCAGTTCTCGCATTTTTTAACCTATTCTAACAATATTTGCCTTTTAATTGGAGTATTCACACCATTAACATTTAACATCAACGTTGATTTTTCTTCTTGTAGTACACTGGTAGCATCTCCCATACAATATAGAACAATAAAATATGATCATTGGCATCCTTGATCCATTCCTACCCTATGGTAGGGTAGGAAGGAGCCCAAATGGAGAAAGCTTTTAATAATTTATTCTAACTATAATGTTTTTTGTTACCTGTCTTCTGCATTTAAAGATACCGTATTTTGCGTGGATTATTAGGAAAAAAATATTTTCCAATTTTCCTGGAAAATGCCATAACCACATCTCTCAATTTTGTTTCTATCTTTCACATTTTGCATAACCTATATAAGGGGTGCATTACTCAAAGTACATTTTACATGGCTTCACAGTGCCTTCTCTGTCTGCTAACATGTTTACCAATAGATGGCACTCTTGTATTTTTGATGGCTATGTCCATATGGTTTTGTCTTTAAGGAATGACTACTTTGACCAATGTTAAAAATATATAAATTTAATCTAGTTCTTATCTATAGTTTTCAATAATGTTAATTTTATCCAAACAGTCATCTTTAAGTCATCTGCATTTATTTACATAATGAGAATTTATTGATCATCTTCTTTATGGCAGATACTAAACTGAACCCTTACATCATTCAGAAAAAAAATTATTTTCTATGTAAGTTAACAGAAAGCTAAGACATGTTTTAAAGACAAAACAAAACATTATATTCTAAGTACTATAACAAGGTAAGAAAAAGTGTTGAGGCTAAGAGAAGAACAAAGCAACATGAGACTCCTGGAAGAAAATATCTGGATATTTTTGCAGAAGTGATAACTGCTAAGCCACTTTCTGAAGAAGAAGCAAAAATTCACCAGGAAAAGGAGGAGGGCTAGGAATTCCACCAATATTTTATGTGTAAGGGTCAAGAGTGTAAAAAATATTCCATATTATGTAAATACAGTGATGTTCTAAGACTATGAGTTTGGAGAACATAGAACATAGACTAAGGGTTAGTTTCAAATAAATCTGAAAAGGAAACAGTGAAACATCTAACAAAACTTCCATCTCCTTCCTATTGTCTCCCTTGTACATTTCTTTTATGGAGTAATTAGAGAGTTGGGAAAGATCTAAAACTGCCATTGAGCCAGAATGCTAGGGGAAGATGGAGAATGAACCTGCCTGGTTTGCTCATCCTAAGCTAGGTTCTTCTAGGAGAGTCTTTCATCGCCAAACGCCCTCCCCTTGAAGGGGCTCAGACAGCCCAAATCCAGCTCCCAAAGATAATTTACCTGGAGAGCGGAATCCAATACCACCCAGAGATTGCCTAAAATCCTTCCCTAACTCTATAGCCAAACTCATTTTGGGGTCAGTCTCACACCAATCTCCTTTTCTCTAAGTCCAGCACCCTAGGCACTCCTCAACATCCTTCACACACCCTCAGGGCCATAGATATGCTGCCACATTCCCAGACCTACACGTGATGGAGCAGTGCTGTATGGTAAGGCCATCAGCCTTTGGACCAGACCCTCCTCTGTGCCTCCCACAGATCTTCAACCTGCTATGAAATTTTAAAGCCCGATTAATCTACAAAGCAACTAACTATACTCTTTAAAAATTCATTGTCATGAAAAATAAAGAAGCTGAAGAATTGTTCCAGATTAGAAGACATTAAAGAGGCATAACAATTAAATGGAATTTGTGATCCTGGATTAAGGGGGGGGAAGTGTCATGAGAGACATCACTATGACAGCTGATGAAATTTGAATTTAAGGGTATTTTGGAATAAAGGAGGATGGTATCTCCAAGTTACTCTCAAATACTTCATCAAGTATATGTGTGTATGTGTGTGTGTGTATCTCAGGGTGTCCATAAAGTTCATGTTTACTATAACTTTTCTTGTGATTGAAGAAGAAATTTTGAAATTTTCTTCTGTACATTTGAAATTTTTTTTTCTTTCTTTCTTTTTTTTTTTTTTAAAGACAGAGTCTAACTCTGTTGTCCAGATTAGAGTGTCATGGTGTCAGCCTAGTTCACAGCAACCTTAAACTCTTGGGTTCAAGTGATCCCCCTGCTTCAACCTCCTGAGTAGCTGTGACTAGACACTCACCACAATGCCTGGCTAATTTTTCTATTTTTGGTAGAGAGGAGGTCTAACTCTTGTTCAAGCTGGTCTCAAACTTCTGAGTTCAAGGGATCCTCCACCTTGGCCTCTCAGAGTGCTTGGATTACAGAAATGAGCCATTGCAACCAGCCTTAAAATTATTCCAAAATAGAAAGTCTTTCAAAAACTACAAGTCCCACAGTACCTTGTCCTACATTAACAGAGTCCAGGTTATGAGATGGAAGGATCCCAAGGAAGAAGACGAGTTGCTTGGTTCCTTCCTATAAGGTTTCTCTCTTTCTCCACACTCCTACATCCCATTGAATACCAGATCTATCACTCTCCCAGTTCAGAATGTATCTTTCTTTACCCCAAGTGTTTTGTGTTGGGATGGTTTGGTTTCTTTTTTTGTTGTTGTTAGTTTTGTTTACTTAGTTTTGTTCTTTTTCTCTTTCTGCAGGTGAGGGGAGAATTTTCAGACCACCCCTTTAGCCATTAGTTACAATGCTTCTATTCCGGCTTCAGAGAAAGGTCTAGGATTCAGTAGGGAGGCACTTTTATTCCGTTCAAAACAAGGCATTTTTTTCCAAGATGTAATTTAAAATAAAGCAATACTGAAACACAAAATTTTATACATGCCAAAAGTTGAATCACTATTTTCTATGTTTGATGTAGAAAGTTTTAAACACATACACACATATTTGCTGCTGCTGTTTACTGAATAGTATGGGGGTACTTTACTAGGTGACTCCAGGAAGGTGTGGCCCAGAGCCTGCGCTCCTAATCTGCTTCACTCAACATTCTGTAGAGAATCTGTCCTGCATCTGCTTTAGAATAAGAGACTCCAGGACTTCTCTCTACATTAAGAAGAAGGCAGCAGCTTTCTCTAGAAAAAGAGTCCGTGGTCTCAGTCATCCCTTTTCCTTCTTCTAGCCACTGCTCAGCTCAGCTGTTTGGAATCAAGTTTCCATGCAAACGTTTTCAATGCTTCTAAGCCTGGCTGAATATTAGAATCACTTGGACAGTTTCTAAAATTCTTATGTCCTAGGACTGTGGTCCCCAACCCCACAGCCATGGAAGTGATACCAGTTCATGGCCTGTTAGGACCCCCTCACCCCATTCCACCATGGACCCTAGAACTTAATAGAAGCCTGGACCCTGCTATAAACTGTGCATGCCAGGAATCAAGGTTGTCCGCTGTCCACTCCTTTTCAGACTGCAGTGCCTGATGCTTATCCATCTTACCAAGAATGACAACTCCTAAGGTAGTTTTAAGTAAGATTAGTAAGGTATTTATTACTTTTGTAAAGAGAAAATAGAATTGCTAAAACTAGTTCTTGTTTTTATTAAAGCCTTTTGGCCAAGATGAATCAAAACTCATTCTTCTTTATTCCAAACATAAAGCCAAAATAGGTAAAATATAAATAGAAGGGGGAAATAAGTTAGCAAAAATATTAAAAACAATGTAAACGTCTCTGTAAGCTAGAAAGTGAGGAGAAACACAAAGCTTTGCACAAGTCTGGGGCCATAGGCCTGCTGGGCACAGAACTGGGAGCTGGTAGTTGTGTCTGGGAATTTGACCCCTGCAGAATAAAGAGGACAAAGAGACAAAAAGTACTCTTTCTAAGAACATGGGACCAGAGATAGGCTTACTGTTTGAAGTCCATGGCTAATATTAGTTTCTACTATCCACAAGCCCTATGTGAATTGTGTGAGGAAGTTTTTGCTTATCTGTTGTGGGAGATATCATGAAAATTATGCAGAGACTTTTTTTTTTTTTTTTTTTTTTTTGCTTATCAGCTTTCATTAGCACTTGTGTATATTAGCACTATAATAGCCAAGACAGCTCTTTTTCCAGTGTGGCACAGAGATGCCAAAAGGTTGGATACCCCTAGGTCAATCAGAAGTTCTGCTGTAATTTAACAGAGTTTTTTGTTTCAGTGTCTCACGTGGCTGCAATCCAGGCATTGGGTCTGAATTCCCATTAGAGACTTTGTTGTGGAAATATTCACTTCCAACCTCCCTTAGTTCTTTGCATCTGTGTAAGTTTCTTGGTGGGGGCTGCTTTGGCTTCTAAACGAGCCTGTGCACAGTTCCTTAGCATGTGGGGGTTCCTCAGTACCAACCATTTGCTTCCTCAAAGCCAGCAAGGAGGCAAAGGGAGAATATGTCTGTTAGGAAGATGGAAGATTAGGTAATATAATATCCTAGGAATGGCATCCTATCACTTTTGACATATTCTGCTGGTTACAGAAAAATCATACGTCCTATCCATACTCAAGGATATATGAACCCCAGCATGAATGCTGGGAGACAGGGATGATGAAGGCCATATTAGTCTTTCCATCACATTGTGAAAAAGACTGTAGATGAATTTGTGGTCAGTGATGTACAGGGCTATGAGATAAGCAAGATGTAATCCTGAAGAAGGCTAAGATGGGCCAACACTGGCAACAGTCTCAGTCTTCTGACTGAGATTTCTAGCTGCCTATAGATCAGAAATTATATTTTCAATGACTAGAATGGTAACATAGGACAGGAGAGCTAGAATGTCATGGTAGGCCAGGCTTGATTTTTATTTATTTTTTTTATTTTGTGGGGGAGAAAACACATTTTATTTTATTTTATTTTATTTTAATTTTTTTGAGACGGAGCCTCAAGCTATCCCCCCTGGGTAGAGTGCCATGGCATCACGCTCACAGCATCCTCCAATTCCTGGGCTCAAGCGAGTCTCCTGCCTCAGCCTCCCAAGTAGCTGGGACCACAGGCGCCCGCCACAACGCCTGGCCATTTTTTGGTTGCAGCCATCATTGTTGTTTGGTGACCCAGGCTGGGGATTCGAACCTGCCACCTTAGGTGTATGTGGCTGGTGCCTTAGCCGCTTGAGCCACAGGCGCCGAGCCAACAATTTTATTTTTAAATTTCATGCTTCAAATTTGTTTTCTGTACATTAAGTACTATATAGAATTTAAGATATAAATATTTAAATTGGGCAGTATTATTTCATATAAATTTGGTTGAAGAACTATAATAGCCATTCTGGTTATAAAAACCCAAACGAAGGTACCAAATTAGAAAATAGGATGTAATCAAAATTGTTATTATAATTCAAATTTAACTGACCTATAGTTTTCTTTTAACTTGTTATTGTGTTAAACTGTTAAACTTAGCATTGCATTTACCCCCTAATAGTTGGTAAAACAGATTTTTGTGAAGAGACCAAGACAGAAGAGTTGCAGCCGTGTTGTCAACCTGAAGCAGTACTCAGCTTCTCCATGTAGAACCCGGGAGTAGGAAACTCAGAATCAAATCTCTTCTCCCTACCCCCTCCTGTGAGATTTTTTTGATCTTCAGCTACATTTTTCACTTTGTGAAGAACCTTATCATCAAACGCAATGGCTAGCAATGTTACCAACAAGACAGACCCTTGCCCCATGAACTCCCATGTATTCATTTGGAATCTCAACACTCTTGTGGTGAAGAAGTCTGATGTGGAAGCAATTTTCTTGAAATATGGCAAAATTGTGGGTTACTCTGTTCAGTAGGGCTTTAACCTTTGTTCAGTATGTTAATGAGAGAAATGCCCAGGCTGCTATAGCAGGAGAGGATGGCAGAATGATTACTGGCCAAGTTTTAGATATTAATCTGGCTGCAGAGTCAAAAGTGAATCCAAGAAAAGCAGGTGTGAAATGATCTGCAATGAAGATGTATGGCTCCTCTTTTGACTTGGACTATGACTTTCAACAGGATTATTATGACAGGATGTAGTTATCCAGCACATGTTCCTCCTCCTCCTCCCAATTGCTTGGGCTGTGGTGCCCTCAAGACACCAGCATGTATCAGGAAACATCCCTTTGGAGACACAGGGAGTCAGCAAGGGACTTCTGGACCCCATGAGGAGAACAAAAGCAGTGGAGAACTGGACTCATCGAAACCCTAGTCCAGAGGCACAGTAACTTAAAGACCAAGAGGAAGTGAAAGGAAAATTATGGCCAGGAAGCAGATAAATCACTCATGAGGAAGAACCAGCAGAAAAATCCTGGCAACATGAAAAACCAGTCCAGAGCAACCCCCCAAGGCACTGTGAGGTAGCTACTGCAGAGGATTCCGCCTATAAAGAAATGTTAGAAATGACAGAAAGGGAATTTAGAATACAGATGATGAAAACAATGAAAGAAATGATGGGAAATAAAGAAGGAAACTGCTGATAAAGTGGAAAGTAACCAAAAGGAAATCCAAAAACAGAATCAAATAAGAGATGAATGAAATGAAGAATATAGAAAGGATGTAGCAGAGTTGAAGGAACTGAGACAGTTGATTAAGGAACTTAAAGATGCAATAGAAAGTATCAACAGCAGATTAGACCATGCAGAAGAAAGAATCTCAGAGGTAGAGGACAAAGCTTTTGAGATAACTCAGATAGTTAAAAGAGGCAGAAAAGAAGAGAGAGAAAGCAGAATGTTCACTGACAGAATTATGGGACTTTATGAAGCATTCAAACATAGGAGTTATAGGTATCCCAGAAGGGGAAGAAGAATGGGGAATTCAGAAATTAAAGGACAAAACCTAACTTCCACAATGATGCAAAAGATAAAACTAAGCAATGGACTCTCATAAAATAAGATGAATAGAACACTACCACACTTATCAATTATCTCAATAAATGTTACTGGCTTGAATTCCCCACTGAAGAGGCATAGATTGACTGACTAGATTAAAAAACACAAGCCATCCATTTGCTATCTGCAGGAAACACATCTAGCTTCAAAAGACAAATTAAAACTCTGAGTTAAGGGTTGGAAGGCAATTTTTCAGGCAAATGGAATTCAGAAGAAAAGAGGAGTTGCAGTCTTACTTTTAGATACATGTGGATTTAAGGCAACTAAAGTCAGAAAAGACAAAGATGGTCACTTTATATTGGTCAAGGGAAAAATACAACAAGAAGACGTTTCAATTCTAAATATTTATGCACCCAATTTAAATGCTCCCAGATTCTTGAAACAGACATTACTCAGTTTGAGCAATATGATATCCTATAATACCATAACAACAGGGGACTTTAATACTCCTTTTACAGAGCTGGACAGATCCTCTCTAAACCAGGTGTCCTCAAACTACGGCCCACAGGCCACATGCAGCCTGCCTAGGACATTTATTGGACCTGCCGGTGTTTTTGCTGCTGCTGCCTGTCCTGCTTAGCAGCCAACTCATCCCAGGGCCCACAGTCCAGACCTCCAACAGTCTGAGGGACAGTGAACGGGCCCCCTGTTTAAGAAGTTTGAGGACCCCTGCTCTAAACAGAAATTAAACAAAGATATAAGGGACTTAAATGAGACCCTAGAGCAACTGTGCTTGATAGACACATAGAACACTCCATCTGAAAGATAAAGAATATACATTCTTCTCATTGCCCCATGGAACATTTTCTAAAATTGATCATATCTTTGGACACAAAACAAACCTAAACAGAATCAAAAGAATCGAAATTTTACCCTGTATTTTCTCAGACCACAAGGCACTAAAGGTGGAACTCAACTCCAACAAAAACATTCAACACCACACAAAGGCATGGAAATTAAACAACCTTCTATTGAATGACAGTTGGGTGCAGGAAGAAATAAAAGAGGAAATCATTAACTTCCTTGAGCATAACAACAATAAAGACACAAGCTACCAAAACCTATAGGATACTACAAAAGCAGTTTTGAGAGGAAAATTTATCACTTTAGATGCCTACATTCGAAAAACAGAAAGAGAGCGCATCAACAAACTCACAAACCATCTTATGGAATTGGAAAAAGAATAATCTAAGCCTAAACCCAGCAGAAGAAAAGAAATATCCAAAATTAAATCAGAGATCAATGAAATTGAAAACAAATGAATCATTCAGAAAATTAATGAAACAGGAGTTGGTTTTTTGAAATAATAAATAAAATAGGGGCAGTGCCTATGGCTCAAAGGAGTAGGGCGCCGGCCCCATATGCTGGAGGTGGCGGGTTCAAACCCAGCCCCAGCCAAAAAATGCAAAAAAAAAATTATAAAAAAAAAAAGAAAAAAGAAATAAAATAGATAAACTTTTGGCCAGACTAACTAAAAATAAAGAAGTAAAATCTCTAGTAACCTCAATCAGAAATGATAAGGAGGAAATAACAACTGATGCCACAGCAATACAAGAGATCATCTCTGAATACTACCAGAAACTATGCTCTGAAATTTGACAATGTGAAGAAAATGGATCAATATTTGGAATCACATCCTCTCCCTAGACTTAGCCAGGAAGAAATAGAGTTCCTGAACAAGCCAATTTCAAGCAGTGAGATTAAAGAAACAATAAAAAATCTTCCAAAAAAAAAATGCTCTGGTCCAGATAGCTTCACATCAGAATTCTATCAAACCTTCAAGGAAGAGCTTATTCCCGTGCTCCAGAAATTATTCCAAAAAATTGAGGAGGAAGGAATCTTCCCCCAACACGTTCTATGAAGCAAACATCACCCTGATACCAAAACCAGGAAAAGATCCAATTAAAAAGGAGAATTTCAGACCAATTTCACTAATGAATATAGATTCAAAAATTCTCAACAAAATCCTAGCCAATAGATTGCAGCTTATCATCAAAAAAATCATACATCATGATCAAGTAGATTTCATCCCAGGGATATAAGGCTGGTTTAACATACACAAGTCCATAAACGTTATCCACTGTATTAACAGAAGCAAAAACAAAGACTATATGATCCTCTCATATAGGGGGATGGGGTCTTGGTGTGTGCCACACCTTTTGGGGGCAAGACACGATTGTAAGAGGGACTTTACCTAACAAATACAATCAGTGAAACCTGGTTTCTTGTCCCCTCAATGAATCCCCAAGAATAAATTGAAAAAAAAAAGAAAAGAAAAGAAAAGATAAATACAATATTAAAAAATATATATATCAAGGAAGTAACAAGTGAATTCCACTAAAAAAATGAAAAAATTATGAAACTTCTTGCATGAAAAGAAATACAAGAAATGTTAAATATTTAAAAATTTTGAAATACTAGGAAGAAATATGGACATTGAAGGAAGAAATTTTATTACTGAAATGAACTCTAGACTAAATATTATTACTGGAATAAATTACATAATAAATACAATGGAATGCTCAGCCCCCATACCTCAGTGGTTAGGGCGCCGGCCACATGCACTGGAGCTGGTGGGTTGAAATCCAACCTGGACCTGCTAAACAGTAATGACAACAACAACAAAATGGCTGGACATTGTGGTGGGTGCCTGTACTCCCAGCTACTCAGGAGGCTGAGACAAGAGAATCACTTAAGCCCAAGAGTTTGAGGTTGCTGTGAACTGTGATGCTACAGCACTCTACCAAGGGCAACATAGTGAGAGTCTGTCTCTAAATAAATAAACAAATAAATAAATAAATAAAATGGAATAGAGTAGAAGAAAAGAGAAGTAACATTTCTACACAAAGTAGCAATGACAAAACAGAACCAGGATCATTACCACCTGGGAACTGGATAGAAACACAGAACCTCAGGTCCACCCCAGACACTGAGACCCTGAAATATTTTATACTTCAATAATTTCCCCTAAGTGATTTCTGTGAACATTAGATTTAAGAAGTGCTGTCTTAGGGCAGTGAAAGAGAATTTTGATAAACTTACTCAGAATGCAGAATAGAGAGGGGAAGAAATACATATATATATATATATATATGAAAATGAAGTTAAGAGTCAGAGATAGTAGACCAAAAGCTCTTTATGCTTCTAACAGGTACAGAAAAGTAGAGTAAGAAATATTTGAAAAGATAATAGTTGAGAAATGTTTTCAAACCAAAGACATTAATTTCATTTTTTTTTGTGGGACAGACTCTCAAGCTGTCACCCTGGGTAGAGTGCTGTGGCGTCACAGCTCACAGCAACCTCAAACTCTTGGGCTTAAGCAAATTTCTTGCTTTAAGGCACCCACCACAACACTGGGCTATTTTTGTTGTTGTTGTTGTTGTTGCAGTTGTCATTTGTTTTAGCTGGCCTGGTCAAGGTTCCAACACCACCAACCTCAGTGTATGTGGCCAGCACCCTACCTACTGAGCTACCAGCACTGCCCAACCTTAATTTCTTAAATGGTGAGTAGATGGCAAGTTCTGACAGGACAAATACAAATGATTTATGCCTCTCTTCCAAGGTATTCCACTTTATTATCCAAATATTCCTTGATTGCTCCATCTATTGTTGAGGTGAAAAGTTACTCCTTTTGTTATTTCTACATGGTAGTTTTTAAGTGTCTCTCTTTATCTTAAAATTCTAGCCAAAGAGCTACTCTTTTGTGTGTGTGTGTGTGTGTGTGTGTGCGCGCACTTCATCTTGGGTTGGTCTTTCTTGGCCTGTTCTTGCCCTTTGGGGCCTAAGGTCTTGAGAGCTGTGATCAGTGAGACTAGGGGAAAAGCAATAAGAAGTTCATTGTTCAGCCTGCTTTTCGCCTCGGGTGACTAGGTGAAAGCAGGGCTCTTCTAACGTGGTACAGACCATATAACAGAGATAGAGGTCCCATTTAAAGATCTTGTGGCCCAAACCTTATAGAAATAATTAGAGTTTAACTACTTAGAGAATACCCCTTGGAATATCTTCTTTGTGAACTTGAAGCAGTTCTTGGTGATTTCTTGAGGACTTGGAGATCTTGATCTGGAGCCTGGTTTTCAATCTGTGGGACTTGACCCACAGAAACGTATTAAAGGGGTTGCGGCATTAGGAAGGTTGAGAACCACTGATCTAGAACTATTTCAATTTGTCAACTTCTTTCTATCTTAGTGGCAGTTTGTGGCCAGATTACAAATAAGTTCTATGATGTTCACTTAAGGAAATACAGTAACTTATGATGTGCAGCTTCTGTGATTCAACCCTTGCTTTGTCCTCATCCCTGCTTATCTGCGTTTGCCTCCTACTTGGAAACAAAAGTCTGATTTAGTTCTAGGACTCCCACATTGGAATTCTTTTTTTTTTTTTTTTTTTAGACAGCACCTCAAGTTGTCCTCCTGGGTAGAGTGCTGTGGCATTACAGCTCACAGCAACCTCCAATTCCTGGGCTCAAGCGAGTCTCTTGCCTCCGCCTCCCAAGAGGCTGGGACCACAGGCACCCGCCACAACGCCCGGCTATTTTTTTGGTTGCAGCCGTCATTGTTGTTTGGCGGGTCCGGGCTGGGGATTCGAACCCGCCACCTTAGGTGTATGTGGCTGGCGCCTTAGCCGCATGAGCCACAGGCGCCGAGCCTGGAATTCTTAGTAGTACTTATTTTCAATATAGGGTGTCCTCACTTCTATCCATCAGACATGACCAGCGAACTAAACGGTCTGAAAATAAAACTGATCATGTTCCACCCTTGCTTACAACATTTTAATGATTTCTAATCACTTTTCATTGTTTTCTACATTTTTTTCACTTTTATAATCCACTTTCATTTTTTCTATCTTTAACTACAGTGTGGATCTGGGTATGCAACACAAGAAAGACTGGCATATACATCGATTCTTTTTAAGTATATGCAGTATATATATATTCTTGCTTGTATTTCAGACATCCTTTTTCAAGCATTTTTTCCTTTTAAAATACATTTCCTTTGACAAATACAAATTTTTCATTGTACTAAATTGGTCAAATTCAGTCAAATTTACTTAAAATTTAAAAATGTTTTCCAAATTATTGAGTGAAATTAGCACTTCAGAAAAATGTTTTGCATCTTTCCTTTGACCTCAGCACACTGCTGTGCATTTTTATTTATATCCACACACATTTGTGTTGAGAAAGTACAACTACACAAGATAAAGTTCATGCTCCTGACTGTTACATAAAAGGCCCTTGTGACCTGGTCCTGCTGACTTCTTCCCCAGATTTCCCACTATTCCCTAAACTGAAATTTATAATCTAGATGTTTGAATTTTCCTAAAATCAAAATAGGTTTTTTTTTAACTACATACTAAATAAATGCTCTTTTGTATAAAACTTTAAACAATATAGAAAAACCTAAGATAGAAAGATTCATCTAAAAATCCTATGCCCAGACTTAATTACCTTAGATTTTCAGATATCTCTCTGTCTCTCAATATATATTCATGGATACATGTGTAGGTATTTATGTACATGTATGTATATATATGCATTCATACATGCATGTATAGACAAACATGTGTGCCTAGGTATATTAACATATATATACCACATAATTTTACATTTATAGTCTATAAATCTTTTGTGGTCACTTTTCTGTTTAATCTTATAAATTCTTTACCACATCACTAGTTACACAAACCTGATAACCCAAGTTAATAGCTAGACTGTCTCAATCTTATACAAAGAAATAGGTACATACTTAGACTTTTCTCAGTAAATATTTAGAAAAAGTGGAATCCTTTTATATGTACTTTGTTTCCATTTTACTCATTTAGAAGTATATTACATTATACAAAAGCATTCAAGTCAAATGGTATAGATCCATATCATCCTTTTTTAACTGTCAGTTACTTTTCTGGGATAAGGATCTGTCACAATATATTCAGTCTCCTAGTAATAGAAATTTAGGCTATTTTCAATTTGTCTTCCCATTTTCCTTCTTCTAATTGGGTATTCACTGAATATGTTTATTAATTTAGGAAGGATCGATATTTTTATCATATTAATGGCTTCTCCCATTCAAAAATATATTAATAGTATATAGCCCCATTTAGCCAGATCTTGTTTTATGTCAGTGGTTCTCAACCTGTGGGTTGTGACCAACAGGAACTGTATTAAAGGGCCACAATATTAGGAAGGTTGAGCTACTGGCACTGTTTTATGTCCTTTAATAAAATGGTATTATCTTCCTTTGAGTCACATTTTTCTTGTTTAAATGATTCCTAACAATTATTTAGTTTTTGTTGCTAGGAAACATTAAAAACTTTTTTCTTTTTCTTTTCCTGGCTAGTTGTTTCTACTACTGGGAAAAGTTATTGATTTTTTAAAGAAATATTTCTCACTTTTCCAGTCAGTCCATCAGAATTCCTTCATGCCTCTGTACTTTAATCCCCAGTTGTGTTGAACAATTCTGATTCCCCACATCAAGCCTCTTGTGGCTTTGATCATTCTGGAAGGTCCTTCCCCTACATTACTGACTTATTCATACCACCCATGAAGTCCAGCCACTGCCCTGCTTTCTCTGGAAAGCCTTCCCTTGATACTCTTCTGTTGGCAGGGGGTCTTTATTTGTTTTTTTCTTGTAGCCTGTGTTCCCGCTTATGACCCTTCATCCTAGTTGTCTCTGTGTGTAGTTCACTCAGTGGACTCTGAACTCCGTAAAATCATGGGCCAGATCTTAAACAAATCAATATTCTCAGCAGCTAATACCATGTCTGGAACATGGCAAATTGTCAAAAAAAAAGTACGGGATTGAACGGCTCTGTTTGGGAACAGCTGTTAATGTCAAGCCCTAGGGACCTAAGTTTTCAAGCCTCTCTGGACATGTTGCTACATTATTTTTAATGTTCATAAATGTTGCAGATATAATTTCTTTCTTCTTTCCTTTTTTTGTTAATAGTATCAGCACAAACGACAACTATTTAACTTCTTTATGTTAAGTTCATTAAATGCATAGCTTACATAGTTGATTTAACAACTATTTGTTATGTGAAAATCAAGATTGGGAGTGAGGCTTTTGGGCCACCTATAGAAATCTTGATTCTTGGTGGTGAATGTAACTCAAGAATTCATTCATTTAGTAAACTCATATTTATTAAACACATATTGTCTTACCCTTTTCAGGCTACTCTAACAAAATATCATAAACTGGGTGGCTTATAAGCAATAAAAATGTATTTATTTTTTTTGAGACAGAGCCTCAAGCTATCCCCCTGGGTAGAGTACCGTGGCATCACAGCTCACAGCAACCTTAAACTCCTGGGCTCAAGTGAGTCTCCTGCCTCAGCCTCCAAAGTAGCTGGGAACACAGGCAACCACCACAATGCCCAGCTATTTTTTTTTTTTTTGGTTGCAGCTGTCATTGTTGTTTGGCCGGCCGGGCTAGATTTGAACCCGCCATCTTAGGTGTATGTGGCTGGAGCCTTAGCCACTTGAGCCACAGGCGCCGAGCCATAAAAATGTATTTGTTACAGTTCTGGAGGTGAAAAGTCCAAGATCAAGGCATAGGCAAATTCAGTGTCTTGGTAGGAAGGGGGACCTAGTTGCTGGTTCACAGATGGTCATCTGTTTTGCTGTGTCTTCACCTAGCAGAAGAGTTGAAGGAAATTCTTTATGTTTCTTTCAGAAAGAAACCAATCTCATTGATGAAGATTCTTCCCTCATGACCTAACTTGTTCATCCAAACTCCACCTTCTAATACTATCTACCTTGTGAGTTAGGATTTCAACATATAATTGGGGGGGGAGTACAAACATTTAGACAATAGCACATTTTATAGTGTAGCGCATTCTTGGCCAGATACTTTGCCGAGAACTGTGGATATTGTAATTCTCAAAATAAACAAGGTCTGTGCAAAGAAATTGCAAAATTCAACTATAGTAATATACTATTTAGACAAAGTATTCAGCTTGAAGAATGAGGGGGTACAGCCCCCTGTAAGGGCCAGACCAGCGCTATTTTGTTGTCTACTACATAAGCTCTGTTAAACCGCAGGGCCACTCCCTGCTGCTTCCCCCACCCCTGGTTGCACAGCCATTAAGCCGTTGAATTGAGTCACCTAAGGCAGACAGCTGCCATAATAGGCAATAAGTATCAGTTTCCTTGAACAGCTCCCATAATAGGCAATAGGTTTCTACTTCCTTGAAATTCAGGTATTCTCCTTCCTAATTAGGCTACACCACCTCTAGCCCCAGTTAAGAAATCCCCCACCCCTCACCTGTACCAATCCAAATCCTCCTTTACTAATGAAATCATCAACCACCAATGCAAATCCTCCTTTACTAATGAAATCATCAACCACCAATCAAGAGTGTACCCATATCAGACCCTACCCTTCTTGCTTTCTGTACCCCATAAAAACCCTCTCCACCCTAGGTTCGGGGCTCGTCCTCGGCTTGCATGCCAGGAGAGTCCGAGTCCGGGCCTGAATAAAACTCACCTCTTGCTTTTTACATCGGAGTGTGTCTCGGACTGTTTGTTGGGGCCACTTGAGAGAATTTTGGGCATAACACCCCCACGCTCAGACATGGCAGTTTGGTCTCATGTGCTCCCCGTGGAACATAGAACTAAGATGGAAATTCCCTTACTCTGAGAATATGCCTGGGCCCGCTGAAAAGGAGAAATGTTCTTAGAAAGGAATTTGCCAGAGGACCACACTGGATCGAAGCTGGGCTAAAACACCTGTCAAAGCATTGGGCTACTATACTTTGCTTCTTTCTCCTCATTAACATACTAATTACTTGTCTTAGGTTAAGGAAATGGGCTCACCAAACAGACAACCTGACACTTTTGTGATTTAATCCCAAGTAAAATATTCTTACTTTGTAGCAATTGTATATGTACTCAGCAGTAATTGTATTGTATTGGAATCTTTATGGCAGTTTCCATGATCTTACTTTGCTGTCTTAACTGTATTGATATTTTAAACTTTTATCTGATATTTTGGGGTATATAAAAAAATCAATAAAGATGAGTACTTGCAGGAGGCTGGAGCAAGCCTCAGCCTCCTTTTTCAAATTAATCATCTCATCGGGGTGCTTTTCTCTGCATCATCGACCAGTTAGCTCCGAGAACAGTAACAGAAGAATGTACTCTGAATCTTATTTGTGGCATTTGAGCAGTATATCCTTATTATATTTACTTCTATTTGGGGGATCCTCTTTCAGCTACTTTTCTACCAGAACTAGTACCAGGCTCTACCTCGGCATGGATTTAGAAAATGTCACATCTTCTTCTGGGTGAATTAAGCAAAAAATAAGTTATCATTTTTCTTCTTTTTGACTACTTTCTTTCCTTTTTTTCTATTAGAGACAGCTTCTCACTTTGCCTGGTAGAGTTCCATGGCATCATAGCTCACAACAACCTCAAACTCTTGGGCTTAAGTCATTCTTTTGCCTAAGCCTCCCAAGTAGCTGGGCCTATAGGTACCCACCCACAAGACCCCGCTATTTTTTACAGATGGTCACACTCTGGCTCAGGCTGATCTTGAACCTGTGAGCTCAGGCAATCCTCCTGTCTCAGCCTGCCAGAGTATGAGCCATTGTGCTTTGCCTCTTTTGTCTGCTTTCATTGACTGTTCAGGCACATGATGCATTTATAAAAAATCAATAACCAGAATTTTTAATTAAAGGAATTCTCCCTGCTACCCTTTTATCCCCACAAAGTGAACTATGGTAGGCTGAATGTTGCCCCTCATGGATATGCACATCTTAATTTCTGGAAACTATAAATTATTACCTTTTTTTTTTTTTTGCCAGAGTCTCAAGCTGTCCCCCTGGGTAGAGTGCCATGGCATCACAGCTCACAGCAACCTCCAACTCCTGGGCTCAAGTGAGTCTCCTGCCTCTGCCTCCCAAGTAGCTGGGACCACCACAGGCGCCCACCACAGTGCCCAGCTATTTTTTGGTTGCAGCTGTCATTGTTGTTTGGTGGGCCCAGGCTGGATTTGAACCTGCCACCTTAGGTGTATGTGGCTGGTGCCTTCGCCATTTAAGCCACAGGCGCTGAGCCTAAATATATTACTTTATATGAAAAAGGACACTTTACATTTGTGATTAGTTAAGGATTTTGAGATGGGCAGATCATCTTGGATTTGGTACATGGGCCTAATGTAATTACAAGGGCCCTTGTAAAAAGGAAGCAGACGAGTTGGAGTGAAAGAAAAATATTTGAATATGTTGTACTGCCAACTTTACAGACACACGAAGGTTGCTAAGAGTCAAGGAATTCAGATGTCCCCTACAAGCTGGATAAGGTAAAGAAATGGATTTCCCCTGGAGACTCTGGAGGGAACATAGCCCTGCCAACAGCTTGATTTTGGCCCAATGAAACCTTTTTTGAACTTCTGACCTCTAGTACTATAAGGATAAATATGTGTTGTTTTAAGACACTAAGGCTGTGGTAATTTATTACAGCAACAGTGGAAAACTACCACAGGGACCAAGTAGCCAAGCTAAGGTGTTAAATCAGCTAAGCCTACTCCAGTAGGCTCTTTTGGGAAGTATGGTAAGACTTACTAGGATGGGGGGACTTAACTAAGGAAGTTTGAAGCTGATAAAGCCAACAGGGCAGACGACCACCTTGTTTTATAAGGGGTAGGAGTCAACATAGGAAGATCCAGTAGCAACCACTGTCCCCAAATTAAGAATCATAAATCCAAGCGTCAAGAGCCAAGCAGAAACTAGATTAGGAAGGACACAGTTAAGAAACAGATAAGAAGGATATAGGATAGCTTCATAGGAAGTTGTTAGAGTAGCCACAATTCACATTTATTAGACTATGGGTACCATATGATTAAGGAAAATCTAGCTGACAATGGAACTCGTTAGCATTTATTGAGGACCTAATACCAGATAGTATATATATTTCATTTGTCCAATAACCCCATGAGAATTACTACCCTTGCTTTACTAATGCAGAAACCAATTCAAAGAGGTTAAGTAACTTGTTGAAGGTCACAGGAAATACTTGGGATGTGAATGAGAGGTTGACCCAATTTCCAATCTTAAGAGCTCTGCCCTTTCTTCCACACCATTACCGTAGGCTTGCTTTCAGGAAAAAGGCTTGTTGACTAAGTGGTTGTATGCACAGATCAAAGTAGAAAACCCAGTGACATCTTTTGAGATACTCATTCTATCAGTGAGAACTTGAAAACGAAGTTAAAAATTAATCCACAAAGCCAAACCCAGGCTTCCTGCTCTGAGAATATAGGATCAAACTTGTGCTGTCTGACTGCCACGTGGCTCTCTATTTATCCCTGTGAAACCTGGCAGAATTATTTAAAAGGAAAGAAGGGATGGAAACTCCCTCTTTCTTCAAGTCAGGATTATGGTCTAGGGCTTAAAATACTGGTTTAATGGTGAAGGTAAGTGCTGTTCTTCTTTTTGAATAGGTGGTAATTACTAATCTGTCAGAGGTCCATTAAAGGGAGGGAGCAGTTTTAAGGGAAATCAAAGAAAAAACACTGACAGAAGCCTAAAGATCTCCATCTGGGAATGTTTAGTTCCAAAACAAACTTTCTAAAAAAGGTAACTGATTCAATCAAAACCCTAGATCAAGACTTGAGAGGCTACTGGTGCCAATGGACACTGTGGATGATTGTCACTTCTCCAAGGACCATGTGAGTATTAATCATGATGCTTTAATGGATTGGACTGGCATTGACTGTGGAGTAAAATATTGGATCAGAATTGACCAGGTTTGGTTTTGGGATTGTGACTACCGAGCCTTTTCAGACTTCTTTCAGTATTTGGAATTGCTTCTCAGGAAAAGGAGAAGATGACTGAAGTTGCAAGTAAGATTGAAGGCAAGAAATTGTGTGGGCTTGTACAGATTACCTGACATGTTGCTGTTATTGCATAGCTAAGAAAAGGGACCCAGCGAGATTTTCGTTAGCAGCTGTGAATTCTATGATGGAATAGCAGAGGGAAAAAGACTCAGTGATGATACAATCTATCAACCTATCCAGAGAAAATCCCAATTCAGAGCACAATGGAGCACATACTGGCCTGAGTTGCTCGTTGGGGAGGAATGGTGCGGGAATTCCTGAACATCTGAAGAGTCGTGGACCCCCTGCAGGCTGTGCTCCAACTGCACCCTAGTTTTTGCTTAACACTGTCTTCTAGAATTGCCCACCATTGGTCCTTAATACACTTTTTCTTTTTTCATAACTAAGTACATAAATTAATTGGCAGCAGGATAGAAATGATATACTGGAACAACCAGTTTTATCTCAGAACTACAAGTTTCTCAAAAAGGTAGGCAGGTGATGAGAGGGGCCTCAGTTTTACTAACACAGAGGGAATTGCTGCTTACTCTGTTCTCTGACGTCTGTATGAAGATGCATCCCATCTCCATATATCTTGTGGATTCCAGGCCAAAAGAATCCTCTCTCAAAAAGAAAAGTTTAAAAACAATTTAACAATCAATCCAAAGCACTTTTATAGAAATATATTTTATTTGCTGTAAGCTTGTACTTACTAATAGACTGCCAATACTATGGCTGTTTATTACTGCCGTTATTATAAATAACATTATACAATGTATGAGACTTTACAATTTACAAGGCACGTCTTGTATCTTTGTTTTCATTCCAAATAGCCCTGTGAAGTAATATTACCCCCATATTTTTCTCATGAAACAATTAAGGCCCCGGAAGTTTATGAAACTTGTTCTGAATCTTATTTAGATTGGGATTGGCAGAATATCTAGTCCCTAGATACCCTCTCAACTGTAGGTTCATGCTCTTTGAACTACATTTAACATTTACTCTGAGTAAACTGTAGGAGACTTGGCTAACAGAAATGACGCAAGACAGGCTGGATATTAGGGGAAACCCAAGAGTAATGGAAAGACTATTATAACAAAATAATGAGTTCCAGACTAAAATGAATAGGGAAAAACTATGTTTTAGCTTATGCATAAACCATAATGCTTATATTATTGATTTTATCTCAGATATAACCTATCCTGTGTCATGCATTATTTTTTAATATAAGATTTTCCTTTCACTTAATTTCAATTCATTTTTAACTTAATTTTCTTTCTTTTTTTTTTTTTTTTTT
>NW_003852424.1:18256864-18259822 GCF_000181295.1 Otolemur garnettii | reverse complement strand
CACAGCTCACAGCAACCTCCAACTCCTGGGCTCAAGCGAGTCTCCTGCCTCAGCCTCCCAAGTAGCTGGGACTACAGGCACCTGCCACAACACCCGGCCATTTTTTGGTTGGAGCCATCATTGTTGTTTGGTGGGCCCAGGCTGAGGATTCGAACCCACCACCTTAGGTGTATGTGGCTGGCGCCTTAGCCGATTGAGCCACAGGCGCCGAGCCTTTTAACTTAATTTTCAATTCATTTTTCCATGGCTACTTATAAGTTTCTAACACTAGAATTCACTATTTTATTTTTTAGAAGCCTAACCCCTAATGGGAAGGGTTTGACATTGTCACATGTTCTCAATTGTTCATCAGAAAGCAAGAATTGTGTCAGGCATGGTGACGCAAGCTTATATAATTCTAGCACTCTGGGAGGCCAAGGTGGATGGATCACCAGAGCTCAGGAATTCCAGACCAGCCTGAGTAAGAGCAAGGCTCTGTCTCTAAAAATAGCCTGGCATTGTGGCAGGTATCTGTACAATGTTATAGATACTGTAGGATGCTGAGGCAAGAGGATTGTTATAGCTACTGGGGATGCTGAGGCAAGAGGATTGCTTGAGCCCAGGAGTTTGAGGTTGTAAGCTATGATCCCAGGGCACTCTATAGAGGGTGACAAAAATAAGACTCTGTCTCAAAAACAGAAAGCTAAGAATTATTCCACTACCTCTATAGAAGTTTATACCAATCATTCCACTATCTCTATAGAAGCTCAGACCCCACAATTTCTAAGCTTCTGTGTCTATTTTAGAAAAATAGTATCCAGTACTATCACAGAAAGACTCCAGTTTAGAATGAGTTAGAATGTTTACTTGATTTTTGTATTTGTCTCATGCAAAGGAAAAAGGAAAATTAACAACTGAAAGTAGCCATTGAGACAAAATTCAAAGCAGCATTTGAGACCATAAAAGCTAAGTAGGGATTTTCATCCTTTCTCACAAAACGACAGAGGATGAAAAGGAAAACTAAATGATGGATTTATGATACAATTCCACTAACATAAAAAGCAAGAAAAAATACTTTTTTTTTTTGATGTGATTCAAAACTTAAAAGTATTTTTCATCATCAAATTTTCTTCTGGAATAAATGACTAAAACTTGATTCAAAAGTATGTAAATTCCTCTTTAGAACACCCCTAGTGTGTTTTAAGCTTGTGCTTAAAATATTATGAAAATAAATGTGAAATAATATTGACAGGTAGAAAAAGCAGCAGTCTGGGTTCTGTGAACTGTGTGGCTTCAGGCAGTTTTTCAACCTCTCTGCATATCAATTTTCTCATCGATAAAATAAACAGGTGAGCTACAGAGGATCTCTGGGTCTTTTTCAAGTCCAGAGTTCAGCGTTTGTAATATTCATTGGAGAGCTCAGAAAAGAAGTTTTAAGTAGAGTTTAACTATTTGCTGCTTGTACAGTTAAAAAGTTGCCTTCAGCCAAAGCATAAGATTTTATATAACAAGTGAAATCAAGCAGAAAATGGCCCAAACTCTGTATTTGAACACAGCTGGCTTCAGCTAGGATCTGACTATAAGGTGGAGAGTTGAACTCCTGATATTCAAATGTTAGCAAGACTAGGCGGCACCTGTGGCTCAGTGAGTAGGGCGCTAGCCCCATATACCAAGGGTGGCGGGTTCAAAGCTGGCCCTAGCCAAACTGTAACAAAAAAATAATTGGGCATTGTGGTGGATGCCCGTAGTCCCAGCTACTCAGGCGGCTGAGACAAGAGAATCTCCTAAGCCCAAGACCTGGAGGTTGCTGTGAGCTATGAAGCCACGGCATTCTACTGAAGGCGACAAAGTGAGACTTTGACTCTTAAAAAAAAAAAAAGCATTCAAATATTATCAAGACTTGGAAACCTTCCAAAGCAGAGCAACAGCCAACATCTGTCCTGGTCCTGACACATCCTTGCTGGCAGTTGGGGCTTCATTAGGCCTATTATAACCCAAAAAGGAAATTTCAAAACTTAGGTAAGGAGACATTATTCTCAGAGTTCTGGAGACATTTAGAAAGCAGAAAAACTACCCTTACCTTGCTGATAAAGCCTACTCATTGTTCTTTTAAATACACTTAGCTTCTTCTGGATATATAATGAATATCCACTAATTATTTAAAAAATCACTTGAGAACTATAAAAACATCATAAAGTGATCACCCTGTTCTGTAATCTGGAAACAATAACTACTGACACTCATGTGAATCTCTTTCTCTTTTTTTATGTGGATATATACAGCACATCCTGCTTTTTTTAGAGGATAAGCATTTTTCAATGTTATTTAATATCATTATTTATCAGTGTTATTTAATATCAATATTTAAAACATTATTTTAATAGAGTCTATCACAAGAATCTATCAAAATTGACTTGCCAAACCCTTATTGTTAGGTTAACTTATCTCTAATATTATGCTGCTATGCATACTAATAATACTATAAAGGATTTTTTAACATAATTCTTCATCTGTACCTTTCTTTATGATTTTCCATTCCAAAGTCATAACATATTTTAGGGTGTGGATAAGTGCTTTTTAAGTCATAGAAATGCCAATTTAGGAATGGATGCAAAATGAATGATATTATTAGGATTGGGATTGTTTGTAAAAGGAACAAATGTGTGTATCCCCAAAGAGAGTTTGATTGGTGTGCAAATATAAAATTAAGCATATCTATATTTGGGATCATGAATTCCCTTTGCCTGTCAAAATGGCTAGATTTATTCATAATTGTAATAGAAAGGCTCTATTTTGCAGGTGACTTAAAGACTTTGTCAGCTCAGCGCCTGTGGCTCAAGCAGCTAAGGCGCCAGCCACATAAGCTGGTGGGTTCGAATCTAGCCCAGGCCCGCCAAACAACAATGATGGCTGCAACCAAAAAATGGCCAGGCGTTGTGGCGGGCGCCTGTAATCCCAGCTACTTGGGAGGCTGAGGCA
>NW_003852424.1:18241330-18256791 GCF_000181295.1 Otolemur garnettii | reverse complement strand
AAAAAAAAAAAGACTTTGTCAACTAATAGTGTCCAAATTGTGTGTAGCAGAGATGAGAATAAACATTTTGAATCTTTACATGTAATACATATGAGTTATGCAATGTCATTCTTCATGATTGAATAAGACACATGAACATTGTTCTTGTTGTACAGAGGACCAGAAACACACTCAGAATGAAAGAAAAGACTGCTCTGGAACCTTCCATTTCAGTTCTTGAGCTTAATTTAAGTGTCCTGTCTTATGATCTGCTATAAGCAATAATACTCCATACCTTTGCATGGTTCTCTATGGTTTGATAAAGCACTTGTAATTTTTCTCATTTCATTCTTACAGAACTACTCAGAAAAGAGCCTTATTGTTATTGAACACATGAGGAAACGGATGATTAGAGAACTTAAATGACTAGCTCTAAGTCACACTGCTGGGAATTGCAATCAGTCCTCCAAAGTGTAATAGCAGTGTACTGTAAAATATAAATTATAGAGCTGTGTTGGGTCAAGATTTTTACTGATCCTGAGGGGAGGCAACATTAGCAAGAAAAAATCATTTGTATTTCATGTTTTGGATTATTTTCTCCCCATAGACAAAAGACTGTGCATTAAAAGAGGTTCGGGGCATAGAAAACTCCACTGCAAAGTGTGGTACCATTTCCTGGAGAAGCTAAATGGATGAGAAGCCTACCACAAAGAAAGGTAAAGCCAGTGCTCTCATTTGCAGAGTATGTTATAGAAGAGTGGAAGCTTATCCCCGCTGTTCTTTACCCATCCCTGCCCTCCTTTCCTCCATTCTCTATCCTGCTGCTCCCTTATAGAGATTCTCCCAGTTTAACATCAGAGCCAGCTCCACCCCCTGATCTTGTCAACTGTTGCTTTTGCCTTAGGGAGCCTTACAGTGTTATCTATCAGAAATTTATTCAAATGATTGATCAATTTTTTTTATCTAAGGAGTGAAATAAGTTTTCAAAAAGTCATGTTAAGCAAACCCCCGACCTATGTATAAGTCTCTGCTATTAATATTCTTGCCAAGTGATTGCCTGTTTCTCCTGAGCTTTCCCAGTAATGTGGAAATATTTATTTTTTGCAGGCAACCAATTCTATCTATGAGCTTATTTGGCCATTAAAAATTATTTGTTTCATTATGTTTTTATCCATTTATTCATGGGTTATCTCTTTGTTTAGTCCTTGTTCTTCAGCTATGCAATCTAATCCATCATCCACACAGGAACTCTTTCAATACTGGTCTACTCCAAGTTCCACTTTGTGGATACTTTAGAAAAAGAAGGTGTTGCCTTTGAAATATATTGAATACTCCTCTAGTGCCATATCACCTACAAACTTAGTACAAAATGATTCAACATATTAATTTTTTTAAGAAAATATATTGGATATGTGTGAAGGCAGGCCCCACTGACAGAGCAAAAAGTAGATGTTATTCTAAGGAGTTTGTGAAAGCACTCATTTAAAGTACTATCAGTTATTTTAAAAGTGAATCCTTAGATGTGCAAAAGCTTATTTAAAAGGTGGCTCTCTGTCTATAAACTGTAACTTTGTGATACATAAGTGTGTTTAACAGTTGAGAGCACTGACTTGCAGCCGAGAGACTTGGGTTTTGTGACTGGCTCTGCCACCTTCTTCCCTATTCACTCTACTTTGGAGCAATACAACGTGAATATATTTACATTTTTCTCTATCATCTACTTCCCACACCCTGAAAGAAGACCATATTTGCTTTACTTGATTATAAGATTCCATTTTCATGGGCTCAGCGCCTATAGCTCAACTGGCTAAGGCTCCAGCCACGTACACCTAAGGTGGCGGGTTCGAATCCCCAGCCCGGGCCGCCAAACAACAATGACAGCTGCAACCCAAAAATAGCCGGGTGTTGTGGCGGGCGCCTGTGGTCCCAGCTACTTGGAAGGCAGAGGCAGGAGACTCGCTAGAGCCCAGGAGTTGGAGGTTGCTGTGAGCTGTAATGCCACGGCACTCTACCCAGGGGGACAGCTTGAGGCTCTGTCTCAAAAAAAAAAAAAAAAAAGGATTCCATTTTCACTGTCTTAAAGCCAACCAAAGAATTTGACAAGGGAAATTTGTAGTCCTGGCTATTTTAGTGGAAAAAGACAGTGAGACTGCATGATATCACCCAAAGTTCTTCCACATTTAGCAGTGGGAGAAATGAAGAAAAAAGGGTTTCAGTTAGGGTGCTCACGCTTGCATGCTTCTGTGTTTTCTAGGTCCAGATTTCTGTTCATTACGCTATGGACTGGCTCTCATCATGCACTTCTCAAACTTCACTATGATAACCCAGCGTGTGAGTCTTAGCATTGCAATCATTGCCATGGTGAACGGCACCCAACAGCATGGTCTCTCAAATGCCTCCACTGATGGGCCTCTTGCAGACGCCCTCAATAACCTCAGCAGATCCACAGTAGAATTTAATAGAAAAGTAAGTGTGACAGAAAGCAAGTCTCTTTGTTAAGAGAGAGAAACTCAACTTGAAAGGAAGGCTTGGATCTTGATTCTGTAGAATATAGAACTGTGAATTTTCTTTTCTTTTCTTTTCTTTTTTTTTTTTTTGAGACAGAGACTCAAGCTGTCCCCCTGGGTAGAGTGCTATGGCATCGCAGCTCATAGCAACCTCCACCTCCTGGGCTCAAGCAAGTCTTCTGCCTCCGCCTTCCAAGTAGCTGGGACCAAAGGCACCCACCACAGTGCCCAGCTACTTTTTGGTTGCAGCCGTCATTGTTGTTTGGCAGGCCTGGGCTGGATTTGAACCCACCACCTTAGGTGTATGTGGCTGGCACCTTAGCCACTTGAGCCACAGGCGCTGAGCCAACTTTTCAATAACAAACTAAAAATGACTGGAATTATTTTTCTTTAAGACGTTGCTTACCTCTGATGAAAATAATCTTTCATTGAGATTACTGTGATTCCCAGGTGGGGAAATGCTAGGGGAGAATGTGAAAAATTTAAAAATAGCATAGATTATGGGATGTCTTCTATGAAAAACTAGGTATTGTCTAGGCACATTCTTCTAGGTTACCCAATTCTAGTCAGGTCTCTGCATATTTTATTGTTTTTGAGCTATTTTATAACCCTGTAAATTCTATATATAATGAATAGAAAGGCAAATGGTTCTTGTCCATAACTATGCAAATAAGTTTTGCCCAGTGGAAAATCAACTGGGAGTCTTCATTACTCAGCACCCAATTGAATCAGCCAGTTTTGTCAACTATTTAAAGTCTATTTTAGCATTGCTTTCTGCTTACATGGTGTTTATGTGTAGTTCTTTAAATTTGCCTTTGAACCAGTTATAATGTCTTACTGATTCTTTCATTAATTAATGATTTAAATAAAATCTTTGTCACATGTTTATTTCATATTTGAAAATCATGACTGTACCCTATTTAAAAAATTATCCTTTAAACTACCACTTACTGTACATTTCTAATGTTATCCCTATAATTCATAATTCATGATCTTATTATATTGGACCCAGCTTATTTATAAGGAATAAATACAAAAAATTATTACCTTCATTTTTTCTTCCATCATCCATTCTACTCCTCCTAAGATCCAGAATCCAGGACACCTTCAAGTTGCCAAACATGCTGTGCTCCTCTAGAATCCAGTCCTACTTCTCAACACACTCCTATGTGCTACTAATGGCCCAGGGAAAGTCTTTACTCTGAACAAGCCAGAGTTCTCATTAGTTTCTGGTATCATTCCAGATATCCATATCATCTGGTATCATTCCAAATATTCCAAGCTCATTTGTTGTTGTTTTCTCCAATAAGAATGATTTTTTCTTTTTCTCTTTACACAAATCATAACTGTTCTTCAAAGGTTCATTGAGAAATTGCCTTCTTCCTGGCATCTTCCCAAATTGTTCTTCATGCTTCTCTAAGTCCCTATTTTATTTACATTCATTCTTCGCGCCTCAAAGTCCCTATATTATTTATGTTCATTTTCTAATTTTCATTATCACATGAATCATATGCCTTGCATTATTTATAGTGTTAAGTGGATAAAAATTTCAAAGAATATTTCTATTCTTTGGCTCTCTACGTTAACTTATAGCATGATGCCAAATAGCTTGCAGCATTATAGCATGATACCTAAAAGTTATTTAATTTATGTATTTTAGGTAGTTATTTCCAAAACTCAATTGTTTATTGAGTTATAGCAGAAGAAGAACATGATCTTATTCATTTGTACTATGTGCTTTAGGAAGTCAGTTTTGCTAGGACAGACCATAATTCTCAAACTTGATTTTTCTTTTTAATTAGGGGCTGATTTTAAAAAGAGTTCAGAAAATTTATGTTTTCCCTATTCTTTGATATAAGTCAGTATTATTCTCTACTTTTACCAGAAAGTACTAGAAACAAGTAGAGGAAACTCTCACAGATGAAATGTTTCTCAATGCCTTTTTCCATTTACTTCTTCCTATTATTTCATTTATATAATTATTTTATTTCTCTCTTTTTTTCTTCACATTCTGGGTTTTATTTTTTCTCTTCCTCTGGGAGAATCAAATTAGGGATGTAATTGGTCATTTATTTGGAAAAGATGGAATGTTTAAGGTAGGTTAAAAAATAGAGAAAAACAAATAGATATTTTATCGTAGGGTCTCACCAAACCTAAGCAACTCTAACTGTAAAGCAGATTTTCATAAAGAGATTTCTCAGCAAAGTTTTCTTTTCTTCTTCTTCTTCCTTTTTTATTTCTAGGTCTCTGTGTATCAATGGAGCCCAGAGATTCAAGGTATCATCTTTAGCTCCATCAACTATGGGATAATATTGACTCTCATCCCAAGTGGATATTTAGCAGGGATATTTGGAGCAAAACATATGCTTGGTGCTGGTTTGCTGATCTCTTCCCTTCTCACCCTCTTTACACCATTGGCTGCTGACTTTGGAGTGACTTTGGTCATTGTGATTCGTACAGTCCAGGGCATGGCGCAGGTATCCAGATACTTTCTCATTCTGAGTGGGCTCCAGATTCATAAATTCTAAAAAAGAACAAAGAACTTAATAATTTTCATTTCAGGGAATGGCTTGGACAGGTCAGTTTACAATTTGGGCAAAATGGGCTCCTCCACTTGAACGAAGCAAGCTCACCACCATTGCAGGATCAGGTAAGGATGTATGTGTGAGTCTCAGCTTTGTTATCTGTTCCATACTACTGTGTAATTCCTTCTATGAACGAGATAGTTTTGAAGAAAGGGAAAAACTGGAAAATTCAGTATAAGACAGTTATACAACAAATAGGAAAGTTACGTCTGTGCTGTAAAGACGCTGAGGCTCAAAAGCAGGAGAGACAATGGGTGAGCTAGGGTAGTCAGGAAATCCTTGCAGGAAAAAGTTTAAAATTTAAGAATTTTATTAATGTAAGCAGGTCAAATAAACTTTATAAACATCATTTTAGCAAAGATGTTGATGTGAGAATTAAACCTTGTAGAACACAAAATGTTAAGGAAAAAAATCAGACTGGAAATGTCTGTATTATCTGGAACTCTTTACTATTCTGAGTTAATTAATTGTCACAAGGATCCTCTCATTTAAGTACTATTTTAAATTCTTATTATTCGGAGAGAGGAGTTAATGAATGTAGAGATTAAGTAAATTGTCCAAATTCTAATAGCCAGGAGGTGGTGGAACTGAGAGTTAGGCCCAAGCAGTTTGGCCCCAACCACCCTGCCGGACGGCCTCTCTCTGGTGTGTGATCCTCCACATGGTGTGATGTGTAAGGCCACCACAGCCTTACCACTGCTGTCTTCCCAGACTGGAGTGCTGAGAATACATCCTTGAAAAACGGAACTGAGGTTCCATCAAGCTTCTCCCTATCAGGACTAATACACGGCTCCATCCGGTGAACTTTGACTTCAAAACTCTCCTGCTCTCTTGCTTCCTTCCATCGCAGTTGCTACCACCTCTATTTCCAAATACTTTGTACTGGCCTCTCTTCTCTATCTTGGTTTCTTCCAAAGTTTTCTTCCCATCAAAACCAAGTTATCTTTCTAAAGAACAGATAGGGTACTTTTGCTTACTTGCTTGAGAATCTTCAATGTGTTCCTTTATGTTTACAGAGTAAAGACTGACCTCCTTACTACATGGAAATAAAGGTGCTCAGTCATCTGGCCCCAGCCTCCAAGCAAGTGCAAGCAAGTCTCTAGTTGCACCTTATGTGTGCTTCTCCCCACACACATCTGTACTTCACTTCCCTCTGGCTCTGCTCCCACGGGCTCATTTTCCTGGAACGTTCTCTGCCCCATTCCTCTTGCCAAAATTCCACCTAACCTAGTACTTAGCTCATATAAACAATTCCTAAATCTTATAATTGTGATTAGAATAGATAGAATAGAAAATATTGGAGTACATTCCACATGATAAAATTAAATATTGATTCATGAAAGTTTTGATTGAAGCACGTGCGCATGGTTGTATGTACAAGTATTTGTGTACATTTGTGTGTCTGTGTTATATTACCCTGTAAAATGTATTTCATCCTGTGGGTCTCTATAAATTATGTTTTTTTTTAATGTAGACTCCAATGTCTACAAAGAATTTCAGTTGCGATAGTGAATTTCGTTCACATTTTTCTCTCTCCAATTGGACCAAAAGCTCCTTGAGGGCAGAGACTCTATCTTACTGACTTTTGTCTTTCCTTTTCTGCTCCTAGGCTCATATTGCATCATGCAAAAATGTATTTGTAGCCATAAAGAAATACTGGTGGGCTGTGATTGCAGAGAGTCTCTGTGATAGATTAAGGGATTTAGGTTTGGTCACATTGGTACTGAGGAGCCATTCAAGAGTTATGTGGATGAACTATATAGTGATGAAGTCAAGGATATTTATTTAATTATATCACATGACTTTATTGGGGAAAATTTGTTAGTGGAAGTAAATATTCTTATCATCCAGTAATTTTAAGTCTGCCACATCATTATTGGGGCAATGTTCAGGGAGGCCATGAAGTTTTAAGCCTTTCCCATTTTTATAAGTGTTTTTCTCTCTCTTCCCCACAGGGGTAGCATTTGGATCCTTCATCATCCTCTGTGTGGGAGGATTAATCTCACAGGCATTGGGCTGGCCTTTTATCTTCTACATCTTTGGTAAATTACTTTCTTTTAAATCCAAATATCTCAATTTTCCAAGAATTCACTTGATGCCTATATCACCCACATTCTTCCCATATAAGAGAAAATGGCCTTTGTTAAGTGGAAGATGAAAAATGTCGAGAATTGAAATCTTTCTTAATCTAGTAACACAACTTGATTTAACACTTTCCTGGTGGTTCTGGGAAGCCACATGTGTAGGGAAGAAGAGATGACTATACACACACAGCGTCGACTTCTGGGAAATCAGGAGTGCAGCCTTGCCTTTCTGCGTCAAGCATGTTCTGTAGAATATATATTTGAAATGCCGGTTTAGTCACTTATGTAGTTAAGATGTCAAAGATGGGGGGTGGCACCTATGGCTCAAAGGAGTAGGGTACCAGCCCCATATGCCAGAGGTGGTGGGTTCAAACCCAGCCCCTGGCCAAAAAAGATGTCAAAGATGGTGAAATAAGTTTTTAATATATCGTTATATTTTATTATACTTATTATTTTTGCCCCAAATGTCCTTAACTTAGTCTCTACCAAGTGCATCTTGCAAAGCTCAGTCCAGATGTCCCCTTTTCCATGGAACCTTCCAGGAGTTATCACATCCAATTCAGCCATTCTGTCCTCTGTGAATCCTTGAACTATTACTTCTCTAGGTTATACTGATGTTTGATCTTTTATTTTCCCTTATCCCACACTAGACTAGTGAAATGCTTGAAGCAAGGAATTTATAATATTTTTATCATTTTAGTGTCATTAAAGGGCTTGACTTTAAAATAAAAGTGTGGATAAATCCAGTAATTAGAGGGAACTTAAAGAACATTAGTCCCCACAATCTTTTAATATAGAATCTTCTTTAAATAACATAGAATCTTCTTCTTCAAGTCCCTATAATGAGACAAGTTTCTACAGATTTGCTTGTTATTGTAGCCAAATGATATATTAAATATGGTTCTGACTTGGATGGCTTTCTCATTACTGATGCTAATCCCAGATCATTTTGGTTTGTATATGTTAACCAGGTATTGTCAAGAAATATTTCTCCTGGAAATTCATATTAGATGTTTGGTTTGAATATAAATAATACTGTCTCTTGTAAATATTGTTGAAAATTTTTCCTTGCCACACTGATTTCATGGAAGGTTGTTTCGTGTATGTATGACTATACTTCTTCTTTAGTCCTGGCTATTCAGATTTTCCAAAATAAGACAACAATATGTGCATTAAGAAGTGCTGTTGAAAACATATAACACTATAATGATGGGAGGCTTTAGAGTAATTAATCAGCTACACAATGTCATGTTGTCTCCAAGGGGCTCTGACACTGAAAAATAGTGACTTTATATTTGAGCAGTAGTATCTGGAAAGTTTTAAGGGAAGAAGGAGGGTTGTAGAAGGATTGAAAGAAAGAAATGGGGAAATTTAGGTCCTTATGGTAGAATAACCATGAATCGATAAGTATGTGGTAGGGGAGACATGCCACTTCAGAGGCAATTCCCTTCCCCCAATACACAGGTATACCTGAAAACCAATTTCATCCCCACTTCCAGGTAGCACTGGCTGTTTCTGCTGTCTCCTATGGTTCACAGTGATTTATGATGACCCCATGCATCACCCTTGCATAAGTGTCAGAGAAAAGGAGCACATCGTATCCTCACTGGCTCAACAGGTACTGTGCACCTCTTGTGCCTGTGGACCACACAGAGCCCTCCAGCAAAGGGTATGGGTCTCCTGGGGAGGCACCCTCTGGCCTGTTCTAATATTCATATTGATTAACTATTTCCTTTCAGTCCAGTTCTCCTAGACGATCTGTCCCCATAAAGGCTATGGTCAGATGCCTTCCACTTTGGGCCATTTTCTTGGGTTTTTTCAGCCATTTCTGGTTATGCACCATAATCATAACATACCTACCAACGTACATCAGTACTGTGCTCCATGTTAATATCAGAGATGTGAGTATACTTCCTATACTTCTATGAAAATGATAATAATGGCCATGAGGAGCAATACAGTAGAACCTCTAAAGTTGACAACCTCTATAGCTGACCACTTCCCTACACTGACTACCTCCTTAAGTTGACCTAATTTTACTACATATGCACTGCATGTATGTATCAGTACAATCAGTCTACTTCCTCATGTTGACCACCTCCATATGTTGACCAGTTTGTTACAGTCCCTGGGGTGGTCAATTTATAGAGGTTCTACTGTAGTTCTATACTACCTGTGACATTCTGACTTTGCAAAGAACCATTCATTTAGTCTTTACAATGATGTTGAGAAGTTGTAATGATTCCTATTTCAAAAATGTGCAAATGGGACATGTAGAGGTGAGATAACTTGCCCCAGGTTATACTCTAAGACAGTAGTTCTCAACCTTCCTAATGCCACAGCCCTTTAATACAGTAGTGGTTGAGAACTGCTACTCTAAGAGCTGTTGCAGCATATATGCTATTAAACACTGCACTATATCACCATACCAGCTGGCTCTAAAGTTTCTTTTAGAAATTAATATTGCTTTTATCTGGAGCCCAATATGATGCAGCTGCTGGCCCTCTTACCTGAGACACTGTTCTTGTAGTGTGAAAATGGATGCTAATTTCCCCCAAACAACTCAGAATTTCAGGGAGTGGTGGGTTGGCTACTGGTTGATGTAACTGATAAGGTTTGGTGCTATATGCACCTCTTCTCTGTAACTACTCTGTAAAATTTCCTTTTTTCAGAGTGGGGTTCTGTCTTCCTTGCCTTTTATTGCTGCCTCAAGCTGTACGATTCTAGGAGGTCAGTTGGCAGATTTCCTTCTGTCCAAGAATCTTCTCAGATTGATCACAGTGCGAAAACTCTTTTCATCCCTAGGTAAGGATAGGCGTGTGGGTTTGGTTAACCAATCCCTTTTCCATGCATTTGGTCTGAGAAGGATCCTGACAGCGTATCCTCATTGCCCAGGGCTCCTCCTTCCATCACTGTGTGCTATGGCCCTGCCCTTTGTGGTTTCCAGTTACATGACAACCATTATTTTGCTGATACTTATTCCTGGGACCAGCAACCTGTGTGACTCAGGGTTCATCATCAACACCTTAGATGTCGCCCCCAGGTAAGAGCTTTACCTATTCCCTGCCCCCCTCTTTAGAGGTGTCAGACCTCAGTCACCACCACACAACTCTTTCATGTTGTAGATGCATGCTAGCTGATGGCAGAATGACAAATAACTAGATCTGTCATTGTGTGGCTATGACCTAGACCTAATATGGCGTTTTTATAACAACAGTCCACAATCTTGCCTAGTAATCATTTAGATAAAAGACTTTCGGCTCGGCGCCTATAGCTCAACCGGCTAAGGCGCCAGCCACGTACACCTAAGGTGGCGGGTTCGAATCCCCAGCCCGCACCCGCCAAACAACAATGACGGCTGCAACCAAAAAATAGCCGGGCGTTGTGGCGGGCGCCTGTGGTCCCAGCTACTTGGGAGGCGGAGGCAGGAGACTCCCTTGAGCCCAGGAGTTGGAGGTTGCTGTGAGCTGTAATGCCACGGCACTCTACCCAGGGGGATAGCTTGAGGCTCTGTCTCAAAAAAAAAAAAAAAGACTTTCCAATCTTTTTGCCAGAGATTGGACCATGTACTCTAGGAAAAGACCCACACACATGTGTTTTAGAAAAGTTTTCAGGGTCCAATCCCTGTGCTGAAGACTTGTCATTTATCAACACACTAGATCCTCACAATAACAATAGGTAGGCTTTGGCAGTGCCTGTAGCTTAGTGGGTAGGGCACTGGCCACATACACCAAGGCTGGCAAGTTCAAATTCGGCCTGGGCCAGCTAAAACAACAATGACAACTGCAACAAAAAACAGAGCCGTGTGTTGTGGCTGGTGCCTGTACTCCCAGCTACTTGCAAGGCTGAGGCAAGAGAATCGCTTAAGCCCAAGAGTTTAAGGTTACTGTGAGCTGTGATGCCATGGCACTCTACCAAGGACAACATAGTGAGACTGTCTCAAAAAAAAAAAAAAACAGTATATAGGTCTTCTCATTTATCCCCATTTTACAGGGGAGGAGATTGAGGCCTGAGGAGATTAAGTGATATGACTATGATTATACAAGGGCCCAGATAGCTTAGTCCCAGGCAGTGTGGTTTTGGAGTCTGTGTCCTGCCCATTGCACAGACTGTCTTCCGTGCTGAGCAGCTGAGTGAAGAAACTCAGCTCCCAGGGAGACTACACTTTTCCCTGGTTAATGACTCAGTGGATGGATAATTTCAGAGTTGCCAAACAGAGATTGTACTGAAAGTCTTTAGGGGAATTAGGTTGTTAGAGCTGAGCTGCATCAAAGTTGAGTTGCTACGGAAGCTGTATGTGGCTTTCTATATAAAATCATTTGTAAAATCATCTTTCTACAGATATGCAAGTTTCCTCATGGGAATTTCAAGAGGCTTTGGACTTCTCGCAGGAATAGTCTCCTCTACTGCCACTGGATTCCTTATCAGTCAGGTTGGGCCAGTTTATTGAACATCTGCAAATGGCAGGTATTGCTTTAGGTACTGGAATTACACACTGTTTTCTCAAAGTCTCATGGTGGAAACAAGCATTGATGTCAGCACAATTGCTGTATTCATAGGCGCCTCTAAGTCAGACTCTGGTAGGTTGCTCAGGGGAAGAATATAAAAACTGAATTTCTCAAGATCGATAGATGTTAGACTGATAAAAATGAGCTGTTCAGGTTCAGAAGATGGCATATTTAACTTCCTAGAGGTAGAAGAACATGAAACAGTTGTTCATTATGACCAGAGTGAATTATACATGTCAAGGAATAGCAAGAGATGAAAATAGAGGGGTAGGAGAGGAAGATCATGAAAAATCTATTCAGACTTACTTCAATGTTTAAGAAAAAAATCACAAAAGGAAACACAAAGTGTCCAAAGGTTGAAGAACAGTTAATTGGGTGAAAAAAGAATGGCCTTAAGGAATGTGGGCTATGAGGCCTGCTCACAAAGGTGTGGAAGTGTGAGATGGTGAGGAAGACTGAACCAGGCTGAGATGGAAGGACTGATGAGAGTCCATGTACACAGAGAAGTTTTGTTTTGTTTTTAACGTCTCTATGTGATCTAGTTTCTAGGTTAATTTTTGACCACATTCCTAGGACTCCACTGTGATTATAATGCTGGAAGTGAGCTATAACTTACTAGTGCTCAGTGAGGAGGGTCACATAGGCAGAGCAAATAGAGTTCATGTTGCAGTGAGATGGGTTGTTGTAATTAATGTCAAAAGCCAAAACCAAAATGAAACACAGACAAGACAAACATGAGATCTTATGGATGCCATATAAGCATAATTTTAAGTGAGTAATACTACATTTTTGTGAATGTTGCCATCCAACTTTCCAGAAAAACATTAGTGTAATTATGTTTGTCTAAAGAAATAGTCATCCCAGCTCAGAACACAATATGCATTTCAGAGTTGTCTTCTTTCCAACAGTTTCATAAACGTTCTTTGATGACTTAAGGTGCTAAATGGCTTTTGAATATAATTCCCCATATTCTTTGTGAACGACATTGCCCAACACACAACATAGAGACATCTAGAACTGGTGGATAAGGAGCCTGTGAGATTGATAATTATTCTGTGTTTCTTTTGTACCCAGGATTCTGAATCCGGATGGAGAAATGTCTTTTTCCTGTCTGCTGCTGTCAATATGTTTGGCCTGGTCTTTTACCTCACATTTGGACAAGCAGAAATCCAGGACTGGGCCAAAGAGAGGACTGTCACTCGCTTCTGAGGATCTAGAGTTCCAAACTTAAATGTAGTACTGAGTGTTAACTTTTCAATATTTTTTACTTATACCATTCTTTCTTTATATTTTTGAGCAAAGACTCAGCAGTTCTTAACTCTGGTTCTGCATTAGAGTTTCCTGTGCAGCCTCTAAAACAGGGGGTCCTCAAACTTTTTAAAAAGGGGGCCAGTTCACTGTCCCTCAGACTGTTGGAGGGCCGGACTGCAGGCCCTGGGACGAGTTGGCTGCTAAGCAGGACAGGTAGCGGTGGCAAAAACACCCAGTGGGCTGGATAAATGTCTTAGGTGGGCTGCATGTGGCCCGCAGGCCGTAGTTTGAGGATGCCTGCTCTAAAATATACTGATGACTGAGATCTGCTCCAGAGATCCCAAATGAATTGGTCTGGAGTAGAGCCCAGAGACCACTAATTTTTAGATATTCCATAGGGTTTTCTAACATGCAGTCAGGGTTAACAATTGCTGGACAAACTTGAAAAGTCAATTCCTATTGCCTTAAAATTTTCCTCTTTGGAAACTTAATTAAAGCTGAATAAAAATCTATGTGAAAATAATCACTGATAAATCCCTTCATGGGGTGATTGTTGAATACAGAGAAGATAGGTTGGGAGTTATAATAGAATTTTAAAGCTGTAATCCAGAGAATCAACATTTTTATTGTTTTTTTATACATTGTGAACAAGGATGTTTATTTATGTGGTTAAATTCTATTAAAATTACATGCTAAAATTAAATAGACAATTTTTAAATTATTTAGATTAGGTTATTCCCATAAAATAAAACTGATATTTACTTATCCTAGCCTTTGCAGGAGATTAACAATGGGAAAATGACCAAAAAGAGATTAAAAGAATGAGGTTATCTAGAAATCAAGGACAGTGAAGATAGACTTGGAAAGTTTTTACTGTGAGAAGAATGGAGGTGAGGGGAAGCAATGGGGACACTTCCAGAGTGAACTATAGAAATATAGTTTAAAGCAACACTATATGATGAAAATTTAAGGGAGATGACAGAGGCACTTTCAAGTGAAATGACAATTTATATGAGGGAGAAAAATACTGAAGGTATAACAAGACAAAACAGGGCCTAAAAGTCACCACATACAAGTCATCACTTATGTTCATTTTGAGCATAAGAAAAAGGTGACCTTCTTCATACTTTCCTTACTTTCCCAAGATACTCAAATAGGCACCATCAACCCTAGCAGGAATTTATTCTAGCTCCTTCCACTTAAAACACATCCTCTGTTGTCTCCACACATAGAGCTGATTCTGGTTTTGCCAGTTTTCTAGAGAAGTTTCTACTGTATTTAAAATCCTAATGAAGTACTATGACAAGAACCTTGACCTTGGGCTAATTTAGCAAGTAAAGAAAATCTCCTAATGCAAATCAACAAGTATACTTGAGCAGCTGTTTTCAGGGAAACAGAGTATCAGACCCTGAGTGTGATACTGAGATGAGAACAGTGGCCTTGCCTTCTGGATATTGACAATACAGAGAGGAAGGGGAGTTTGTAGAAAATTAAAAGAAGGTGGGGGGGGCGGGGGGGGGAAGCGATGGTTAGGCAAATTACATATAGACAAAAGATAACCCCCCACACACAAGGACAGACAACCCAATAGAAAAATGAACTAATGACTTGAATAGAAGCTTCATAATTTTAAGTGAAATTTTAAAGGGCCCAACAACAAATAAAAAGATATGCAACTTCATTAGTCATTACAGAAATGAAAATCAAAACCATAACGAGATATACCATATACTTAACAGAATGAAAGAAGATGGAAAACAGAAAATGTTAGCAAAAGTGTAGGGCAACTGGGACTTTCATATACTATAAATGTGAGTGCAAATTAGAACTTTGGAATGTTGCTGACAATATCTCCTAAAGCTAAATGTACAATTCCAATGACTTAGACATTTCATTTAGAAATGCACATATATATTCATAAAAACATATAGATCAGTGTTCCCAGGAGCATGATCTATAATGGTTGAAACAGGAAACAACTAAATTGTTTGCTAAGTAAAGAAAAATTAGTAAATAAAATTATGATTTATTTTTATGACAGTGAGAATTAACAGACCCCACTGCACAACACCACAGATGGATTTCATGAACACAATGTCAAGTGAAACAAGACAAAGGATACATTCTCCTAAGGTTTACATAGAGTTTTTAAAAACATACAAAACTAATCTTCCCTGTTAAAAATCAAGCTAGTGGGCTGGGCACGGTGGCTCACACCTGTAATCCTAGCACTTGGGAGACCAAGACAGGTGGATAGCCTGAGCTCACGGGTTTGAGACCCGTCTGACCAAGAGTGAGGCCCTGTTTCCAAAAAATAGCCAGGAGTTGTGATGGGCACCTGTCATTTCAGCTACTTGAGAGGCTGAAACAAGAGGATCACTTGAGCCCAAGGGTTTGAGGTTGCTGTGAGCTAAGATGCCATGGCTCTCCATGAAGTGTTGATCAAGTGAGACTATGTCTCAAAAAAAAAAAAAAATCAAGCTAGTGATTTCCTTTGATGGAAGTGGGAACCATGACTGGATGGGGGTGTTTAAGAAGGGTTCCCGG
>NW_003852424.1:18229726-18241238 GCF_000181295.1 Otolemur garnettii | reverse complement strand
ATCACAGCTCACAGCAACCTCCAACTCCTGGGCTCAAGCAAGTCTCCTGCCTCAGCCTCCCAAGTAGCTGGGACCACAGGCACCCGCCACAATGCCCGGCCATTTTTTGGTTGCAGCCATCACTGTTGTTTTTTGGCGGGCCTAGGCTGGATTCGAACCCGCCACCTTAGGTGTATGTGGCTGGCACCTTAGCCACTTGAGCCACAGGCGCTGAGCCAGTATTTTGTTTCTTGACATGGGTGCTAGTAATGAGGATGTGTTTACTTTATGAAAATTGTATATTTATGATTGTATACTTTTATGTATGTAAAATCTAAAACATTTACTTAAAACAAATTTAAAATTTCATTCATTTTAAACCTATTTTGGTGAAACTTGAAGCAAATTAATAATACCTACTCAGTCTATATTGCATTGAACTGAGGGAACCCTGAGAGGCCAACATCCCAAGCCCTCCACATGGAGAGACAAGGGTACAGCCCCTCCTAATGATCCTCACAGGCTTTTATTGAAGTCAGGCATGAGAAAATACCTGCACAGCGGAAAGCTGCTAAGAGGGTAAAGGTTACAAAACAAGTTTATGTTTAGTAGCATGACTGAACTCTTCACACATTCTGTTTACTACATTTCTGTCTTGCATGTTTCTTATCAATGCTAAATATGATTTAGGACTGAAACAGTCTGCTATATCCAGTGAGTATTGTTTTTAGTACTCAGGCCAGCAGTATGCTTGGCTTTTTCCCAGATTACTTTGTCCCTAGTGCCTAGCACTTTTAACCCTATGTTCTATCCTACACTTCTGTTCTCTCTATTGACTTAGGTCTCAACCCTGGAACAGTTGGGAAGGGCTCTTTGTCCTCTGCTTTCATGTTTTTCTTGTTCTGTTTCCACTCCTCCTTTGCAGGACCCTCCAGCATCAGAGCAGGAGGGAAAGCAGTGAAATAATCTATCTTGTCAGCTTTTGGATCAAAGCCCAAGTTCCCAAACAGCAAAATGAATGAGCTTAAGCTTCCAAGAAACATGACCCTGGAAATATCAATTACCATGGGAGGCGAGAACAACAAATGACATACCATGTCTAGGATTTCTGAACAGCTGTTCTAAATGAATTCCTGACAGATGGCATGTATGTGTCAGAGACTTGTAGGCAAATTAATTTACTTTTCTCAAATAGTTTATTTTCACTAATAACAAGATAATCTGCCTTTTCTCTTTGACTGTTAATTATTATGAGTTATATTAACATATTTCATAAAGTTAAGCTATATTTCCCTTGAGAATTATTTTGATCACAATACAATTTGATTCACTAATATTTAGAATTTTAGCTGCTGTATTGATATATGAAATTGGCTCTATATGTGTATAGATTTTTGTGTGTCTTTATTGTGTCCGGAAATGAGGCTTACACCAATTTAAAAAAAAAAAAAAGGGAAACTTTTATTCTTATTCTCCAATACTCTGAAAAAGGTGAACTAAAATGGAAATTTTATAATTGCTATTGTTATTAAAGGCTTAAAAGCATTGCTTTGTAAAGCTATGCAGGGTTAAAACCATTTCAAGAAGAGTTCTTTGATAACTTTCTCAGTTTCCTTCAGTTATTGGTCAACTTTGACAATTTATGTTATCTTGAATTATGCCCCCAAATTCATTGTTTTCTTAATGCTTTCTTTTTCTTTTTTTTTAGAATTTTTTTCTCTTCATTTTTTTTTTTTTTTTTTTGGCTGGGGCTGGGTTTAAACCTGCCACCTCTGGTATGTGGGGCTGGTGCCCTACTCAGTGAGCCACAGGAACCACCCGATACTTTATTTTTCAAGTCAACAACTTATCAAGTAAAAAAACAACTGCTAATTTCCTCTTTATAAACAATAAGGAAACTGGCACACTGAGACACCTTAGCACCTCACCCAAGTACAATACTTTTGATTTTATTTCTGCTCTTTAGCTATTTTTGCTCTAGCCTTTTGCAGTTGATCTATTAATTTTGACATGAGTAATTGTTATACAAGAATTATAGCATTTGGGGCAACACCTGTGGCTCAAAGGAGTAGGGTCTGGCCTATATACCAGAGGTGGCGGGTTCAAGCCCAGCCCCGGCAGAAAAAAAGAATTAACAGCATTTGTATTCATTCTATTCAGTATTACACTTGTCACTGTTATTTGGATGTATTTGAGGACTGGAACTAGAGTAAGGCAAGTGAGGTACCCACAGAGCAATATTTAAGGAGGCACAGCTTGTTTCTCAGGCTGGTTCTATCACAGCCCCTTCCTTTTGTACTCTGGACTCCTTTGCTCACCTTAGCCTGACAGCCAAAGATTTCTTTTTAATGACCATCCCTGATCCTTCTTCTCAAAACATTTTAATGGAGATTTTTATTTTGAGTAGTACTTATATAATCCTCTGAGTTTCAGAACTGAGAATTGTTTTCTTAGTACTCTATACTGTCAATATGGAAGCTTAATACATTAAAATATTAACTTAGCTGGGAGTAGAGGTTTTGTTTCACGATTTTTCTTCTTCAAGACAATATTGACTTTCTGCTCATTTCTTCTAGTATATAACACAAGGAAGTCCTAGTCAGCCAGCTAATTTTTGTAGGAAAGGTACATTTAGGCCAGGTGCTATAGTATGGGTTTTTTGTTGTTGTTGTTGTTGTTCCTTTATTTGTTTGTTTGTTTGTTGTGAGACAGAGTCTCACTATGTCACCCTGGGTAGAGTGCTATGTTGTCACAGCTCACAGAAACCTCAAACTCTTGGACTTAAGCAATTCTCTTACCTCAGCTTCCTAAGGAGCTGGGACTACAGGCACCTGACACAATGCCTGGCTATTTTTTGTTGTTGTTGTTGCAGTTGTCGTTGTTGTTTAGCTGGCCTGGACCAGGCTGGAACCCGCCAGCCCCAATGTGTGGCTGGCGCCATAACCACTGTGCTATGGGCACCCAGCCTATAGTACTTTCTTTACCAGATTTCCACACTTTTACCACTATGTCCTGAGGTGTTGATCACTTTCACTAGATAGTGCCTCAAATAATATGAGTAATTTGCTTTTCAATTACAGTTTCATTCAAAACTAGAGTTTTCTTTGATTTTGTTTTATTTAGTGATTCTCCTCAATTTGTTATGTTTTCTTAACTAAGTATACCTCAGCTATTTACCTATATGTGATAACCTGACTGTCCATTTTCTAGCGTCTGCTGGATTTCATCTTTGGATCTTTTGCTTTGCTTTTCCCATGGACTTCTCAGTGGCAGGGCAGATAAACTTTCCAAGGTCTTTCTCAACTTCAACCAGATCCAACTTATTTCCTAAAATTGCACAAGAATGTACCTGTCCCCACAATGTCTTTCTTCTCACTTTAAAAAAAAGAAAGGCATCCATACTTTATTTGATGAAAGGCCTGAAATGTCAACACTTCCTGGTTGTCAACAAAGGGATAATTCCAAATATTTTTTTGAGGTAACCTATTAATGATTAACACGCTTACCTTGGCTCTTGGTTTATTTGCCTTTCCTTACCTGCTGTATGTCTTTGTTCTTATTACAGGAGAATGTTGGCCACAGCAGCAATGTTCTAAATTCAGAACAACTGAAGCAGGACAGGATAGGGAACTGGTTTTTTCAAACAAAGCTGGAATATTTTCCTAGCGCACCAAATCTCAAGTTATCTTCAAAAAGTTTGGTATGAATTATACAAAAATTGGTTAAAACATTTAATAAAATAATTAAATGATGCCATGAATTATTTATTCTAACTGTAATCATTTCTATCTTATTTCATTTTATATAGTGTCTCATACTTTCTTTTATTTATAAAGAATTACATTTTTGATGAAAACTTTTAGATCTCAACTTACAAATGTCCAAGATGGTACTTAAAGTTTTCAAAATTCTTTTACTTAGTACACAAGCAAAAGAGTTTGAATACCACTTGTCTATACAAATAGTTTTTAAGCAATATCCATTCTGGCATTTATTATTTCTGGTCTTTAAAAATTTGCCATAGCATTATCTGTTAATGAAAAACTTTCTTAGTGGTAATATTATTGAATACTATGGAAGACCATGGAATACTATTCAGCCATAAAAAAGATGGAGCTATTACATCTTTTGCATTAAACTGGATGGAATTGAAATGTATTTTTCTTAGTAAAATATCTCAAGAATGGAAAAGTATCCAGTGTACTCAATACTAATATGAAGCCAGTTGACAAACTAATACACACTCACACAAGAGAACAACTCAATTTAGTTCAAGTTGGGGGGAGGAAGGAAGTGAGAGAGGGGAGGAGGAAGGGGGATGAGTGCATTCCCACCTAATGGGTACAATGTAAGGGTATATGGCACACCTTCTGGGAGCAGGACACAACTACAGCAGAGACCCATATAACAATGAAACATTGTAACCTAATCATTTGTGCCGTCATATTAATCAGAAATTTAAAAAATTTTTTAAAAAAGTAAAAATTTAACTAACAAAGATCACAACCAAATTAAAAAAAAAATCTGTATTATTTCCAGGAAAAAAAAAAAAACCCTTTCTTTAATATTACCAGTTCCCCTTTCCTCTCACCCACTGTCATATTTTGATTTTTATAATTTACATTGTAGAATATGTAGAATATGTGTTTGTTTTAAGCCCTTTAAAGAAAGTTTTAGGAATTTCAGAAATTTACTTTCTTGAGAAAATGTCTTTAAAAATATGCCAAACATTTATAGCCCATGATATTGATTTTCCTTCTTCATATTGAATGTTTTTTTTTAAGTTTATATCTGTGAAGAATTTTACATTGTAGTTACAGAAACCAGGTTGATTAAGCCATAAATAAATTTATTCAAACAAGTGATATGAGGATCAAGGATCAAAGGGAAATCTTAAGAAACAGCTTCAAAAGGTCTCACTTGCAAAAGCTTGTTTCATTGCTGAAATAAATGAGTTTGAACCTGTATTCGCCATTCTGCTTTCCTTCTACTCAATATTTAAGGCCTCAGGAGTAAATTTAATTGGTGAAATTTAAGGAAAATACTCACTCCTTGGTTTTACTATAGCCTAGTAAGCTGCACAGCAGAGTCTCACCAGAACTTTTTGGCTTCCAAAGGCAAGATCGTAACTCTCTGTTGCCCATGTCACACACAATGGGCAAGGGAGAGTTCCCTTAAATAAAGTTGTAATGCTGATAAGAAGGGGTAAGAATTCATGGAAATAAATTGATATAAAAATTTTTTTTCTTTTCAATTATTGTGGAATAAGACCAGTTCTACTTAAGCCAGATATTTTCCAAAATAAATTGATGATAGCTTCTTTTGGACTCCTTTTGTAACTGGCTTCATAACCAAAATTTTGTAATTTTCAATTGTTGTAGCTCCCTCACATTTCATAAGAGTTTTCAGTGTTCATGTCAGAACTAAAGCAGGCAGCTAATTGGCCTTGACTTGACAAGCTGAAACAGTAAGTATTATTTCAGTAAGTATTAAGTCAGTGTTCATGTCAGAACTAAAGCAGGCAGCTAATTGGCCTTGACTTGACAAGCTGAAACAGTAAGTATATTTCAGTAAGTATTAAGTCAGTGGCCTACTGACTGCAGACTTAGAGAAAGCAGAGAAGAGACAGAGAGATACTGAGCAGAACTTCCTAACTTTCTGTACACTGATCCAATTCTTTTGAGTTTTTTCCAGGAACAGCAAAACCTCCTTGGAGCCCTGAGATAACTACAGTGCTTTACACTACCTGATGGTCTGGAGAAAGACAAGATAAGGGACGTGCCGCCACAGATTGTGCTCAGGAGCCACTGAGCCTGTGCACAAGGCTAAAAGAATGAACAGTGTTAACTCCTGGCTCATTATAATACTAAAATTCCCACCCTAGGGTGGGATTTATCCACTATTTTTTGTTTATGGGACGTATGTACTAGCATGATTCTTCACGGCACTTGTGGGCCCTGCACTCCACTCCAAACATGTAATGGGGTTCACTCTCCTTATGCATTATTCATTTTTACCTCCATATAAACCCCTTGACCCTATAGTCAGGGATGTGGATTTCAGGTAGCCTATGCCTTCCCCTGCTAGTTGACACATCTTCTGAAATAAATCCTTTCTCCCTTGACAATCCTTATTGTTCCAGCAATTGGCTATCTGTGGGGTGAGCAACATTGAACACCCCTTTACGAGTTCATTAACACTTGTTGTTCCAAGTGCCACTACAATTCCTAGGACCTGAGCTATACACCAGATGATGTCAGTTTTTACATAGTATGATCAAGTAGTTCATTTAAATGACTCTAGTATCCAGAAGGAGCAGAGCACAGGAATATTCCCAGAGGGGAATGCAATGGCTTTCATAACCTTGACCTGCTTTCAACTGTGTTGAAATCACTTTCAGGGTCCTACCCCTTTCAGTATGTGACTCTTCAGTTCCAGAAGGAGATCCCTTGAGTAATACAATTGAGTACTCAATAGTACTGATAGCAAAAGATGACTACTAGTCATGTTTGAGAACCTCTTGTGGAAATCAAATGTGACTTGAATTCTACAATATTAATACAGTTTTTTTTCCTTTCTTCAAATGTGTATACAGTTTTTGGCACCCTCTGTATATCACACACCTTCCATGTGCCAGTACCACTCTAGGGATACGGTAGCAAACAAATAGAAGCAATCCTTGCCAGTATGAAGGGGAATATGGCGATAAATAAGTAAAGTGCATATTGTGTAGAAGTGATTAAACGCTAAGAAGAAAAATTAAACATAGAAGGGGGACTCATTGAAAAGGTGAAATTTGGCCAGGTGCAGTGGCTCACACCTATAATCCCAGCAACCTAGGAGACCAAGGTGGGTAGATTGCCTGAGCTCACCAGCTGGAAACCAGCCTGAGCAAGAGAGAGACCCCGTTCCTAAAAATAGCTGGGAGTTGTGGTGGGTACCTGTAGTCCCAGCTACTCAGGAGGTTGAGGCAAGAGAATTGCTTGAGTTTGAAGTTGCTGTGAGCTATGATGTCAAAGCACTTTACTGAGGGCAACAAAGTGAGAATCTATTTCAGAATGAAAGAAAGAAGGAAAAGAAAAGAAAATCTGTATTAATATTGTAGTACTCAAGTCATATTTGATTTCTGCAAGTATAGGATGTGCACAAATGTGACCTGTAGTCAATAGGATATATATATGTATATCCTATTGGTACATATACATATATATTGTATATCATATATATATATATATATATCTCCTACTGGTTCTGTTTCTCTGGAGAACACTGACTTATTAGCCACAGTGACTTTGAGAAAGACACAAATTGACACCTTTATGGAAGATGTTAGTCTTTGATTTGTCATACATACTATTCAAAGTGCTAAGACCCTTCTTTGTATTCAGTGTTTTAAGAGAGCTTACAGTTGGGAGAAAAATTTATCCAAACTTAAGGTTTTCTTTAGTTAAAAGCATTCCATTTACAAGTTAGGAGGTTATTATTAAGCATTTGAATCCAAATGAAGGCTAATAAGACTAATTAATTAAATGCTTTCAAAAACACAACCAGGCTCAGAATAAACAGAGCAGTCATGCTCTCCAGGTAGGCATGAAGAGTGTGTTTAGGAGATAACATGATATTAACTCCCACTTACCTTACAGGTTGCCCCATTTCTCTCCTAAAGTCAATAAGATACCAACTGATCAGCTTTACAAAAGTCTGCCTAGCAGCATTTAGAAGGAGTTGTTCTCAGTGGGTAGTGCCTGACAACTCTGTCAGGTGAGCTCTGTACCTGGATCCACTCTGGGTCCCCCAGTGTTCCTGATGCCTGGAAAAGAACCTCCCATACTCTAGATATATGGATAGGTTCTGCTATCTGCTTTACTACTAAAAACCTTCTTTATCTCTATGTGATATGTGTTCTATTACAAGATTTGGCACTGAATCTATCACGACTGCTAACTCAGCAATTCCAAGTTCATTGCCCCATTGCCTCATGGAAATGATTTCATAGCTTTGCCATCCTCCCTCCTTCTTTATACTTTGATATTGTCAAAGTATATTGTGCAAAGTATACTTTGCATTGTCATTTTTCCTTAGTTGTCGCAGCTCTCTTCTCTTCTCCCTATGTCTTGTTGGCTTCCCACTAACTCCTCGTCAACTTGTTTCTTCCTTGTTGTCATCATTCCACATGTGCAGAAGCATCTGCAACCTTAATTCCTTATGAGCATCAAACCCTATGACTCTTTTCTCTAGTCATGATATATAATCCCTGATTTCCAAGTCAGCAGTCTTTCATATACATATATATTTTCTATTGTGCGTGCTTTCTGCAGTAGTTTGGATATGGGATTTTTTTTTTTTTTTTTTTTTTTGAGACAGAGCCTCAAGCTGTCCCCCTGGGTAGTGTGCCATGGCATAACAGCTCACAGCAACCTCCAACTCCTGGGCTCTAGCGAGTCTCCTGCCTCCACCTTCCAAGTAGCTGGGACCACAGGTGTCCGCCACAACACCCGGCTATTTTTTGGTTGCAGCCGTCATTGTTGTTTGGCAGGCCTGGGCTGGATTTGAACCCACCAACTTAGGTGTATGTGGCTGGTGCCTTAGCCACTTGAGCCACAGGTGCTGAGCCTGGATATGGGATGTTTGTTTCCACCAAATCTCCTATTGAAATTTGATCACCAAGGTTAGAGGTGGGGCCTAATGAGAGGTATTTGGGCCATTGGTTCAAATCCCTCTTTAATAGGTTAATGCCCTCCCTGAAGGAGGGTGAATGAGTTCTCCTTCTATTATTTCTCATGGAAGCTGTTTGTTACAAAGAGTCTAGAACCTCCCACTTTCTCTCTCTCTTGCTTCCTTCCACCGTATTATCTCGTTATGTGCCAGCTGCCCTTTACCTTCCACCGCCAGTGGAAGAAGCCTGAGGCTCTCACCAGAAGCAGTTACTGGCACCATACTTGCCAGTGTCCAGCTTGCAGAAACTCTTTTCTGTATGAATTGCCCAGCCTCAGATCTCATATCTTTACAGCAACACAAACAAACAAAGACATTTTCCCATTTGGAAAATGCATGCAAATACTCCCTCTCCTAGGGACCATTTTAGGATATTCCCAGGTAGAATCAGTCATCCTAGAGTCCTTGCCACATCTTATTTTAATTAAAATTCTGTACTTTTGTTGGTTCTGCTTGTTTCCTTTGTTCTACTTAAATATTATCTCCCACAGGGTGGTAACTGTCTTTTAGTTTAGCTCTTGACCAATAGCCCGACACAAAATAAATGTGTTCTAACAATATTTTAAGTGGCAAATAACTCAATAAATATTTCAAGATCCCTGGTGCTCTTAAAGTTACATGATACAAAAGAAGATTAAGACATCTAAAATGTTTGCCTAAAATGTTATCTGTATTATGATTTTAAAATAAATAAAAAGTAAGTGAGGTAAAAACTGATCTGGGAAATACAAATAATTGAAAAGTTTTAGTATGTCACCATGATTAATATTGGATAGTTTTTCCTGTTTCCCAAAATTTATTTTCAATGGCAACAAAATTTTAAAACCATATGTACATTGATTTATTTTAGAATAGAACATCATCCTTTCTGTTAAAAAGGAAAAAAAATTTTAATTATCTCTAGAAAAGAAGACAGGAATGTGCACAGGAAACATTACTTTGGTTTCTAAAAAAGAAATGAAGGACTGAAGAACATGGCTAAACAGTGTTTTGGTTTTGTTTTTGTTTGTCTGTCTGCTCTGCTTGCTTTTTTCTCCAGTATTTGCCTTGTGTTGCTATTAATCTCTTTGAGGGCAATGAAATGAGTAGTTTGCCCCTCAAGTCTTCCTTACTATTCTCCTATAATTTTTCTAAAATTGTTCATAACTACTACTTTCAAGACCATCCTCCACAACAGAAGTGGAAGTAACCAGTATCATTAAGTCAAAGTCACCTTTCCTTACACAATGCCCCTCATGTGTCAGCCTACTTTAAACAACATGCTTGGGATCCAAATGTATAATATGTATAAGTGTGGTCTATAAAGCCATGAAATGAACATAAAAGTGATTAGTTTGGTGATATTCAGCAGAAGCAAACAGAATCCTCTCAAAAGGGTTAATCACCTAATCCCTAGCCATTAGGATTCCCTCAAATACATTTCCATTTACTATTTTTCACCAGCTGAAATTATAAAACTTACGTGGAAACAATCTACCATGGGTGAAAGTACAGAAAATATAAACAGCTATCCCTAAATTTTCAAATAAAAGAATGTAAGAAGAAATAGTAGAAATGAATAGAAGAAGAAATGAAAGTAAATAACAATAAACCAAACAGTTATGCATAAGAAGTGAAGAGAAGCCAGATTATTAGAGTTGCTGAAGAAAAACAAAATCTTAATATGGGTTAAGTATCAGATTAGAATAATTGCATTTATGAATTAGAAACCTCTAGATATTCTAGAGGTGAGGCAATGATTCAATGATGCATTAAGTATCCAAACTCTTCATTTTTCCAGTGGAAAAATTATTTGTACCTAAATTTTTACCAATGATTTACACAGAAATATTTCCTTCCTTTCTCTTGGGAAAGGCTTATACTTCCCAGTTTCATTAATAACAAGATTTCTCATATGACTTTAACCAGTGCTATTTAAGCCAGCGTCATGTTTTATTTCCAAACAGAAACTTTTTCTGTATTCTTTTTTGCCTCTGTCATAGACTTGTTATGTTGTAGATGGAAGCTTCACCATAAACCTGGTACCAGTATGAAGATGATGTGGAACAGAGTAATGAGTGAACATTGGGTATATAGCATGAAGCAGGTTGTTGTAAAACATTATGATTTGAGGATTGTTACTGCAGCTTGTCCTGACTGATAAAAAAAAATCACTAGTAGAAGTCAAATGCCACTATAAGACAAAAGAAGTCAATATTAAACTTAAGACATCAAACTATAAAAATACTAAAAGAAAGTGCAGGGAAAACTTTTGAAGAAATCAACCTGGGTGAATATTTTGTGAGGAGGACCCCCTGGCCAACTGAAGCAGCATCAAAAATACACTACTGGGACCTGATCAAACTAAAAAGCTTCTGCACAGCCAAGAACACAGTAGGTAAAACAATCAGACAGCCCTCAGAATGGGAGAAGATATTTTCAGGTTATATCTCTGACAAAGGTTTAATAACCAGAATCCACAGAGAACTCAAATGTATTAGCAAGAAAAGAACAAGTGATCCCATCTCAGGGTGGGCAAGGGACTTGAACAGAAACTTCTCTGAAGAAGACAGGCTCATATGAAAAAAGCACATCTCCTTAATCATCAGAGAAATGCAAATCAAAACTACTTTGAGATATCATCTAACTCCACTAAGATTAGCCCATATCACAAAATCCTGAAACCAGAGATGTTGGCATGGATGTGGAGAAAAGGGAACACTTCTACACTGCTGGTGGGAATGCAAACTAATATGTACCTTTTGGAAAGATGTTTGGAGAACACTTAGAGAACTAAAAATACACCTGCCATTTGATCCTACAATTCCTCTACTAGGCA
>NW_003852424.1:18216466-18229292 GCF_000181295.1 Otolemur garnettii | reverse complement strand
ATGTCTTAACACAATAACTAAGAAAATGCCATGAAGGCTATGTTAACCAGTTTGATGAAAATATTTCAAATTGTATATAAAACCAGCACATTGTATGCCATGACTGCATTAATGTACACAGCTATGATTTAATTTTCAAAAATTGAATAAAACAAAACCTCAAAATGTGTGGTGTTGGCTTTAGGACCGATCAAGAAAAAAATTTCCCTTAAAGCTTAGACAGATAACACTTTTTATATGTTGGTGAAATACTCAGTAAAATTTTTGCTAAAAACAACTTGGAAGGCAGAAAATAAACCTAATGAGCTTCTTCATTTAGGTGAAGTGGTTGGGATATTCAATGTTAGTATTGTGCCTTTGTTACTATTGGCTGCATTTGACAATGTTCTCTAAAAATACATGAGACCAGAAAATAATTTGCCAGTTTCAGAATATTTTAACATGTAGGTTTAGAAGAAACTTCCTCTCATTGAGAAATGATTTAGAAAACAATAAACATATTGAAACATTTTTCTCATGACAAAAACTAAATCCAAAGCAATGAGAGAAACTGTAACCAATTGTTTAAACATCTAGATTAAGATAGTGTCCAGTAATTACTTTTGGCTCAATAAGATGGCTCAGGAAAATGAGACTAAGGACATGGATTTCCCTCTGGAACCTGATAGACTCGAAATGCTCAAAATCAAGTCTAGAGAAGGAGTTGGTGAGAGAATAGCAAATCTCCAAATGAATTGAGAGAGGTGTAATTAGCATGTGAAGTTGGTTGTAATTAAATAAACAAGACACTGAAAAAATTTTTGAGAGTTGCAATATGAATAAACCTAGGCTAAAGAAAACTGTGACTATTTAGGACCCCAAATATTGCCTTGGAACACCAATTTTTTTTTTTTTTTTTCAGAAGATGGACTGTGAAAATCGCTCAGTTCCCAGGGAGGGGGCATATGTTCCTCTTCAAATGTGGCCAAGAGTAATGGAAAAGGTTTTCCAGAAGGTGGAGCTAAGAGCCATAGAAAACAATGAACCGTGGAGCTATTCTGAGCGCGTAGAATTACAGACTAATCAAGGATTATTTCCCACTTTCAGGGTAGAAAACTTTTGCAATATCTGCCCTGAATAATTTCAAAATATCTTTGGGCAAGTGACTAATGTCTATTTTCAAAGTTCTCTTGTTCCTGTTCCACTGTTGTATGTGGGTTTGTAAGGAAGGATGAAGGTAGGACGGACTTGTCATTTTAGTTTTTTGGTTTTTGGGACAAAAGGACGCAAATCTAGACTGACGTAGAGATTATTATGAGATCCTACACTTCAATGCTGTGATTAAATGGGACTTTTGGGTTTTCTTTCCTGGCATGAGGGAGGGGCACTCATTCAAACATATTTTGTGTATGAAAAGGAACGTGAACTAAATATTTGTGATCAGAAGTTTAGACTGTGATGAATTGTATTTTTGTTCACAAATATCTCTGTCCTTCCTTTTGAGATGGTGATACTTTCCTATCCAATTGGCATCAGGCATGAGGACAACCATATGACTTGCCTTGGCCAATAAAATGGGAATATAAGTCACATGGCTCACATCCACAACAAACTTAACACCAGTTCATGGCTCACCAAATTCCTTTTCTTTTTACATGGCAGTCTTCCACATAGAGTCTACCCCATCAAGCTCAGTCCTAGAGGGAAGATGACATGGATCAGGGCTGCAGCCTATCTCAATGAACAGGTAATATGAATAAGACATAGACTTTTACTTTTGTTAATTGAGATTTTCAGTTTATCTGTCACCTGTAGTCTGATATACCTCTTCCCAGCCTTTTGGCTTTTCTCCTAATTCTTTTGTCTTGTAGCGTTTGGATGCACATCCAGACCTCACATCCACTCACAAAGCAGGAAAATGGTTATGTGCCCTTGGCCAGAAATATACATCAAGACCCCATTAGTTTCAAGGGAGGCTTGAAAACTATGTTTTTAGTTTTTAGAGTCTTTTTCTTAGTAAATACAGGTGAATAAAGGAATGAGGATCTTAAAATGGAGTTTGCCTCAACTAACAAATAACATGAAATATACCACACTATCCTTGCAAACTAATCTGTTGTTACTTACTTGTCTGTATATAGTTTGTACACCAGCCTCATGGAAAGACAGTTCACTTCTCTAACAGTAGAGCTGGAAACAACAACAACAAAAGAAATACAGTTCATATTGCATTCTTTCATTGCATCTGTGATTATTCCACGGAGCAATGAGAGCAGAATTAGTATTTTTGATATGATAGTACCCTACTTTTGGCACCAATTTCTAAACTAGTCTGAGTAAGCTAGACTATACAGAGCTAACTAATACACTACAAAATCTCAGTGGTTTAAGAAATCAATGGCTTGGGTGGCACCTGTGGCTCAAAGAGCAGGGAGCCAGCCCATATACCAGAGGTGGTGGGTTCAAACCCAGCCCTGGCCAAAAAAAAAAAAAAAAAAACCTGCAAAAAATAAAAAATAATAAAAATAAATTTTAAAAAAGAAATCAATGGTTTATTTCTTATTGGCATCACCATTCAATGCAGGTTCTTCACTGGATGTGCACAAAATGACTTCAAAGGATGATGAGAAACAAGCAGTCAGCTCAGCGCCTGTAGCACAGTGGTTACAGTGCCAGCCACATACACCCAGGCTGGCGAGTTTGAAACCAGCCTGGGCCAACTAAGCAACAACGACAACTGCAACAGAAAAATAGATAGGTGTTGTGGCGGGTACCTGTAGTCCCAGCTACTTGGGAGGCTGAGGCAAGAGAATCTCTTAAGGCCAAGAGTTTGAGGTTGCTGTGAGCTCTGACACCACAGCACTCTACCAAAGGTGACATAATAAGACTCTGTCTCAAAAAAAAAAAAAAAAAGAGAGAGAGAGAAGCAAGCAGTCCAGTATCCCAGGAAGAGAAAAATAGGTTAGTCAACATATAAGACTGCCTTTTCCACAACATATCAAACAGTCAGAACAATGTCCACCAAGTTACCTACCAACTCTGCTCCTCAGTTTCTTCATGGGTCATGTTTTGGTCTCAGGGGATTGCTGGGAGAGCCAATCAATGAGTTACTATATGTAATGCACTTTTTTTTCTTTTTGAGACAGAGTCTATGTCGCCCTTGGTAGAGTACTATGGCATCACAGCTCACAGCAACCTCAAACTCTTGGGCTTAAGCAATTCTCTTGCCTCAGCCTCTCAAGTAGGTGAGACTACAGGCACCCACCACAATGCCTGGCTATTTTTGGTTGCAGTTGTCATTGTTGTTTAGCAGGCCTGGGCTGGGCTAAAATCTGCCACCTTCAGTGTATGTAGCCAGCACCCTACTCACTGAGCTATGGGCACTGAGGCATATAACGCACTTTGAATAGTGCCTTCACTATATTAAATGGAGTATATTCAATGTTATTGATTTCTTCTTTGCTATCAACAATGTAGGACTAAACCTCCTTGCACACTTTAGCACTGCAGTTTCCAAGTCCCAGTAGACTGGTACCCATCTGTGCTCTGTTAGGAACGAGACTGACAGCATGAGGTGAGCAGTGGGGCTAGTGAGCAAAGCTTTATCTGTATTTATTGCATATTTATACTGCTCCCCATCACTGGCATTATTGCCTGAGCTCTACCTCCTGTCACATCAGCAGTGGCTTTAGATTCATAGGAGCGTGAACTGCACATGTGAGGATCTAGGTTGCCTACGCCTTATGAGAATCTTATGTCCATCCCTCTCTCCTGCAGTCTTAAGAAAAAATTGTCTTCCATTGGTGGACACCTAAAGTCCTAGCTACTTGGGAGGCTGAGATAAGAGAATTGCTTAAACCCAAGAGTTTGACGTTACTGTGAACTGTGACACCATAGCACTCTACCTAGGGCGACAAAGTGAGATTCTGTCTCAAAAAAAAAAAAAAAATTGTCTTCCATGAAACTAGATGGTCCCCAACCCCTACCAGTCTGTGGCCTGTTAGGAACTGGGCCACATAGCATCATTGCCTAAGCTCCACCATCTGTCCCATTTCCCACTCCCCTCAGTCCATGGAAAAGTTGTCTTCCAGGAAACCAGTCCCTGGTGCCCAAAAGGTTCTGGTCTGTGGCCTGTTAGGAAGTGGGCTTCACAGCAGGAGGTGAACAGGGAGAGTGAGCAAAGCTTCATCTGTATTTACAGCGGTTCTTCACTGCTAGCTCGCATCACCCCTTGAGTTCTACTGCCTGTTAGAAACCCCTCCCTAGCCCTGTGAAAAAATTGTCTTCCATGAAATGGGTCCCTGGGGACCATTGCTTTGGTGCACACCTGTGCATGTGTAACTGCAGAGAAAAATCTCTTGTTTGAGTTTATGAGTCAAAAGTATCTACATTTTAAATGTTGATAGACTTTCAAATTGTTCTTCACAGAAGGCTTTAACAATTTACACATCTATCAGTAATTTATTTCATTGCGTATTTCCTTACATTTTTACCAACAATGTTTTATAAAACTTTCAGATGACCAACCTAAGCAAGAGCAAGACCCAGTCTCGAGCAAAAATAGAAAAGAAAAAAAAATTAACTGGGCTTTGTTCTCCTATAGTCCCAACTTCTTGGAGGTGAGGCAGGAAGATTGCTTGAGCCAGGAGTTTGAGGTTGCATTTTACCAAGGATGACAAAACAAGATTCTTTCTCAAAAAAATAATAATAATAATAATAATTTTGATTTCTGAAATACAAATAGTGCAAATGATCTTGACATTTTAATATATATTAAGCTAAATATCTTACTGTGAGTTGTAAAATTTTTCATGCTTTGCCTAAACCTGTCTTTATTTCACCCTTAAATTATATTTTAGTTATATACAACTTCTAGATTTAAAAGCATTTTGTCTCAGTAATTTCAGATACTATTCTATTGTTATGGGTTTTATTGTTGCTACTGTTAAAAATGATAAACATAATTCATAATACTTGTTAAAGGAGAAAAGGACTATATGCATCTTAGGAGTCACTAAATAGGTAGATGCCAATATTTTACAATTATTTTTAATTGAAGCCTGTTAGTGACATGAGAGTAATAATATATGTCATGTAAAGCTATGTATTATATTTCAGAAATTCAATTTCACTATTATCGCTGTTTCTTTTATCATTGCCTTCGGCCATTATATAATATATTTAGAAAACAGATTTAACTACTGAAGGTAAAATAGCAAATTAATCAGATGGTTTGTGTGGAAGAGTGGCTTTTCCACGGACCTTGGCAATTTTGCAGATCTGCACTCTGATCCAGTGTGGCACAATGCCCTGGGATCCTCCTGGGAACATGGGAAGAGGTCGTTTTGTATGGAATTGTAAAAGACCCTGTCTCATCACCCTCCCCTTTTTGACAGGAGTTTCCTATACTCTTAGGAGGCTGCTGTCAGTAGTTTAACATCCCCGACCTATGTGGGTTTCCGCGAGGCATAGGACTTTCTACATTTGTTCTTTGGGTATAAATGCAGACTATAAAATTACATGGCTGTGTGTCTATCCCCTCTGATTTTCGTTTTTTCTTTTGCATTGTAGAGGGCGCTACATCGCAGAAGAGGTCTTCTTGTGGGCCTCAGGGCGGCAAGGCTCACGCGAAAGCGTAGACGTTCTTTTCTGCCGACTCCAGTCTGCGCAAAGGCAGGTATTCTGAGCAGTCGCTGGCGGCGTGATGGTGTGTCTGGCAGCTGCGCTGGATTACTTAACCCCTAAGATCCTGGAGTTGGTGAGATAGGAAAACAGACAACATCCCGCGCCACCTGCAGCTGGCCAAACGCAACAACAAAGTGTTCAATAAACTGCAGGGCCAAATTACTATCACGCAGGGCACGGTTGTGCCCAACATCAGGCAGTGCTACTGCCCAAGAAGATTCAAAGCCATTTTAAGGATTATAAGGTCAAGGGCGAGTAATTAACCCCACATAAGCCAACAGGGAGGTGGGAGAGAAAGATCGAAACCAAAGGCTCTTTTAAGAGCCAGCCACAAGTTCAAAGAAAAGTGTAGGCAGATACTGCAAAACAAAATTTCAATAAAGTCCATCCTTTCCTTTCATTCGCTATCTTGTCTCTACTTTGTCTTCAGCAAAATCATGTAACAGTAGTTTCTTTAAAGATGAGTTTAGCATTGGATTTTCATGCAAGTAGAAAATAGAATCGTTAAGAATTGTTTTGTGAAACTTTTGATTCTGAAGCACATATGTGTAATAAACCTATAATTATTATTGGTTATTATCTATTAACCAATAATAACCTATTATTATTATTATCTTCTTTGTAGTTTTGTGAAAAACATTATTCCGTGATGTCGAGAACAGCACTTTTAAAGCACTTTTGTTCATTTGGGTTGTTTACTTGCTGTGAAATGTCAATAGGTTTGTCAATTGTTGATTAATTTAGTTCTCCAAGCCTAAGGTATGTGCTTTAATACACTGTATTTGGCATATTACGACTGTATTTAGCCTTTAGATATTTTAATATAGGAAAATACGTATGTGTGAATTGGTTTAAGGTTTCACTCCATGGGCTGTCAGTTTTCCCAAGAAGTCTCCTCCCTGGGTGGTCAACCAAGATGATGTGAAAGAGAGTCATAGGCCAAAGGCGAGTCCTACAAAAGCCTCTACCATAGCCAGATTCTGCTGAGTCCAGATCTGGAGAATCCTGCAAGGTCTTTCATTTATAGTTTTAGGGAGGATATCTTAAGCTTCACTTTTCATTGAGCACGTGTGTCTAAACTGTTAGTTTAGCTTGATTTCCTTTTGCCTGAAAATAACCCTAAGGGTAACTCTAGAGATAACAGAATCCTACCTCTGGAATCCCGTTTACATCTGCCAGGAATGAACATTTGGTGCAATGTGATGGTTAGACATTCATAAGTGTCTGTCATGTGACAGATGTTAATCTAAAACTTGCTTTTATTAAATCTAACTCCAGTCACCTTAAGTTTCTTTGGCATCTACCATTGCTTAACAACCAGAACCCTACTTAGGTCAGTTCCCAGATTGCACTGTGGGACAGAGTGTACCCTCGAGTGAGGACAGAAGCACATACACAAAACAAAACCTTTGACTTTGGACTCCAGAGGAGAAGTAAATGTATCTAACCATTCAACTCATAAGGTAATGACAAGTGAAGCAATTAAGTAGTTAAACAATTATTTTCTAGGCTGTTCTTTTTGAAAGGACAACAAAAGCATTAAATTTGGAAAGCAGAGACATTATTAATAGAAATAAGATTTGTAAAACATCCAGTCAAGAAAGAATATGAATCCTTTCAGAGTATAATCTACAGTAAGAAATACACATTTTTACATTGTGCTGCAATAATATGTTTATTACACATATGTGTTTCCGAATCAAAAGTTTCACAAAACAATTCTTAACTAAGTGGGATGCACTCTCATCTGTTCCATTCTATTTTAACTTCATTCATTTTGTTTTAAAAATGCCATTTAAGAGGCACTAAATTGATTTTAAAAGAGTAGTAATCTGTAGCTTGAAAAACATTGGGATGGTGGGAGTTGCCAGTCAGAGTAGTTGCCACTGCACCCACATGACCACAGATTGGTTCTAATGGCAATAAAGTATTCTGAACTGAGACAAGTACCTTTCCTGGAGTTTTCAGATGCGGAGTTTGAATATAGTTGCTTTTTCTCCCCTTTTATGGATAAGAATAAGATGCTGGAATGTGGACATGTCTATTGCCTCTTGGAGAAGGTTAAGAGAAGGGAGGGGAAGTATAAGAAGATCAGTGAAATGAGAGTTTGAAGGTTTTTGATTCATTTTGGGGGCAGAGATTTAATTCCTGTCTCTTTGGTCTCCAGAATTGCACTTGTTCCAGCTGCTCATTCTTTTCTTCTGTGACCCACCTCAGTTTTCATCTTTTCTTTTACTCTTTCTTTTTCTTCGAAAGCCATTTCAGTTGGAGTCCTATCTTTGTAAACACAGGTGTCTGATGAATAGAAGCCACAACTAATTGAATATAATGAAAACTAAACAGTGTAATGGTCAATAAATAGCTTGTCACAACAACAATGGAGGTTAATGATCTTCCTCCCCATCCTGATTTAGCACTAAGAAAAAAAATAAGTCTCCTCCCTCTCTCAATTAAAAGGAATTGAGCAAAATCAAAGTTTTTATCATAAATGTTGGAACCTGAGAGAAGCTAAGTCAAGTCTAAGGCAAACTTCTCATTTTCATAAAGGTAGCAAAGAGCAAAACAACAAAAGAAAAAGAAGACAATAAGAGAAAAAATATTCTTTGCATTTTCTCCAAGATTTGGAATATAGCTACACCTTAAATGACTGACATGGTCATTGAGGGCTAATAAACAAAAATGTTTCAGATAAGAACAAGGAGCTCCTAGATTCAAATTCCAGCACCTCATATACTTGGCCCAGCAGCATAAGCAATATTCATCCTCCTCTCCTAAAACAGGGCATTAGACTGAGGAAGTTCATTAACCCATATTTAAATAATAATTTACATTTAAGTTGTGAAAATACATTCTTCTATTTGGCAATTCAGCATCATCAACAAAAACCAATAGACAAAATTCAACATCCTCAAAGTACCAAAGTTAACAGAAAAACTAACTCCCTCTCCAAAGTAAAGAGCATCCATACAAATATTTAAATAAATGCATTGTATCAGAAATATTTGTTGATACTCCTCCCTAGCACCACTTGTTTCTCCTCAATAGAATTGTTTGTACTCCTCATATCCTCCCTCCCCTCTAAAAGGCATGTATAAAAATATCTGGATCCCATGGAGATACTGAGTAATCATTATGTGATTCTCCCATAGACATAGTAATATGCCTATATAGCCACTATGCAGAGATAGGGATAGGGCCACCAAACTTTATTTGTCAGAAAGCCAGCAATTCTGGAGAACAGCGAGAGTATCCACTCCAAGACCATTCTGCTCTTCCATTTCCAGAATCACAGTTTTATACATAATGGTTCAAAGCAAAGACTACATTAACTCTTATTTTAAATAATAAACACCATAACCCAGTGACAATCTATTACAACATTTTCAATTCAAAAGTTAGTTTCCTAAATCTATCTTCCCAAAACAAAGACCACAGTAACCCTTATTTTAAATAATAACTCAGTTTCTTATTATAGCATTTTGAATTCAAAAGTTAATTTCCTAAATCAATGTTCCTAAACTATTCAAATGGGTATCTTTAGGGTGGGAGCTAAATTTATAAAATAATGAAAGTGGGAGACAGGAAGCAAAGGTCAGGCGGGACTTAAATCAGCCAGGCCAGCTATGTCATGTCTGCCCTAGCCTGACTCTTTTTCTTACTACATGTGCTTTCAGTGAGACTTAACAAAATAAAATACATTTGCTCCAAATCTCAGGTAGTAATTAGAGATATTTGGATAATTATATAACATGTCCTAGTTAAAAATGTAACACTGTCTTACTTAATAGTTAATGAAATCCTTTCTACATTAAGTATCAACTTAATTGTTTGCTGTTCTATCTGGAAGCCCATGCGCATTCTTGATTTTCCTCCATGTATTCGCCTATAGATTATATTGTTTACAATTTTTTTTTCTTTTCTGTGACCATTATCCTCAATTGCAGCCATTATCCTCATTTTGCAGCTTTAGCTGGGCATTCCTGGTACTACAGTTGCTAAAATAAGTGGCAATGAAACTGGAAAGTAGACTAGAAGGCAGATACGTTTAAGAAAACAAAGTTGTGTAGATAACATGAGATGCACCATTTTGCTCAGCTGATGTAAGGCAAAATAATAGAAACAGTGTTCCACTATGAATGGTGACCAGCACATGATCCAGTAATGTCAGACTGATAAACAAATTGACCATTTGTCCTATATACAGTAAGACAAAACAGAAGCTTGACTTAAACCTGGAAAAAAATGAATTTGCCAGAACTATGATGAGGAGGTAAGATTCCAAGCAGACATACCACACATGGGTTCACGGGGTAGAATATGTGTGAAAAACAAGTTCCAGAAAATGCTCACTGCCATTTAGTCAAGTTTTGTTACAAGCTTTAGGCTCATTCAGTGTGCTTGCCTGACAGCTGTGCTTGAACATCTGAATCCTTGCTGATCACTGTGAGCTTTGGGAGAGAGAGTGCAAGTAAGAGTTCTTCTTCTACCTGTGCTGGGGCCCATCCTTGGCTTCTAGACTAGAGAGAACAGATTTCCTATGATGAATTCAATGGGATTATGCACTGAGGTCCTCTGAAATTTTACCCAGACATGAGCATTAAAATCTAAATCAGGAAATATTTCAATCTATATTCAAATGTTTAAAACTAATCATAGAGAGGAAGGAAAGAGGACTTTTCTTTCTTTCTTTCTTTCTTTTTTTTTTTGAGATAGAGCCTCAAGCTGTCAACCTCTGGGTGGAGTGCTGTGGCATCACAGCTCACAGCAACCTCTAACTCCTGGGCTCAAGCGAGTCTCCTGCCTCCACCTCCCAAGTAGCTGGGACCACAGGCGCCTGCCACAATGCCAGGCTATTTTTTGGTTGCAGCCATCATTGTTGTTTGGTGGGTCTGGGCTGGATTTGAACCCGCCATCTTAGGTGTATGTGGCTGGCACCTTAGCCACTTGAGCCACAGGCGCCGAGCCAATTTTTCTTTTTCTTTCTACACAAAGACAACTTGAGTCTATTTCTACCACATCAAACCAAGTAGAATGCGAGAACAAACAACTCATGAGCACTTTAAAATAAAGTTAAAAATAAAATGGCAAAACTAATATGTTCTAACTTGGATAATTCAGGGTTATACATAATTCATATGATTTTTTGGAATATTTTATTTTTTGAGAAAGTGTCTCATTCTGTTGCCCAGGCTGAAATGCCATGGCATCAGTCTAACTTACAGCAACCTTAAATCCCTGGGTTCAAGTGATCTTCCTCCCTCAGCCTCACAAGTATTTGAATTACAGAAGCCCACTACGATATGACATCCAGGTTTTTTTGTTTTGTTTTGTTTTGTTTTAGTGATATGGGATCTCTCTTTGTCACCCAGGCTGGAGTAGGGAGGTACATCCTCCAATTACTAAGCTCAATTGATCCTCCTGCCTTAGCCTCCCAAGTAGCTGGGACTATAGGCCCTGATTGCCACCATGCTTGGCTAATTTTTCTTTTCTTCTTCTTCTTCTTTTTTTTTTTTTCAGTAGAGACAGGGTCTTGTTCATGTTGCCCAGGCTGTTATGTGATGTTCCAATTCTAAAGTTGATGACTATTTATCCCAGGGTCCAGAGTCCTTCAGAATGACTCAGGGAAAAATCTCTTACACAAGAAAGTAAAATTTACACACACCCTGACCATAATTGACTTAGATTTTCTATACTTAAATTGTCAAAATGTAGATGATACAAATTTGTTTTTATTTTCTTTTATCTTATACAGAAAATAGTAAAACTTACTTCAATGAATGATGAGGATAACATAATGAATACTTTGTATTCACATGAGCCAGGCTCCTTTTCTGATTCTTCTCAGTGATAGATTCGTCCAGGCCCCCACTCATTAGCCTGGCTGCTAAGAGGTAGTTTACTCTCTCACAATACAGTTTAAATAGGTATAAATGGTCAAACCCAAAATCTAAAGGATAGCTCCTCTGAGTTATTAAGTAAGAAGGGACTTAAAGTCCAAGCGCTGAGCAGGAACTGAAACCATGAGAGCCATGGGAGTGCAGAACCAGGTTTAATTTTCCACAGCTGATGCTAATGCTCACATAAAGAAAAGAGTCTGGGTTACAAACCCAGGGAGCTAAAAATGAACTATTAGGGAAAGCTGAGAGTCTGAAGGTATTGACTCATCTCTGTGACAACTATGTATATGATTAGAAAGCAATGAGAATGTTTTCAACTTTCTGGGTATTGGCAAGAATCAGCATCCAGAAATTAAGAGAGTTTAGACTTCTATGTCCACATAGGTGTGCCAAACTTATGTAGCTTGATTTTTAAAGTGGTTATAGAATGGCCTATACAGTGTGATTGCATGTGTGCAAATTTAGAAATAATATAAAGCATTATTTTATAGTTTGTGAACACATAGATAGGTAGTTGGGGCCAAGGAAAAGGTTCCTTTTGGCTCTCCAAAAGTCTGCTAAAAAAATCATTGACAAGATGTAGAGTAACAGGAAAAAAGAAATACAAATTTATTTAAAATTAATACATGGAAACCTTCAGAATGACAACCCAATGATATAAGATAAATTGTCCATTTTTATGCTTGGTTCAAGAAATTATAGATCGCCATGTACAAATATGATTGGACAGAAAGGGTATGATCAAATGTTAATAGACTGAGTGGGGAAACCCAGCAAGGCCTATCTGTCTAGCTTCTTGGCCTCTCTGAGCATGCATTCTTCCTTTAGGTATGGGGCAGGACCTTCTCTGGAGCAGGGGTATTATGACCTATAGTCATAAGTCATAGTTTCTTAATGGCCAGTTTTTACACCAAATATTTTTAGGTTTGATGACTGGCTTTTAGGATAAGGAGTGTTGGTTTCTATGACCTACTTTGGGAAGAGGGATTCTGGCTTCTATAGTTAGTTCATGAAACCATAGAAACCAGAATGGGACTGAGAGGTAGGAAAACAGGACAAGGTCAAAGAAAAACTTTTGCTTCTTGAGGCTGCATCTGAGGCCTTCATTTTTGGGGTACTATTTTCTGAGCCCCAACATTAGTAAAAACACAAAAATATAGAAATTAATATTATATTTATGTGAAGCTTTTTTTGTTTGGTTTAGAAATGAAAGGAGAAAGGGATCAAGGGAAAAGGAAAGCAATGAAGTGATTTTTTTTTTTTTT
>NW_003852424.1:18115751-18215617 GCF_000181295.1 Otolemur garnettii | reverse complement strand
AGGAGCCAAACTGTCTGGAACAAACAAGTAGCCCCCCCTCTCTAGAGTAAGGTGACCAGACATCCGGCTTTTGGCAGGACAGTCCCGATTTTTAACAATTTGTCCTGCATCCTGCAGCATTTTAGAAAAGCTCCGATTTTTGGAAAGAATGCAGGACAAGCTAGGGAACACGGGAGAACAGGAAGGGAATATACAGTTTTTGGTTTTTGGCTGCCATGTGGCTATTTCGCCAGGATATGCATTTTATATTATTTTTGTTAATTTTATAATGTTAAACTTTAATAATAACAAATAATTGTTGAGAACTGATTATCCAGAACTGCTTATCAAAGTTTGCATTGTTGTCAGGCCCCGCCCCCCACGCCACAACCCCCCCTCCCCCCAATGGTGTCCTGCTTTACCAATGTTAAAATCTGGTCACCTTATAGTAGCCAAAAAGCAAGAGGGGCCTTATTGCCTCTGCCCCTTGGCCTTTTTGTCATGACAATGGATGTTTATCCCCTGGTCTATGGTAAATGTATCTTGCTTTGTAATCTTGCTCTTAATTTATTAACCTATCTTTCTATTCCTCCATAAACTTTGTTTCATTTTTGCCTTACAGGGAAGAAAAAAAAAGCAGGAGGAAGAGCAGAGGGGCTCAGAATTCCATAATCAGAGGGTATGCCTTTCTGAAAACTTCCCTAAAAAGCACTTGGCAAGGGCCCTTCTCAATCAACTTCTTGTTCCAGGAATTCATTAATGATTAACCGTTTAAGTCCTAGGGTGGCAAAGAATCCTCAGCTGTCTGCCTCAAGCAAGAAGATTAGGGGAGCAAGGCTAGAGGAAACACAGAGTCTATCTGGAAGCCTTTCCTCAGACATTGTCGGTAAGTCACTTATTTTGCTGTTGATATGAAGGATTTCCAAGAGTTCTTTCTATATAACAGCCGACTAGAGCAATTTCCCTAGAAATGAAGGCCTATTTTTTAAATGACCTGGCCACTCCATAGAATTAGAATGTCCATTGCAAAGATTTAAAGAAATATTTCTCTAAAGCAGATACATTGATGACAAATAAATCCATGAAAATCTGTTCAACTTCATTAGAGAAATGCAAACTAATATCACATGAAATATTACTACATGCCTTTGAAAATGTGTAAAATTTAAAAGACTGATCATACTAAATTGGTAAATATATAAAGGATCTGGAATTCTCATATACTATTAGTGGGAATGTAAACCGGGATAACCATTCTCAAAAACAGTTCGCCATTTTCTTAAAACGGTATTCATACACTTATCATATGATCCAGATATTCCATTCCTAAGTAGAATGAAAGTGCATTCTATACAAAGACCTGTGCATGAATGCTCACAATGGCTTTATTTGTAATAGTCAAAATCTGAAAAGAATGCAATTTGTAATCAAAACATAAATGGATAGGGTGGCGCCTGTGGCTCAAGGAATAGGATACCAGCCCCATATACTGAAGGTGGCAGGTTCAAACCTGGCCTCTGCCAAAAAAAATAAGTGGATAGACAAATTGTCTTATAATCAGGCAATGGAATATTACCAAATAATAAATAAGACATTATTAATATGTATAACATGAATGAATCTCAAAATAATTATACTGAGTGAAATAAATCAGGAAAAAAGTGAGTGTATATTGTATGATTCCATTTCTAGAAAACACAAATTAAGCTGTATCAGAGAAAGCATATCACTGCTTGCCAGGGGTAGTATAGCAAAGAGAATAGGGGATGTTACAATAGTGTTAGGTCCGAAAATTCTCTCAAACAGCCCCAACAGACGAATTCAAGACACACTCCAATGTAAAAGGCATGAGGTGAGGTTTTATTCAAACCCGGGTTTGGACTCTCCTAGTGTACACACCGAGGAGGAGCCCTGAACCTGGGGTGGAGGAAGTTTTTATGGGGTACAGAAAGCAAGAGGGGTAGGGTCGGATACGAGTATACTTTTCATTGGTGGTTGGTGATTTCATTAGTAAAGGAGGAAGTAAAGGAGGATTTGCATTGGTAGCTGATGATTTCACTAGTAAAGGTGAATTTGGATTGGTACAGGTGAGGGGTGGGGGGGTCCCTTAACCGGGGGCTAGAGTTGGTGCAGCCTGATTACCTGTATTTCTAGGTAATAGAAACTTATTGTTTATTATAGCAGCTGTTTGCCTAAGGTGACTCAGTTTACGGCTCAGTGGCTGTGCAACCTGGGGTGGGGGAGAGGCAGCAGGGAGTGGCCCTGCAGGTTTCACTGGCAGAGGTTGGGGCAGAGGGGCTAGGAATGGAACTTATGCAGTAAACAGCCAGGAATGGGGCTTGTGCTGTAAACAGCCAAGAATGGAGCTTGTGCTGTGAACAACAAAATGGAGCTAGTTTGGCTCTCACAAAAGGATACAAGAAAACTTTTGGGAAATAATGTACATTTGCACCCCACTCCCTTGATATCCACAGGAGATTGATCTAGACCCCCTTGGATACCAAACTCCATAGATTCTCAAGTCCTTGATATAAAATGATACAGTATTTGCATATAACCTATGTACTCTCTCATATACTTTAAATTATCTCTAGATTACTTATAATATTTACTACAATGTAAATGCTGTGTACATAGTTGTTATACTGTATTTTAAATGTGAATTATTTTTTATGGTTGTATTGTTGCTTTTTATTTTTCTCTTCTTTTTTTTTTAACCTAATATTTTTGTCCCACAATTGGTTGAATCTGCAGATGTGTAATCTAGAGATACAGAGGGCTAACTATATATATTCACTATTTTGATTGCACTGTCTTACAGATGTATATATGCTTCACAATTTATGGAATTGTAAACTTTAAGTGCAGTTTATTGTATCTCAGTTATACCTCAATAAAGCTGTTTAAAGGAACAAAATGGCAAGAAACAAAGACATCCAAGGCCACACTTTAAACCTGATGCTAAGTCATGTAGGATAGTTTTAGTATGAAAAGAAAACTTTAATCACACTGAAATTGAACCATTTAAAGTCATGATTTCATAGTGATTCTTTAAAAAGGAGACACTAAAGTAAAAAAGTACTAATACAATAGGTATAACACAAAAAGACAGTGACATCATTACAGATGTCTTACAGATAAATTAATATGTAGAGGAGAATAGACGGAAGTGTGTCCATGATTTTTGTTTCGTTTATAAGTACATATACCTACATGTAAAATTTATTTACATAAGTATGAATGGATTTGGGTTCTGCATATAGGTCAAGCAGTTGAGGAAAAGTGGGATCCAAGAAAAGAAAAGAGCAACCATCTCTATCACTACTCACTGTTTGACAGTAGCAAAGAGAAGCAACACTCATGAGCGCAACTGCCAGAAAGAGTCCAACTGTATGACCTAGCAAAGGGGCTGCTCACTGGCCAAAAAAGAAAAAAACTCCACAACTCTGCATAATGAAACTTTTATTATAAAGAGATACTAACATGTCATTCCCCATTTTGTAACAATGGTATCAGAGCAGTTCTGGCTAAGTACTAGTGTTTAGGTGATTTAATGATTTAATATATTAGGCCAACACATTTGGTTTATTAGGAGCATACACATATGTGGTTATATGTCTGAGATTTTTTTTAAGAGATTGATAAATTTAACCAACTGAGAACCAAACATAGCACACAGCAACACATAATCCCCTTGAGTATTAAAAGATCCTAATAACTGGGGGGCCAAGGTGGGTAGATTGCCTGAGCTCAGGAGTTCAAGACCAGCCTGAGTAAAAGTGAGACCCCAGCTCCACTAAAAATAAAAAAACTAGCTGGGCATTCTGGCAGGCACATAAAGTCCCAGCTACTGGGGAGGCTGAGGCAAGAGGACAGCTCAAACCCAGGAGTTTGAGGTTGCTGTGGGCTATGACACCATGGCATTCTACCCAATGTGACAGGGCGAGACTGTGTCTCAAAAGGAAAAAAAGATCCTAATAAGTAGAAAGGTCAGGGCCTCTGTGTTAGGTAGTTTTAGATGTCTATAGATATATCATCAAACTGTGGACAATAATAATATGGGATTTGAATGTTTCCATCTCCTTATGCAAATTTGGCCCCCAGTGATTAGTGGTACACATATCCGCAACACTCACGGTGGCTCTAATGAGGAAGTTGTCAGGGGCAGTAGAGGCCAGGTTCTCAGGTGCAGGTAGAGGATTCCAGAGTAGCACAGCCATGAAGTGGTAGCTCAGTAACAATGATAATAATACAGTATTATGCAAGTAGATGTATTAGAGTGCCTGACACTGTGCTTGGCATGTGCAATCTATTTAAGCCTTACAACAACTTTTTGATGAAGATGGTGTTGTTATTAAAAACAGGGCAGCACCCGTAGTTCAGTAGGTAGGGCACTGGCCACATACACTGAAGCTGGCGGGTTCAAGCCCGGCCTAAGCCAGCTAAAAAGCAACAATGACGACTTCAACAAAAAAATAGCTGAGTGCTGTGGCATGTGCCTGTATTCCCAGCTACTTGGGAGGCTGAGGCAAGAGAATAGCTTAAGCCCAAGAGTTTGAGGTTGCTGTGAGCAGTGATGGCACAGCATTCAACCAAGGATGATATAATGAGACTGTCTAAATAAATAACAACAGATAGGGAAACTAAAGTACATAAATTTACTTCTGGTGTCATTTGGCACACTAGATAAAACACCAGTCTGGGCTTGAGCTTGGGAATGCCTACCTCCACAGCCAGCACTCATAAACTGGCACACGGTGAATACTCTAGATCCTAAATAATAAACAGTCCCAAACCTTAGGGGCAGCATACCTGTTAAGTTGAACCAAGAGGGGACAATGAACTTCCCTATACCCCAACCAGATGGAATGGGCAAACTTCTGTTTTCTTGGTGCCCTGTTTAAATGTTTTAAAGGAGTCCCTGTCGCTTGAGTGACACTTGTGGATTACATATTATTCTGATAGGTGAAAACCATTCACCAGGCAAGGAGAAACACAATGTCCACCATGACGGAGTTGAGGCTCACCAGAGGGGAGAGTAAGCATTCTCAAGATATGCAAGTGGACAAGAAGCTCCCCGGGAAAGGTAAATTAAATCTTAACTGCTTGGTTTTAGAACTTTACAGCAGATTCTTTTCTGCAAAGTATTAATACAAGAAAATGAATTTATAACTTTTAAGTTGTTAAATTCTTTTTACAAATCAAATAATTTTTAATGTACATCTTGCAAGTATAAATACTGCTATTCTAAAAAAGATCTTTTATTTTTGACAGCTACCTTCTAATCTTTATCCATATTCATTTATGTTCTTGATAATTGCTACTGAATTGTTTACCCATAACATTGTTTTTTCTGTGGATCACATGTAATATTTTAAACATAATTGTATTACTTAAGTAAAGTAAGAAACACTAACTACAGAAATTTCAAAAATTATAAAAATGAAAAGATTTTTATAAACTTAAGGTAACCACTATAATTTTTAATTGCCTTCATTTCATATGCATTTTTTCATGGTTCTGTACTACATACTTCATGCTACTTTTTAAACTTGGCAACATACTTTTCCATATTGCCTCATAATAGTCACAAATGTTGTTCTTCAAGGATACATATTATATTCCAACATATCTAATAGATGAAGTATCATTGACATGAAAATCTTCTTGTGATTGGATATTTAAGTGTGGGTTTTTTTGTTTTTTTACATATATGAACTATATATGCTACTTGGCTATTATATGTACATGAACTCTATATGACAGCTATTATATCACCTATGTGATATGTGAACATTCTTTAACATGACACTTGTCCACATTTGGAATTATTTCCTCAGGGTTTATTCCTAAGAAAGGAAAATTATGAGGCAAAAGTTTACATATTTTATTTCTGTTGGCCACTGTAGAGACTTTAGTTTTGCATCTGAACAAAAAATGAAATTACATGGAAGATTTTGAACAGAAGAAGAGATAATTGATTTCTGATATAATGAGAGCGCTCCAACTGCAATACTAAGAGTAGATTGGAAGCAAGGAACCAAGCAGAGGGCTATTGGCAAAAATCCAGGCAGGAGATGTTGGTGGCTACAACCACACAAAATCAGCCTTAAACCAAAAGATAACAGTGGCTCTGGCAAGAAGGGGTTGAATGAAGAGACAATAGTGTGTTCCAGATCAAGGATTCCGAAGTGTTTAAAAGGATGGGATTTCTATCACTTGAGTTGAGAAAGACTCCAGTAAAGCAAGTTTGGTGATGGTGGACCTCAGAGATTTAATTTTGGACCTATTAACTTCGCTAATGTCAATCATATAATGGAACAAAAATAATGTATCTTAAAATCAGTGATGGCTTCAATTCAACAAAATGTAGTACTATTGTATTATAACTAGGTTTTATTTTGATTTAAAACATAATAATACTCCAACATTATTGTTCTCTCTCTCTCTTTCTCTCTCTCTCTTTTTTTTTTGAGACAGAGGCTCACTCTATCACCTGGGTAGAGTGCAGTGGCATCGTCACAGCTCACTACAACCTCAAACTCTTAGGCTCAAAGGATCCTCTTGCCCCAGCCTTGTAGCTGGAACTATAGGCACCCACCACAGACAGCTAATTTTATGTTTTTTGTAGAGATAGGGTCTTGCTTTTGCTCTGGCTCCTCTCCTGACCTCAGGCAATCTTCCTGTCTTGGCCTCTCAGAGTGCTAGGAAGACAGGTGTGAGCTACTGTGTCTAGCCAATTTCTCACATATTTAACCAGTGATCTTAGCAGTACTTATAATCACCTAGCTTTCCCCTATTAATTGCCACAACGACCTTTATACCAGCATTCCCCAATCTTTTTGGTATCAGGAATTGGTTTCATGAAAGACAATTTTTCCATGGACAGTGGAATTGTCCACTGTGAATAATTTGGGGACGATTCAAGCACATTACATTTATTGTGCACTTAATTTCCATTATTATTACATTGTAATATATAATAAAGTAATTATACAACTCACCATAATGCAGAATCAGTGAGACCCCTGAGCTTGTTTTCCTGCAACAGGATAATCCCACTGCTAGCATCATAGGCTCAGGTCCACCCTAATTTCTCATAAGAAACATGCAACCTAGATCCCTCACATGCCAATTTACAGTAGGACTCCTGATCCTATGAGAATCTAATGCCTCTGCTGACCTGATAGGAAGTGGAGCTCAGGCAGTGATGCGAGCAATGGGGCACAGCTATAAATACAGGTGAAGCATCACTTCCTTACCCTCAGCTCACCTTCTGCTGTGTGGCCTGCTTTCTGACAGGCCATGGACCTGTACCAGTGTGCAGCCTGGGATGTGGGGACTGCAGCTTTATGCATTACATGATTGTTTTGGGTGTTTTTCTATTGTTCCTTAGATTTTTATGCATATTCTTCAAGACAATGGTGTTGTATCATTTTAGTCTCATGACAAATGCAAATATCTTTCTGCTTTTACTCCCCACCAAAAATTCTTGTGTAGTCAATCAAATATTTTGTATTTTTTTTTTTTTTGCCAACTGTATTCATTTTCTATTCTTGTAAGTGTATTACCATAAACTTAGTATCCTAAAACAACACACATTCATTATCTCATAGTTTCTGCGAGTCAGAGTTCCAGGCGCTTGGCTTAGCTGGTTCTTCTTCTTTGGGTCTCACAGGTTGCAATTGAGTAGTTGACTTAGTTGCATTCTTATCTGGATAGTAGACTAAAGAAGAACCTACTTTCAGAGTTATTCAGGTTGTTGGAAGAATTAACTTTCTAATAGCTATATGACTAAGGTCTCTGGCTTTTGACTGATTTTGGCTGAAGGCCATTCTCAGGTTCTAGAGGGTATCCATAGTTCCTCACTATGTCGGTTTCTCCAACTTTCTGCTTACTTCATCAAGCCCATGAGAGAGTGTCTATTCCCAATCTGCTGAGACAAAGTCTTACATAACATAATGTAATCATGGGATCCCATCACCTTTGCAATTTTTTTTTTTTTTTTTTTTTTGAGACAGAGCCTCAAGCTGTCACCCTGGGTAGAATGCCAGGGCATCACAGCTCACAGCAACGTCCAACTCCTCTGCCTCCCAAGTAGCTGGGACTACAGGCACCTGCCACACACCTGGCTATTTTTTGTTGAAGCCATCATTGTTGTCCAGTGGGCCCAGGCTGGATTCAAACCCACCAGCTCAGGTGTATGTGGCTGGCACCTTAGCCGCTTGAGCCACAGGCCCCGAGCCACCTTTGCCATATTCTATTAGATAGAAGCAAGTCATAGGTCCTGCCCTCACTCAAGGGGAGGGCATTACACAAATGTGAGAAGACCATGAGTTGGTAATTACCAGGAGTCTCCACAGGGTTTCTCTATCACATAAGTGAAAAAACAAGCATCTGGGACTTTGAATAAAGTACTATTAAATTTATCAATATAACCTCCCAGTTTCAAAAGTCCATGAGGTCAGTGCCTCTTTCAGTGCTTAAATAGTATGCCCTAAGATATTTACAAATTCCCACTTTCTCATGCAAATACAAATTCACACATTCACATATAACAAGGAATGATCACTGAAAATACTTGTCAGCATAGCACTAGCACCAATCCATTAGAGCAGACACAATTGGTATAATTCATTTACAATGGACACAGGACACAAATAACTTTAAGGGACACAAATAGTCTATAGGGAATACTTAACATCTAGCAAGCATGTGGCTAAGCTTCTTTTTAAATTTTTTTTATTAAATCATAACCGTGTACATTGATGCATTTATGGGGTTCAGTGTACTGATTTGATATACAATGTGAAATGCTTACATTGAACTGATTAACACATTAATCACAATTATATTCTTTTCTTAATAGTTTTGAAATGTATCATTGCATCATGCACATTAGGTGAGGTCCCCCCAAAACCCTCCCTCCTCCCGCCTCTGCCCTCCTCTCCCCTCTTTCTCCTCTTCCCTTCTACTTTCTAGGCTATAGTTATGTTTTACCATTCTTTTAATCTTTGAGCAACCTCTTGAGGCAGGGGTTCAACATCCTCATTTGTAAGCCATCAATCTTGGAATGCTAATACCCTTTGGCATCCAGAGTCCCAATGCAATTTGGGGAAATCAGAGACCACAAAAACTTACAAATTACTAGTTGATTTGATTGACAAAGGCAGTCACCACCTAGCCCTGAATCAGAAAGAAAACCTTAACAAAGATAGTGCATTTGAGTTCCTGCTCTAATTCAGCATGTTTCCTCCAAATTTCTTCTTCTTCTATTTCTTCTTCTCTTCTTCAAAGAGATGATAGCATAGCCTTGAGGGGAAGCTTCTTTGAAGTTAATCTCAAGACACTTCTTTCCTTGAAGTTTTGAGATCTTCTTGAAGACCTAGGGAATATCCTTTCTTCCCACATCATATAGCCATGTAATCCCTACAGATGGTTGCACTTGGGTTGTAGCAGAGGTATTCTCATGGAATCATCTGGAATAAAACACAAGCCACCACGTACACGTGATACAGTGATTAAGAGGTAGACACCTGAGGTACATTGTGAGCTGGCCTTTTTGTGCCTTTATTTTTTCATTTATAAAATCAGGATAGCAGTAATAGCTGTCTCACAATGTTGTGAGGATTTTGTTAATGAATTCTCAGGCATCATGTTATGTGGCCCAACAGGAACACCTGACACACTGATTCCCTCTTCCGTAAAACTCTTGTCCCCTGAGCTTCCAGGACACCATACTCTCCTGGTTTTCTTCCCACTTAACTGACCATTCCTTTCCACTTTCCTTTGTTGGTTCCCCCATTTATCCATCCTCTAAACTGTGGAGAGTCCCAAAGTTAATATTTGTTCTCTTCTCTATTTATTTTATTTCCCAATTCGCATGGCTTTAAGTATCCTCTGTAGGTTATTAGGTCCCAGTGTTATACTTCAACTGCTCCTTCTCTTCTAAACTCTATCCAAAAGTGTTCCAAATGCCTTCTCCTGGGTGCTTAAGAGGAAATTCTCTTTTAACATGTCCAATATCAGGCTCTTTATCATCCCACCTCCCAAACCTGTTTCCACAGAACGCTGTTCTTCATGAAGTGAAAATCCATTCTTCTAGTTGTTTAGAATAAAAACCTCTTCAATCCCCAGCCCCCTTGCCCTCTGCCCATCTGTAAAATTGAAACTCTAATTCCAGTGTTTTTCCCATGCTGGGATTTGTCTAGGATATTATCACACCTCAATTACTGCCACCACTCTAGCCCAAGCTAGCTTCACTTCTCTCCTGGATTACTGCAGAAACTTACAAATTGCATTTCTTCCCTATCATTTCATTCTCCATTCTGAAGCTGAAGAGATGCCCTCAAAATGTAAGTCATATCATGTCCCACTTCTCCTCAAAACCTTTCCATCCCACTCAAAGTAAAATCCAAAGTACCTGCAATGGCCCACATGGCTTTGAGGGATTCAGACCCCATTATCTCTCTTTCCTCTCATCTCCTCTTCTACCTCTGGCTCACTCCACTCTGTCATATTCACATCTTTTTGGTTCTTTGAACACACCAGGCACTCGCCATCTTGCCTCAGGGCTGTTCCCTCTACTTAGTGTGGGCTCTTTCCCCAGACATCTGCATGGCCAACTTTCTGGGATGTCATTAGGACTCTGCCCTTTCTTGTTTTATTTTCACCACAGCACTTACCACCCCCTAAAACATTATATAATTTACTGTTTTGTTTCCCTTATTTTTGTGCTCCCCCCAAAATGTGAAGTCCACAAACACAGACCCATTTATCTACTTTGTTTTCTGCTACACCTCCATGGCCTGATATTAGAGGTGAGAAATAAGTATTTTGTTTAATGATTGATTGAAGATATAAAATCTGGACCAGAAATGGCTTGGAAGGGTGGTCAGTCCAACTCCCTGCTATTTCCCTGAATTGAACAGAATACCTATCCAGGTATGGGGTGAACTTACAAACCCAGACTTGCTCTGTTAAATAGCTGCTGGGACAGTAGAGAGCTTCTAGGTAAGTGGGAGAAGATACTGAGCTATACGCTATTTACCTAAACTCGATTAAAGTCCCTTTTCTTCCCACAAGAAAAAAAGTAAAGGCAGTGGAAAGGATTCCAAAAGCCTCTTCTGCCTAAAGTTTTTTTTTTTCTTTTAAGAAATCTGAGATGAGATAGATAAAGCTTCCTGCCTCACATACTTCATTTGCTCTTCAAATTAGACTGTTAGCTATGTTCTACTACGATATCTTCTACTCAATATAACACTGCAGGACTTTTTAAGAAGTTGAGTAGAGAGCTGGCCTTTGATGTTTTTGTACCATTTGATCTCATCTAATTGATTTTTCTCACATTTCAATTTCTGAACTATTCTATTATTTAATTTCAATCACAGGAGCTGATTTCACTATGTTTTACATTTTTTGGACAATACAGCCAGGATCTAAGAAAGTGAGAGTAAAATGTTTGTTTTTAAGTTGCCATCTTTCCTGGATGTGCAAATACAGATTATGTGAATGCTGTGCTCATTTCTTTTTCCAGTATTTTGTCACTTTATTTTTTAAAGTTTGTGAGTGTCAATTTCTCCAGTGAGAAAATCTTTATAAGGGATTAATTTCCAAATTTAAATGAAGCTTTGTCCTCCATGCCTGAACATTTGAGTAGAATAGTCATCTATATCAGGGAACAACTTCTTTGAAATTTAAACTATATTTTATATATCTATATATAATTTATATACATTATACATGACATATATGTTATATGATACATGTAGTGTATATATACATACACTACATATATATGTAATTACACATGCAAATTTATGTAATATATTACAAATTATATATACTAATTTAAATATGCATACATGTTCATATATATTTCCTTTTGGTATATTTGTGTTATATGTATTTCCTTGTGAGTAATTTCATCAACTATAAACATGATGACCTAGGAATGGGAGAGACAAAATCACAGGAAAGACAGAATGCCCTATAGTAAGTCAGGCTCTATAAAGGTATGGTATAAAAAGCCCTGGTTCAACTCAATGATCTTTTTGTATCTTCCTTTCCTAAAACCAATAGAAGTGTCATTTAAATCATAGGTGATAATCTGCACTACTTTTTTATGTTACAGCTGTGAACAACTAATGTCAGCTCATTTTAAAAAGCTCTAATGTGATGTCATAATTTTTCCAGTTCTAGGCTTATGTTCCACTCGCTATGGGTTGGCCCTCATTGTACATTTCTGCAACTTGTCACTGGTAGCACAGAATATTATCATGTACATCACCATGGTAGCCATGGTCAACAGCACAGACCATCAATCCCTGCTTAATAGCTCCACCGAGTGGCTGCCTGTTGATTCTCTTGGAGGCGGAAATAAAACCCCAAAGAGTCTTCCTGCAGGGGTAAGCAATGCAAAATTTAAACTGGTGCACTTGTTTTGCTGTTTGTTTGTGTGATATTTATTTTTTTTTAGGGTTTATATGTTTAAAAATTTTTATTGAGAAAACAGTAATTTGAAAGCTAGCGAAAGATCTAAAGAACCTTCTTAGAGAATGTAAGAACTTTTCCATATAAGATTTTACTAGAAAATTTTCTCTTTCTCTGAGGTTCCTTTGTATGACTGGAGCCCCAAAATTCAAGGCATCATCTTCAGCTCTATCAGCTATGGCATGATACTGACACTGGCTCTCAGTGGATACCTGGCTGGAAGAATAGGAACAAAGCGAGTGTTTGGTTGTGCTTTGCTTGCATCTTCGGTTCTTGCTCTTCTCACCCCTTTGGCTGCTGACTTTGGAATAGCTTCCCTCATTGTAACTCGAATAGTCCATGGTCTAAGCCAGGTACTCAATACTTTAAAAATATGAACTGAATATGAATTTCTACATGGCAACACATACCAAAAACTCTCATTATTTATTTCAGGGCATAGGATCTGGGGGTCAGTTTGCACTTTGGGAAAAATGGGGTCCTCCACATGAACGAAGCAGACTCTGCAGCATTGCTTTATCAGGTAAAGACAAATAAGCCAAATGAGCACACAATAATCCAACATTCTTCCACAGGGTTCCTTAACAATTTTCTGTTGCATAGTTCTTCATCTTCTGCTCAAATGTCAGTAAAGTATTTATTAGTTAAAGAGACCGGTCCTTTGCCTGTGACATGACTTTCAGTTAGTTTCCCTAGGTTGTAGTGGCATGACTTTGCATATTATATGATTTTTGCCATTTAAAAATAATATTTTTATGTAGTCAAATTGATTGTAGTTATGTCCTTCACCCAGGAAGTGGGCAATATATCTGTGCAATGTACCCATTGAGTGACAATTTATATATGCCTTTTCCTCTTCATTCATATTTGGATTTCACTGAATTTTTCTCTCATGTAAGCATGTAGTTGTTAATCTCCTAAATCCAGTCCAGTACTGAGTACATGTGATGCTTGTTTTTCCATTATTTATGAAACTTTGCTTAGGAGAATGTTCTCTAGTTCCATCCAGTTTGTTACAAAAGATACAAAATCTCCATCTTTTTATGGCTGAGTAGTACTCCACGGCATACATATATCACAATTTGTTAATCCATTTATGTATTGAAGGGCACTTTGGGTGTTTCCACATCTTTGCAATTGGGAATTTTGCTGTTATAAACATTCAAGTGCAAATGTCTTTATGATAAAATGTCTTTTTTTTTCCTTTTGGGCAAATACCTAGTAGTGGTATTATAGAATCAGATAGTAGGTCTACTTTTACTTCTTTTAGGGATTACCATACTTTCTTCCATAGAGGCTGTAGTAGTTTGCAGTCTCACCAACAGTGTAGAAGTGTTCCTTTCTTTCCACATCTACATGAACATCTGAAACTTTGAGACTCTGATGTGGGCCATTCTCACTAAGGTTAGGTGATATCTCAAAGTGGTTTTGATTTTCATTTTTTTTTTTGAATATTTGGGACAACAAGCATTTTTTTCATGTGTTGTTTGGCCATTCGTCTGTCCTCATGAGAAAAGTTTCTGTTCATGTCTCTTGCCCAGTTATTAATGAGTTGTTTGATCATGATTTGCTTAAATACTTTGTAGATTCTGCTTATTAGCCCTTTGTCAGATGTGTAGTATGCAAATATTTTCTCCTATTCTGTAGATTGTCTCTATGCTTGGTTGGTTATGTCCTTAGCTATGTAGAAACTTTTTAACTTGACCAGGTCCCATTTATTTATTAATGCTGTTGCTATGATTGCCTTTAGGATCTTCATAAATTCTTTCCCTAGGCTGATATCATTACAAGATTTTCCCACATTTTTTCCTAGAATCTTTATAGTTTTTGTGTCTTTTTTTTTTATTTTTGCCGGGGCTGGGTTTGAACCTGCCACCTCTGGCATATGGGCTGGCACCCTACTCCTTTGGGCCCCAGGCACTGCCCCTAGTTTTTGTGTCTTAAATTTAAATTGTTTATCCATCATGAATTGATTTTTGTGAGTGGTGAGAGATGTGGGTCATGTTTCAGTCTTTACATGTGGCTAACCAGTTCTCCCAGCACCATTTGTTGAATAGGGATTCTTCTTCTCAATGTATGCTTTTGTTTGATTTGCCAAATATCAGATGGCAATATGAAGCTTGTTTCATCTCTAAATTCTCTGTTGTGTTCCATAGATCTGTATTTCTATTTTTATGCCAATATCATGCTTTTTTGATAACTATAGGCTTGTAGTATAGTCTAAAGTACAGTAAAGTGATGCCTCCTTATTTGGTCTTATTTCATAGAATTGTATTGGCAATTTAGGCTTTTTTCTGATTACATATAAAAAATGTTGAACTATTTTCTCAAGATAACAAAAGACGGCTCGGCGCCTATGGCTCAACCGGCTAAGGCGCCAGCCACGTACACCTAAGGTGGCGGGTTCGAATCCCCAGCCCGCACCCGCCAAACAACAATGACGGCTGCAACCAAAAAATAGCCGGGCGTTGTGGCGGGCGCCTGTGGTCCCAGCTACTTGGGAGGCGGAGGCAGGAGACTCGCTTGAGCCCAGGAGTTGGAGGTTGCTGTGAGCTGTAATGCCACGGCACTCTACCCAGGGGGACAGCTTGAGGCTCTGTCTCAAAAAAAAAAAAAAAAAAAAAAAGATAACAAAAGACTCAATTCTCAGAAACAAAGTCAATAAGCATATTATGAGTCACATACAACTCACACGGCAGTCAGTTTAAAAACTGATTCTGGTGTCATATGAGTTGCATATAACTCACACACAGAAAACGATAAAAATTAAGAAGTTTTTCATTAAATGAGAAAGGATAGTTTGATTTTGAAGTTTTCATTCTATTTTTTTAATAAAATATTGTGGCCCAATGGAAAAAATTTTTTTCCAGTGTGATAGTCAATATGTTAAATATTCACATATATATGATACAATTCTTACACACATTCATATGTTTGAGCATTAAATAAGCCAATGTATGCATGTAAATCAGGTGCTAGCTATAAACTATTAGGCATCTGAGTAGAGATTGCTTTACAGTCTGGAAAGAGATATGAGATAGAGATATGAAAAAACATATAGAACTGATGGATAGGGAAGAAGATCCATAGCTGTATATATTTCTATATACTGAAATTCTTCAGCATATAGAAAGTATTTAAACCCTGAGTGCTAGATCAAACCACTTAGAGAAAGGACATAGATAAGAGAAGGAACCAAGGAAATAGCCCTGAGGCCCTCCAATATTCAGACCTCAGACAGAAGAGAATGACAGCTGAGTAAAGGGACTGAGAAGCTTCCTATGGGGCAGTGGGAAGAAGACAAGGAGAGTGTGGGTAACAGATACCATGAGACAACAGTCAGTCAAGGGCAAAGTGTCAACTGTACCACATGCTGCTGGGGTGAGCAGCACAGGTGGATATCAAAAGAACCTTGACAAAAGCCATGCCAGTGTTGTAGGAGTTGGCTGAAGAAGGAGTAAGAGAGAAAAAAAGGGAAGCAATAAGCACAACTTTTTAAGAAGTTTTGCCTTAAAGAGAAGCAGAGAAATGTCAAAGTGCTTAGAGAGAGTTCTGAAGAAGTGAAAATTTCTGTTTGGTTTTTTTTATAACATAGGCCATATAAGGATATAATTTGTGTGTAGATGTGAAAGAATCAAGAGTCGAGGAAAGAAGTAAGGATGAAAAGTGAGAATTCTCACTTGTAGGACCCCACACCTGGTATAGATTGGAAGAGACATGGTCTAGAGGACAAGGGACTTGACCTTGGATGAATGCAGGAAACTGTCTCCTCTTATAGTCAAGCAAAGGCAATTCAGAGAAGAGATGCAGATTTGGTAGACTTAGTAGTGAAAGATATGTGCTGTTTTCCGTCTTCATCTATCTGTGCCCTGGAGTCAGTTGACCTTACTTCAAATACTGCCTTCTTCCGTTATTAACAGTGTGACCTTTGGCAAGTTATTTACCTTTTCTGTGTCTCTGTTTCCTCCATTATAAATTTGACTACTTGTACTTAAATGAGATAACACAAGTAATATATATGTTTAAGTAAAACATGGGTAAAAGAGAAAGAAAATATTAAGTGAATTTTTTTTTAACATTGTGGGGTAGAAAGACCTTCTAAGCAAAAGAGTAAATGTAGAGATCACTACAAAGGATAATCAAAACACAACATAAACAAAATTAAAGATGGGAGAACTTCAGATAGCATAATACACAGAGGATCCTGTTTATTGTGGAAAAATGTGGAATTTCATTATAAAAAGGATATTAAAATGAGATATTCTTTTTTATTTATACTCGCAAAAGACAATTTTTAAAAACTTTAAGGATATTAAATGTTGTCAAGGAGATAAGGGGAAAATATTGTTAGCCATTTAATTTGGTATAGCCTTTTAACAAGGCACTTTAGTAGTATTTAACCAAAATTTAAAATGTGCATAGCCTTTAATCTAGTAAGTCTGATTCAAATATTCTATTGCATGATATTAAATTACATTTCTCTTACAAAATTAGTAATTATGTCTATGTTCAGAAGTAACTAGATAGAATCTACAGTGACCTGGAAATACTTATAAAACCCCCTTTTTAAAAATTTCAGGTTAATGTGTGGGTACAAACAACTAGGTTATAATATTTGCAAAGACTAGTTGTTAAATAAAAAATGAAGCCACAAAACAATAGAAACATTATGATCCTGCTTATTTAAAAATAACCCCTATATGTTCATATATACAATTTGACAAGTTATCTAAAAAATAAAAAAAAAAATACAATACCCTAGAAATGTCTGAAAAAGTTGTGAAAAAGGAACATGCCCTACCGTATTAGAACACTCTTTGTCAAGCTATGAAAATTTAAAAAGTTATTATATTATAACACTTATAGAAAATGTAACTGTCTATATATTGCCCAAATGTATTCATAAAAAGGGTGATTGTATGTGTAGATACATATTAGGTATGTGCAAAATGGGAAAGATGTGCAATTATGTATTGTATAACAAATTGTTACTAATGGTTAATTTTAGAGAGAAGCATGGGAATGAATTGGGTAGGCATGTGAAAGAAACTTTAGTACCTTGTGGTAGTTTACTTTTACAATAAGCATATATGGCTTGTGTAATTAAAAACTAGAGCAACAGGAAAGAAAATATGGTTGTCTTCTGCCATGCTAATAAGGAACTGCTAGAAAAATGTGTTCTCAAGAGAATATCTGAACTCAATCATAAATCTGAAGTTCATATATTCTAATCTGCTTGTCTTTTTATGGTGTGGAGTTACTGCTACTCAACCTACCATTCACCAGTCTGTATGTGTTTGTTGGGTGGAAGTCCAGAGTTCCATGGATTACTTTTGTGTCTTTGTAGGAATGATTCTGGGAAGCTTCACTGCCACCCTCCTGGGTGGCTTCATTAGTCAAGCCCTGGGGTGGCCTTTTACCTTCTATATCTTTGGTAAGTTGTCTCCAAGTTCCCAGAAGAATCACAGGATGATTCTAATGAGTATGTACCTTTGTATATAACTTTTTGAAGAAAATGGGTCAGGATAGAAAAATCCAAAAAGCTAAACTATCTTAAAATAAGGGAACAATTAACACATGTGGCCCTCCAGATCCCTAAATGTGGCGCTTCACCTGATCAAAAGGCCACATCCAAGGATCCAAAAGGCTACATGTAGCCCCAAGGCCATAGGTTCCCCACCTCTGACCATTATCATCAAAAAATTGAGAAGTCCTCCTGCCTATTGTAAAGTGCTATTAACCCACCACAATGCATTATTGTGGCAGTATGATCAAGCATGCTCTGCTGCTATTGCAGAAAATAGGGGATAGGCTTACAGAGCAGTAGTTTGTGACAGATGGAGGAAAGAAATCTAGAGAGATAGATACTGCTATGGGTTTTGTCTGAGATTAATCATAGCAATGAGGTAGCCTCAGTACGGTTCCAGTTTCTTAAAAAGAGAACACACTAAACACTAAGCAGATGAATTTTGACAGCCTCAACATTTGCCCCAGAACCTTCTATTAGCTATTAGAAACCAAGAAACAACTGCTCTTTCTACCACTTCCACTTCAGTAACTTTTACGTTCTACTTTCAAAGTTCTCATCAGTTTGCATTTATTTGTTTATATATTCCTTTCTCCTTCTAGTCAGTGAGTATCTTGAGGGCAGAGATAGAATCTTGTTGGGTTTTAGGGGCTGCAGAGTCCAAGGAAAAAGATGTACCATAGACACATTGATAAGAGAAAACAGGATGGATACATTAATATCTGACAAGAGTGGCTTCCAAACAAGGAATATTAGCAGTTCACTGAGAAGACATAGCAATCTGAAATTCATTTGCACCTAACAACAGAGCTTAAAAAAACATAAAGCAAAAACTGATAGAACAGTAAGGAGAAAAACATATCCAAAATTAATGATGCAATTCTCAAAATTCTTCACTTAATAATTAATAGAACAAGAAAACAGATGAAGTACACTTCATTCAACACATTCAAGTTTGAAGTACACTTCATTCAAACATTCAAGTTTGCTTCAAGCACTCACCAGGATAGATCATTTATGGTCCATAAAAACAAGTTTTAACAAATTGGAATGAATGGAAAATTATAGAAAGTTTATTCTTTGAGCATAATAGAATTAAGCTAGAAATAAGTAGCCGAAAGTTTCTAGAAATGCCACAAATATTTAAAAAGAAAGTAGCATACTTTAATGAGTTAAAAAATACAAAAGACAAATTTTAAAATTTAATTGAATTGAAATGAAAATCAGTATATGAAAATTTGTGGTATTCAATTAAGGCAGTGCTTAGACTGAACCTTTAATATTAAATACTTAGAAAAGACAGAAGATCTCAAGTTAATGATCTTAGCTTATGCCTTAAGAACTAGAAAAAGAAAAGCTAATTAAACCCAAATTGAACAGAAAGAAATAAAAAATAAGACCAGAAATTAAAGGATTTAAACAGGAAAAAATAGAGGTTAATTAAAACCAAAAATTGGTTCTTTGAAAAGATTAATAGCATTGACAAATCTTTAGCCAAATGGAGAGAGAGAGAGAAAAGATACAAATAACAATATCAAGAATGAAAAGGAAATTTCAATATAGGCCCTAAAAACATTAAAAAAATCATAACGGGGATATTACAAAACACTCTAGTCTCACAAGTTTAATCACTGGATAAAATAACTAATTGAAAAACACAAAGTAACAAAATTCACTCCAGAAATAAGAGCTAATTTAAATATTCCATATACATTAAGAAATTGACTTTTTAGTTTAAAGATTTCCAACAACAACCAAAAATGCCCAGGACCACAAGGTTATATTGGCAAATTTTACCAAATGGGCAGGTAAGAAATGATACCTCCTGAAAAAATAAGAGTAAATCCTTCAAGATCCATGTTTTAAGGTAAGAATTGCCTTAATACCAAAACCAGACACGAATATTACAAAAAAGGAAAACTACAGACCAATATCTCTCGTGAACCTAAGCACAGATATCTTAAAATATTAGCAAGTGAACCCATAAATATATATAAACCATAACACATCATAACTCAGAGAATTTATATTTGAAATGTAAGGCAGGCTCAACATTCAAAATCCATTGTAATTCAGGGACACAGTGAAGCAAACACAAAACTGTATTGAGTGTCTACATTTGCCTAACATAGTTAGACGTTCTAGATGTATCTTCTGGTATGAAACAGTTGGAAAGAAAAAATATCAGACACAATATATATGAAACAGTGATTGTCAAAACATTGGATTTCAGTGGAAAAACAATGACCTGTGAGAGGTGAATCCTGGGGCATGGTACAGAAAAGGGGAATTTAGGCAAAGTTCAACAGAACTTTCTCTGAGTTGAGGAGAAAGTAAGATAGGTAAAGTTCATAGGATGTATTATCTAAGGGGAGATAGCTGCACATAGAGAAAATTTCAGTGATCTGCAGGATCCCCTGTGAGTATTCAGTAGAGTACTGATCAGGTTATTTGTGTGTATATGTATGTGGGGGATTAAATATTAGAGAACAATCCTCAGTACTCTTCCTGTAAGACAGACTGAAAAATTCATAATTCATGGGTCATGGAGTAGAATACTCATAAATATTTTTCCTCAACAGTAGGAAATCAATAACCCTAGAGTAAGCACTGCTACGGATCTCTCTAAATGATGATGGCAAGACCTACAATGATCAAATGACAGTAGAACTTCCATACTGACCACCTCTCTACATTGACCACCTCCTTAAGTTGACTTAATTTTCATAGAAAGACAATGCACTACATACACGTATGTGTACAGTAGGCCTAGTTCTTTATGATGACCACCTCCATATGTTGACCAGTTTGTTATAGGTCCTTAGGTGGTCAATTTACAGAAGTTCTACTGTATTTCCACATGATTTGGTTATACAAATTATATCCCAGAACAAAGTTCAAAAATATTTATAGGAATATAAAACTATTCAGCATCCAGCAAGATATTAGTAAAGTCTAACTCTATCCATAGATTATGAGCCATGAAGAAAAGCAGAAAAACAAAATCTATAATGAGGAGAATAATAAATCAATCAAAACTAACCCAGAGCTGACAGAAATTTTAGAATTAGCTGACAAAAGCATTAAAAATAGTTATAACGGCTCGGCGCCTGTGGCTCAAGTGGCTAAGGTACCAGCCACGTACACCCAAGGTGGTGGGTTTGAATCCAGCCCTGGCCTGCCAAACAACAATGATGGCTGCAACCAAAAAATAGCTGGGCATTGTGGCGGGCACCTGTGGTCCCAGCTACTTGGGAGGCTGAGGCAGGAGACTCACTTGAGCCCAGGAGTTGGAGGTTGCTGTGAGCTGTGATACCACAGCAATCTACCCAGGGGGACAGCTTGAGGCTCCTGTCTCAAAAAAAAAAAAAAAAGTTATAACTGCACTATATCATAACCCTGTAAAATTCAGTGGAACCACAGTAATATAAAGAATACCCAAATCAAACTTCTAGAAATGAAAAGTAAAATATGTGAGAAATGCACTGGATGGAATTAATGACAGATTAGATACAACATTAAAAAAATCATGAACTTGAAAACAGCAATAGAAACCAAATAAAATGAGCCACACAGATAAAAATATAATAATAACACAAGAACATCCGTAAGTGGTGGAATGCCCCAAAGAAAGGAATAAGATAGGGAAACAAAAACAAAAATATTTGAAAAGATAATATCCAAAAGATTTCCAAATTTGATGAAATGGTAAACTCACAAATCCAAATAGATCAATGAAGCTCAAGTACAAGTAACTACACCAAGTTATGTCATAATCAAATGGCTCAAGACCAGTGATAAAGAGAAAATCCAAAAGCAGCTAAAGCTAAAAGACATGTTTTAGACAGAGGAACAAAGATAATAAATGCAGCATTCCTGTCAGAAACACTTCAAGAGAGAAGGCAGTGGAACAACATCTTTAAAGTAGTGAAAGGATAAAGAAAATCACTGTCAATCTAGAATTACAGATCAAATGAAAAAATACTTATAAAATGCAAAACAAAGGCATACAAAACCTAAAGAATTAGAAATTGAAATTAAAGACAACAGCTTGGCGCCTGTGGCTCAAGTGGCTAAGGCGCCAGCCACATACACCTAAGGTGAGGTGTTAGAATTCAGCCTGGGCCTACCACAAACAACAATGATGGCTGCAAGCAAAAAATAGCCAGGCATTGTGGTGGTCACCTGTGGTCCCAGCTACTTGGGACGCGGGGGCAGAAGATTTGCTTGAGCCCAGGAGTGGGAGGTTGCTGTGAGCTGTTATGCCATGGCACTCTACCCAGGGGGATAGCTTGAGGCTCTGTCTCAAAAAAAAAAAAAAAAAAAAAAAGAGAAAAAAGAAATTAAAGACAATGGTACCATTTTCAGTCATGCAAAAAGTATACAACATGGGGATAAATCTGACAAAACACATAAAAGGCTTATGCACTGAAAACTAAATTCTTATGAAAATACAAAGATTCTGGAATAGCCAAACAACCCTGAATATAAATTATTACCTGATGTCAAGAAATAAAGTTTGTCCCAAAAATTGCAACAAAAGTTGCCCCATTCATGAGGAAAATGGGAAATTGTAGCTAAATGTACCTTTATTTATAAAATAGTCATTACCAAATTTTACAAAATATTTACAAAACATTCTCTATGTGTTGGCCACCTCTCTGCAAAGTTTTTATAATGAATATTTTATAAGTAGAGTTATATTTAGCTACAGTTTCCCATTTTCCCTATGTATGGTAATTTTAGAGGTGATGGCATTATAAAATTACAGTCATTGAGACAGTGTGGTATTAGCATAAAAACAGACAAACAGATCAATGAAAAAGAATAGTCATAAATACGTTCATACATATAATATAAGTTGATATTTGACAAAAGTGCAATCATTGGAAAAAAGCTGGTCTTTTTAATAGATGATACTCAAAAATTTGATATTCATATGGAAAAAATTAAATTTGATCCATATCTTACATCATATATAAAAACTAACTCAAAATAAATCCCAGCCCTAAATATAAAATCTGAAAGAAAAATAAAAATCTTTCTAGAATAAAAAGAAGAAAATCTTTGCTCTTTGGTTAGGCAAAGATTTCTTAAATGTATGTATAATACCAAAAGCATGCTTACTGAGCATCTGCCAGAAGAAAAAAATCCTTTTACCACAAGGACACTCGCACTGGATTGTTTATCACAGCTCAATTTACAATTGCCAAAATGTGGAAACAGCCTAAATGCCACCAACCCAGGAATGGATTAACAAGCTCTGATATATATATCCTGATATATATAATAGTACCATGGAATACTATTCAGCCATTAAAAAGATTGAGGTTTTACATCTTTTGTATTAACCTGGATAGAAGTGGAACACATTATTCTTAGCAAAGCATCACAAGACAAGAATGGAGAAGCAAGAATCCTATGTACTCAATTCTTATATAAGGACAATTAATGACTTAGTACATGGTGGGGGGAGAAGGGGAGAGCAGAAAGAGGGAAGGAGAGAGGAGGGTGGGGATCATGGTATGTGACACACCTTTTGGGGGCGGAACACAATGATAAAAGGGACTTTACCTAACAAATGCAATGAATGTAACCTGGTTTTTTGTACCCTCAATGAATCCCCAATGATTAAAAAAAAAATTTCAGTAAGCACTAAGAAAAAAGAAATGAGAAGTTAATAAACTGGATTTCATCAAATTTAAAAATATTTCCTCTTCAGTAGGCATTGTTAGGATATTAAAAGACAAGCTGATACAAGAAGTAAGTACTAGCAAAACCCATCTATAATGACTTGTCCAGAATGTATAAATAATTCTCAAAATTTAATAATAAACCACACATAAAATTTTAAAATGGGCAGAGACACACACCAATGTGTCTCTATGATATAGAGAGGGAAAATAAGCATGTGAAAAGATGCTCAGGTCTGCATCCTTAGTCATTAGGAAAATGCAAACAGAAATCACAATTAGTGGTTTCTATACACTTATTAGAATCACTAGTATTAAAAAGATTGACATACCAAGTATGGTACCATTCTTTGGGTATGTGATTTCTACACACACAAATAAACAAGAAATGTAAAGAAATGGGTGCATTCTAGCTGTGATAGTCATGTGAATCATTTAAGAAATGGAAAGGGGATATGACGAATAAAAGCTTTTCCCAGGACTTATACCAGAAAATGTCCATCATAAAAGAAATTCACATGCGAGGCAGAAATCAGCCCAGTTACAAATTTTACTCTGTGTTTGCAGGAGGCATTGGCTGTGTCTTTTGCTTTTTCTGGTTTGTTCTGGTTTATGATGACCCCGTCTCTCACCCATGGATAAGCACTTCAGAAAAAGAATACATCATGTCCTCCTTGGACCAGCAGGTACACATAAGGACTCTAACCCTTTTCAGAGACCTTTTGTCAGCATCTGGATTTCTAAGGGTGAATAAGAGTATGTAAACATTTCTCAGCTTTTACTGTTCTAACTAAGTAAATTTGTTTTCAGGTCAGCTCTTCTAAGCAGTCTCTTCCCATCAAGGCTATACTCAAATCCCTACCCTGTTGGTCCCTCTGTTTTTGCTGTTTCAGCCATCAGTGGTTACTTAACATACTGATTGTATACACACCAACTTACATCGGTTCTGTGTATAATGTTAACATCAGAGATGTGAGTATATTTCCCTGTGCCCCTTTTCCTCTTGCATGACTCACTGATTACTCTGCCTTCAAAAAATCATTCCATTTGAGGTATATATCTCTTATGTCAAAAACAATCTAATATCTAACACTCACATCAGTAGCTTTTCTGGGAATATGATTTAAGAGGTTACTGATTTTCCTAAGAAAGTATGATCTCAGTGATTTAGCAATCAGAGTTCTGGTCTCATTGCCTTTATTATGATGACTTACTTAATCCTTCCCCCTCAGAATGGGGTCCTATCAGCTTTCCCTTTTATTGGTTCCTGGATCACTGGTATCCTGGGAGGCTATCTGGCAGATTTCCTTCTGACCAAGAATTTTAGGCTCATCACTGTGAGGAAAATTGCCACAGTTTTAGGTAAGAACAGGACTTGAGAGTTGGATAATTCACATGGCATGCAACAACCAAATGATGCATCTCACTGTTTAATTTGTCTGTTCTTCATTTCCTAGGAAATCTCCCTGCTTCAGCCTTCATTATGGCCCTGCCCTACGTTAATTCCAACTATATCACAACAATTACCTTTCTGACAATCTCGTGTGGACTAAGCCAATTATGCCAAGCAGGGGTCTACATCAATGCCTTAGATATTGCTCCAAGGTAGGACTCTTATCTCCACTATTAGTTTCACATTTTCTGAAAAAGATTTAGACTGCAGCTTTCTGAGTCCTCAACTTTAGAAAAGAATAAATCATAATCAAGGACCACAGAGGGAACTATGGCCATTTTTCCAGATATTTTGGGAGAGGGATATTAATTTATCTTAGTGCTTCTCATTGAATATACACAGTACAAGTTCTTTTTGATATAAATATCAAAGTATAATTATGAGGTCTGACAGTTTAGCTCATGAACTCATCCTATAAAAAGTGATACATACCTTATTACCAAATATAACTATGGTCACCTTAGAAGTACTCCCCTTGGAAGCTATGCACTAACACCAGCACATAGTCCACCCTTCAAACAATCTTGGTACTCTATTTCTGGAATGGCCAGCAGAGCTGTTGTCATATTGCTGTCCTGAATGTCATCAAAATGTTTTCTTTTCAATATTTCCTTTATGTTTGAGTAAAGAAAAAAGTCAGCAGGGACCAGATCAGGTAAGTAGGGAGGGTATTCCAATACAGCTATTTGTTTACTGGCTAAAAACTCCCTCATAGACAATGCCATGTGAGCTGGTGTATTGTGATGCAAGAGCTATGGGTTGTTGGCAAAAAGTTCAGGTGGCTTTTGTCTAACTTTTTCTTGTGTCCTTTTCACTACTTCCAAATACTAAACTTGGTTAATTATTTGTCCAGCTGGCACAAATTCATAATGAACAATTTCTTTTATATCAAAAATGTTAGTAACATTGCTTTAACTCTTGGACTGATGGAACATTTTTGGTCATAGAGAATTGGCTGACTTCCATTGTGTCTGTTGACACATTGTTTTAGGGTTGTTTGGTACACCCATGTTTTATCACTAGTAATAACATGGCCCAAAACATTATCTTGCCTCTCCAAAAGAGCTTGGCAAACTTTGACTCTTCTTTGCTTTTGTTAATTGGTGAGCTCCTTCAGGACCATTTTTGTACACACCTTTCTCATGTCAAGATTTTCAGTTCAGATATTACTAATTGTGGGGCAGAGCAAGATGGTGAACCAGAAAGATCATTCAACTGAGCTCTCCTAGTACAACTGGAGAAAAAGAGAGAACACAGCTATACCCACTGCTGGGACCTTACTCAGTGTCATAGCTCAGGAAGCACAGTGAGGAGGTGATGAGCTGGATACAGAGTGTGGTCTAGAGTGGTGGAAATCTGACTCATTAGGCAAGTAATTGCAACCTGCTCAGATTGGCCAGCTCCCTCCCAGCCCTCGGCCACCATGAAGGTCAAGGACGGGAGGAAGCCTTTCTGGTGTTTTTGACTTTGGGAGCAAACTACCCATTGAGCAGAAAGCTTGGAAGAATAGGCAGACTCAAACAGTATACAGCAACCAGATTTGAACACCAGTTGGAGTGGATTTGCCATTGGTTTGCTGGCTGGTGAGACAGCCACACTGGGAAGGTCTCAGTGGCCAGGGGGCTGCCATTGTGGAAAGGTCATGAGAAGGTCTTAGTAGAGGCTTAAAGCACAGCTGTCTTAGTTCTGCCTGCCTGGATCAAAACTCACTCTTGGGAGAGGCTAATGAACTTCCTCACCCCATGGGAACTGGAGTCAGGGAGCACTGTGAGACTTGCCCTTGAAGGATTCTGGGGAGCTTTAAGATGCCAACTTGGTGGGGTCTGAATGCTGAGGAAACAATCAGGCAATCACTGAGGGCAATTCAGTTAGAAATAAGAACCAAAGAGTCTACTTGCTGTATTCTCCATCACCTAAAAAAAACACATTGCATGGGTGGCACCTGTGGATCAAAGGAGTAGGGTGCTGGCCCCGTATACTGGAGGTGGTGGGTTCAAACCCAGCCCTGCCCCCCCCCAAAAAAAACCACATTGCCATCTGGTGTCCTTGCAACATATATATTCCTACTAAAAGCAAGGACTCCTGTATTTTTTTTTTTTTTGAGACAGAGTCTTACTATGTGACCGTTGGTAGAGCGCTGTGGTGTCACAGCTCACAGCAACCTCAAACTCTTAGGCTTAAGCGATTCTCTTGCCGCAGTCTCCCAAGTAGCTGGGACTACAGGCACCTGCCACAATGCCTAGCTACAGACTTCTGTATTTTTGGTCACACTCTGAGAAAAAGTAATTTGAAACAAAAGAGGAAGAGAGAAGGTAAAAAGAAGATGAGGTGAACAAAAAGAAAGAACACATGAAGAGGAACCAACAGAAAAATCTGGGCAACATGAAAAATCAAAGCAGAGCAACTTTCCCAGAGGACCATAAGGAAGCTACTGCAGAAGATTAAACCTGTAAAGAAATAATGGATTTGACAGAAAAGGAATTTAAAATATGGATGATAAAGACAATAAAGGGAACGGATGAGAAAATGGAAAGACAGAACCAAAAGTCAAATGAGAGATATGCAGAATATCGAAAGGATATGGCAAACCTTAAGGAAATGAAGGAGATGATCGGGGAATGTAAAGATGCAGTGGAAAGTATCCAAGATAGGTTAGACCATGGAGAAGAAAGAACCTCAGAAGTAGAGGATAAAGTGTTCGAGTTAACTGAGGTAGTCAAAGAGGCAGAAAAGAAGATAGAGAAAGCAGAGCAGTCACTTAGAGAACTCTAAAACTCCATGAAGCATTCAAACATACGAATAATAGGCATTCCTGAAGGAGAAGAAGATTCTCCCAAAAGAATAGAAACCTTACTGGAGACTATTATAAATGAAAACTTCCCTAAGTTTTACTAAAGATCCCAATGCACTCCCTTCAGATGGATATCAAACCACAGGTCATCTCAACTCAAAAAGAGCTTCTCTAAGAAACATTATAATGAACTTGTCCAAAGTCAAGATGGAAAAAAAAAATCTGCAAACCACCAAGAGTAAGTGCCAACTGACCTACAGAGGCAGAGCCATTAGGATGACAGCAGGTTTTTCAACTGAAACCTTCTAAGCCAAAAGAGAATGGTCATCCACCTTCAACATTCTTAAACAAAATAATTTTTAGCCCAGAATTCTGTATCCTGCTAAACTAACCTTCAAAATTGATGGAGAAATCAAATCTTCTGCAGATATACAAACACTGAGGAAATTCACCACAAGAAGACCTGTTCTACAGGAAATATTTAGACCTAAACCCAACACTGACCATCACAATGAACCACCAGCTAAATAAATACCAGAAGCTAAAGGTCAAAACTTAGCTTCTGTAATGGCACAAAGGATATAACAACACAACAGACTTTCATCAAATAAGATGAATAGAATTCCACCACACTTATCAACTCTCTCAATATATGTCAATGGACTGAATTCACCATTGAAGAGGCACAGGTTGGCTGATTGGCTAAAATAGCACAAGCCATCCATATGCTGTCTCTAGGAAACACATCTAACCTTGAAGGACAAATCAAGAGTTAAGATTAAGGGATAAGCAAATGCAAATCAGAAGAAAGGATGGGTTGCAATCTTATTTTCAGATACAAACAGATTTAAAACAACTAAAGTTAAGAAAAACAAAGATGGGCATGTTATACTGGTCAAAGGAACTGGTCAACAAGAAGACATTTCAATTTTAAATATTTATGCACCCAACTTAAATGCTTCCAGATTTATTAAACAGACCTTGATGGGTCTGAGCAATATGATATCCCATAACACCATAATAGTCAAAGACTTTAACATCCCCCTGACAGAAATGAACAGATCCTCTAAACAGAAACTAAACAGTGATACAAAAGACTTAAATGTGACCTTAGAACAAATGGGATTAACAGACTTAAACAAAACACACCATCCCAAAGCTAAAGAATATACATTTTTCTCATCAGCCCATGGTACATACTCCAAAATAGACCACATCCTAGGATACAAATCAAACCTCAGCAAAATTAAAACAACAGAAATTATACCTTGTATCTTCTCAGACCACAAGGCAATAAAGATGGAACTCAACTCCAACAAAAATGTTCATCCCCACACAACACTTGGAAATTAAACAACATTATGCTGAATGATAATTGGGTTCAGGAATAGACAAAAGAGGAAACTGTTAAATTCCTCAAACATGTAACTAAAACTTGTGGGATAGAGCAAGAGCAATCTTGGAAATGTATCTCATTAGATGACTATTTTCAAAAACAGAAAGAGAACACATCAACAAACTCATGAATCATCTTATAGAATTGGAAAAAGAGGAGTGAAAGCGAAAGCCTGGGAGGCTAGCCGGAGACCGATCTAGCAACTGAAGCAGCATGGCCAAGTCTTGTGGAGTGCACCTGAGTAGGGAGGCCCTCAAGAAGGTGGATGTCTTCAGGCAAAATCTTTTCCAGGAGGCTGAGGAGTTCCTCTACAGATTCTTGCCACAGAAAATCATATACCTGAACCAGCTCTTGCAAGATGACTCCTTCAATGTGGCTGACCTGACCTCCCTCCGGGCCCCACTGGATATCCCTATCCCAGACCCCCTGCCAAGGATGATGAGAAGGAAACAGATAAACAGGATAAGAAAGAAATCCCTAAGTGTGGATTCCTCCCTGGGAATGAGAAAGTCTTGTCCCTGCTTGCCCTCGTTAAGCCAGAAGTCTGGACTCTCAAAGAGAAGTGCATTCTGGTGATCACATGGATCCAGCACCAGATCTCTAAGATTGAGGATGGAAATGATTTGGGGGTAGCAATCCAGGATAAGGTGCTGGAGAGGGTGAATGCAGTTAAGACCAAAGTGGAAGCCTTCCAGACAACCATTTCCAAGTACTTCTTAGAACATGGGGATGCTGTGGCTAAGGCCTCCAAGGAGACCCATGTAATGGATTACCGAGCCTTGGTGCACAAGCGAGATGAGGCAGTGTATGGGCAACTTAGGGCCATGGTGCTGGGCCTGAGGACCTTCTATGCTGAGCTCTATCATATCATCATCAACAACCTGGAGAAAATTATCAATCCAAAAGGCGAAGAGAAGCCATCTATGTACTGAACCCAGGGCTAGAAGGAAAATAAATGACCTATACTTTGTGTGGAAAAAAAAAAAAAAAAGAATTGGAAAAAGAAGGACAATCCTATCCCAAGTCCAGGAGAAGAAAATAAATAACCAAAATTAAATAAGAGATGAATGAAATTGAAAACAAAGGAATCATTCAGAAAATTAACAAAGAAAAATGTTGGTTTTTTTGAAAAAAAAAATAAAATCAATAAACTGTTAGCTAGATTAACTAGAAACAGAAAAGTAAAATCTCTAATAACCACAATCAGAAACAATAAAGGGGAAATAACAGATGCCATTGAGATACCAGAGATCATCTCTGAATACTATAAGAAACTCTATGCCCACAAATTTTACAATGTAGAGGAAATGGATCAATATCTGGATTTCACCATCTCCCTAGACATATCCTAAAAGAAACAGATCTCTTGCACAAACCAAATTCAAGAACTGAGATCAAAGAAACAATAAAAAAATCCCCCAACAAAAAAATACTCTGGTACAGATGGCTTCACGCCAGAATTCTATCAAACCTTCAAAGAAGAGCTGTAGAAATTATTCCAAAAAATGGAGAAGGAAGGAATTTTTTCCAATACATTCTATGAAGCAAACATCACCCTGATTCCAAAACCAGGAAAAGATCCAACTAAAAAGGAGAAATTCAGACCAATTTCACTAATGAATACAGATGCAAAAATCCTCAGTAAAATCCTAGCCAATAGATTACAGCTACATAGTAAAGAGTCATTCATCACAATCAAAGAGGTGCCATCCCACTGATGCAAGGCAGGTTTAACATACACAAGTCCATAAACATAATCCACCATATCAACAAAAGCAAAAACAAAAACCATATAATCCTCTCAATAGATGCAGAAAAAGCATTGGATAAAATTTAGCATCCTTTTCTAATTAAAACACTGAAGAATATAGTCATAGGTGGTACATTTTTTAAACTGATCAAAACCATCTATGACAAACCCATAGCTAATATTATACTGAATGGAGTAAAACTGAAAGTTTTCCACTTAGAACTAGAACCAGACAAGGTTGTCCTCTATTACCACTACTATTCAACATAGTGCTGAAAGTTCTAGCCAATACACCAGACAAGAAAATGAAATAAAAGGTATCCAAATGAGGGCAGAGGAGGTCTAACTATCACTCTTTGTTAACAACGTGATCTTATACTTAGAGAACCTCACAGACTCAACCACAAGACTTCTTGAAGTGATCAAAAAATATAGTAATGTCTCAGGATAGAAAATCAATGTCCACAGATCAGTAGCCTTTGTATATGCCAGTAACAGCCAGGATAAGAAGCTAATCAAGGACACAATTTCCTTCACAGTAGCTTCAAAAAGAAAAATGAAGTACCTAGGAATATACCTAACAAAAGAGGTAAAGGACCTCTACAAAGAAAATTACAAAACACTAAGAAAAGAAATAGCAAGTGTAAGAACATACCATGTTCATGGCTAAGAAGAATCAATTCTGTCAAAATATCTATACTTCTAAAAGCAATCTACAGATTCAATGAAATCCCCATTAAAATGCCATCATAATACTTTCAAGATTTGGAAAAAATGATCCTTCATTTTGTATGGAACCAGAAAAGACCCAATATACCCAAGGCAGTTCTTAGTAATTAAAAACAAAGCCAAGAGCATCACCCTACCAGACTTTAGGCTATACTACATGGCAATAGTGATCAAAACAGCAAGGTATTGGCACAAAAATAGACACATTGACATTTGGAACAGAATAGAAAACCAGGAGATGAAACTAACATCTTATAGCTACCCAAAATTTGATAAACCAAACAAGAACGTACATTGTGGAAAAGAACCCCTATTCAATAAATGGTGTTGAGAAAAGTAGATAACTACATGTTAAAAACTGAAACTAGACCCACACTTCTCACCACTTAGAAAAATTGACTCAAGATGGATAAAAGATTTAAATTGAAGGCATGAAACAATACAAATTCTTGGGTGGTGCCTGTGGCTTAAGGAGTAGGGCACCGGCCCCGTATACCTGGGGTGGTAGGTTCAAGCCTGGCCCCTGCCAAAACTGCAAAATAATAGTAATAATAATAATAAAATCCTCAAAGAAAGTTTGGGGAAAACACTTGAAGATATCGGCCCAGAGAAAGATTTTATGAAGAAGACTTGCATGGCAATTGCAGCAACAAAAAAAATAAACAAATGGGACTTAATTAAACTGAAAAGCTTCTTCTGTACAGTTAAGAAAACAACAACCAAAGCAAATAGACAACCTTCAGAATAGGAAAAGATATTTGCATGTTATGAATTGGACAAAAGCTTGATAACTAGGATCTAAAGAGAACTCAAATTAATCAACAAAAAAAGATCCCACAATCCCATATATCTATCACTGGGCAAGAGACATGAATAGAACCTTCTCTAAAGAAAACAGATGAACGTCTAACAAACACACAAACAAATGAACAAATGCTTATCATTCCTTATCATCAGAGAAATGCAAATCAAAACTACCTTGAGCTATTACCTAACCCTAGCGAGAATGGCCCACATCCTAAAGTCTCAAAGCTGCAGATATTGACATGTATGTAGAGAGAAGGGAAACCTTTTCCACTGCTGGTGGAATTGCAAACTAATGCAACCATTTTGAAAGGAAGTAGGGAGAATCTTCAAAGAACTCAGAATAGGGCAGCGCCTGTGGCTCAAAGGTGTAGGGCACCAGCCCCATATACTGGAGGTGGTGGGTTTAAACCCGGCCCCAGCCAAAAAAAAAAAAAAAACTGCAAAAAAAAAAAAAAAAGAACTCAGAATAGAGCTCCCATTTTATTCTAAAATCCCATTACTAGGCATCTACTCAAAAGAAAATAAAATCATTTTATCATAAGGACATTTGCACTAGACTATTGCAGCTCAATTTACAATTGCCAAATTGTGGAAACAACCTAAATGCCCACCAACCCAGGAATGGATTAACAAGCTGTGGTATATGTATACTATGGAATACTATTTAGCCATTAAAAAGATGGAGATTTTACATCTTTTATATTAATCTGGATGGAGGTAGAACACATTCTTCTTAGTGAAGCATCATAAGAATGGAGAAGTGAGAATCCAATGTACTCAATTCTAATATGAAGGCAGTAGGTGAGCTAAGACAAGGGGTCTGGTAGGAGAATGGGGGAACAAGGAGAGGGGAGGAGTGTGGGGGATAGAGGGTCTCAGTGTATGGCACACCTCTTGGGGGTGGGACTCAATTATAAGAGGGACTTTATCTAATAATGCAATCAGTATAACCTAATTCTTTGTACCTTCAATGAATCTCAATTAAAAAAAAAGATTTTCCTAATTGTTTCTCTATCAATGTTTACTCTGTCTGCTATGCTTTTCACAGTCAGCTGACAATTTTGACACCCAATTTGATGGATTTTGTGTTTTTGTCAGTTCTGCTTATTCTTGGCCACCTTTGACACTTTCTCTCCCTTCAGAAAAATGTTGTACACTACCATTTTCTTCATGGCATTACCCCCATAAACTTGGACTAACATGTCTCTGATTTCACTTCACTCTTGCCAAATTTAACAAGAAATTTAATGTTTTCCCATTGCTCTAATTCACGCCCCAACATTCTCACAACAGCACACAAAAACACGCAGCAATAGTGAACACCACTCAGAAAGACATTGCTGCACATTGACACCGTCACACATTGACACAAACACAGCTGTGAGAAATGGATATACCTAGGTAACAAAACCTTACTGAGTTCTTTGTACAATGCTGCCAATATAAGTGCACAGTGGCAAGTTCGTGAACTTAATTGTCAGACCTCATATGTAATTGTAATTGTGTTCCATTATAAAAATATAATTAAATTATTGATTCATACACAGATCAGGGATGCAGGTTACGATGAAACATCTCTGGATATAGCCTGGAAAATTCTTGTCCCCCACAGGTATTCCAGTTTCCTCGCAGGAGTCTCAAGAGAATTTTCACAAATAGCAGCTATCCTGGTCCCCATTATCACTGGATTTCTTCTCAGTCAGGTAGAATTTCTTGTCAACGAGAATTCTTAAAATATTTTGCCAAATCCATTTGTAGAGAACATAGTCAAAGATTGGAAACTAAAATTAAATTGTAGGTAACTGTGTCATGAAGATGAGCCTGGTAAAGTAAAATAGTGATCTCCACCCTGGTTCATTCTGGAGCTAAAAAACGAACCACAGGCAATTGCCATCTTTGAATCTGAAATCATACAGCCACATAGGTATCCTGGGGTGATGATTCCATGCATAGATAACAACCTGCCATGTCTCTGTAACACCGAAATTTTCATTTGCATAACCATGCAAAAAGAAATAAAGAAAGCAAACATTTTTAAATGTCTGATGCATTTGGGCATTTACATAGTTATTTCATATACAGTAAACTCATTTAATTATTAATTCTCATGCCAATTGTAAAAATTGAATATTATCCTCATTTCTTAGTGATTCAACTAAATATATGATAGGATAAGTCTTTACACTATGAAGATGTACAATCAGAATTCTTCTAACTTAAATTTATCTAGCTCAAAAGCCCATAAATTTTTCATTACACCATCACAATGTAGGAAGAATGTCAAAAGCTTACATAAACAAGATCCGTGCAAAATGTATGGCACAATGTAGGGATAAGTGAAGTTCTGAAGGTTAATCATGAAGGTTCCCAAATCCCCTTTATTAAGAAGATTTTTAATGCATTTTGAAATCTTTTCTATCAAGCCACCTTTAAGAAATGAATTTCCATATAGAAACCCACTAGTGAATGTCATCTGAATTATTAATAATTTTTATAGAAGAAAACATAAAAAGAGTAATATTTACTTGGGTTTTTTTGTCCCTAGGACCCTGAGTTTGGATGGAAGTATACCTTTTTCCTGATGTTTGCCATTAACCTATTAGGACTGATCTTCTACATCATATTTGGAGAAGCAGATATCCAAGACTGGGCTAAAGAAAGGAAACTCACATATTTATGAAGGTAAAGAATAATGATTTCATCTATGGTTATAACCACAGAAGCACAATTTGAAGTTTTTAATTTCTTGTCATTTTCCTTTTTTAGTTATTCTACTGTGGATGGAAAAGTCATTAGATACTTTATTTCATAAATGAGAAAACTCCAGTGATGAAAATTCCAACGGAAAGAATTTTGTTTGTTATAGCTCTTTTCAAATATGAGATAAGTTCTTTCTTTTATTCAGACTTCTTTTGAGGAAATTTTGGATGAATAAAAATTTAAATAAATAATAAACCAGAACAAAGTTGTCATCTTCATAGAATTATCAATGAGTTAAGAGGAGCTGCAGCGTGGGAGCCTATATGTTAGATTCTGTTTATGGATGCAAGAAACATTTTAAAACTTCTAAACCAGGATGGCAACCTTACTAGGGCCATGATTTTTCCAGTTTGGGAAAATAATATTAACTTAATTTCATTGGATTCGGTGTTGTCCACATGGGGCTACCTGTATGTGCTCCATCCATTTCCATCCTGCTTAGGTTCCAAGAGGCTGACCTACATGGATTGCATCCCATAATTCCTAGTCCACTGGCTTCTACTAGATTTTTCAGTGGCTGATCTTTCCATTACAGTTCCCAGCTCCTGGAAGGCAGCCCTCCCCACCTGCTCTGGTAGCTTCTCTCTTGCCCTGTCCCTTCAAGCTTTTTGTCCCTTTGTTTTGCCAGCTCTGTGGTGCTATAGAATTCATTGTGGTTTCCCTACCACCTGCACAATTCTGTCAAAATTGTCTCTTTTAACACTGTATCCAAATTACCCTGTGTAAGTCTATCATCTTTCCTCTTTTAGGATTCAATTAATTCAGTGGTTTATTCAAATACAAAGCTCAAAACATGAAAGGAAGTATATTTTTATAAAATGATCATTTGTGGATGTCAGAGGGTTCAGGACAATGTTCTGAGTTGACCCCTATGCTAAATTCTACTACGAAGTAGGGATTAAAACCACCAAATCATTTTATATACAGGCAGTGTGATAGACAATTATGATAAGTGAAAAATCAGGGCAAGGATATAGAGAACCAAGCCTGAATAAACTCAGCAATTACTGAGATCTTGTCAGAGTTTGGAGTCTGGGCTCCTGGGACACTGGAGTAAATGAGACACAGTCACTATTTTCTATTTTAACGTGGAGGACAGACACAATAAAAGGCAGCAGTATACTTCCCTATGTACAATAGAAGAGAAATAATCAGGTCATTATGGGAGACCACAAGGGCGGGGTTCCAATCTCAAGCCAAAGGGCACAGGGCATCTCCTTCAGCAAGTAATTCCTGAGCTAAACATTTAACAGGGAGTGCTGCAGTAAGTTTCCCATACTAGAGCCCAACTTGTGCAAAAGCATGAAAACAAGAAATAGGATGGATTCTGAAGGGAATCACCCACATACATAATTGGGAAGGATAGAAGATGAGTTTAGGAAAGTGCGTAGGCCAGAATATAGAGGTCTTGTTTTGTCATGTCAGGGAAATTGAAGTGTATCTTATAATCAATAAGGTAGCAATCAAAGCAATATTAATATGGGCAGATTTTCTTGTTAAATAAAGACACTTTGGCCTAATTCGAGAATCAGGAAGATGAGTTAAATGACTTTCTGTAAAGTCCACATGACAGTGGTGAAGACTGAACTATGGCAAGGAGAGCTGAGATGAAGAAAAGAAACATGACAAATATTTATAAGGTAGAATTGGAAAATATTGGTATTTTATTAGATGGATGCAAGAAAAGAGAGAAGGAAACAGAGTTCTGGGTCTCTAACCTGAAGAACTGGATAGAAAGTGTTTTAAACAACTAAGCCAGAGACTGCAGGAAGATGAGCCCTTTTCAGGGGGAGATAACAATTTGACTTTAGAACATGTTGAGCTAGCGATGATATTGGTATAATCAAATGAGCGTAGGCCTTAGTTTCTTGAAGCTGTCCTAACACAGTGCCACAAACTGGGTGGTTTAAATAGCAGTAATTTATTGTCCTACAGTTCTAAAAGTCTGAAATTAAGGAGCTGGCATGGTTGGTTCCTTCTATGAGCTGTGAGGAAGAATCTTCTCTGCCTCTCTTTTAGCTTCTGGCAGCTAAAAGGCATTCCTTGACTTGTAAATGGACTTCTCCCTCAGCCTTCACCTATCTTCTTTTTGTATGCATCTGTCTGTGTCCAAATTTCCCATATTTATAAGAACATCAATCATATTGGATTGACATCTACTCTAATAACCTTTTTTTTTTAGAGACAGAATCTCACTTTGTTGCCCTCAGTAGAGTACTGTGGTGTCACAGCTCACAGCCACCGCCAGCTCTTAGGCTTACATGCTTCTCTTGACTCAGCCTCCCAAGTAACTGGGACTACAGGCACCTGCTGCAATGCCTGGCTACTTTTTTGTTGCAGTTCAGCCAGGGCCAGGTTCAAACTCGCCACCCTCAGTATATGGGGCCAGCATCCTACTCACTGAGCCACAGGCACTGCCCTAATAACCTTTTCTTAACTTGATCATCTGCAAAGACCCTATTTTCAAATAAGATCATATTCACAGGTCCTGAAGATTAGGGTTTCAACATCTTTGTGGGGCTATATAATTCAATTCCTAGCAGCAAACCCAAGAAAGGACAAGATCATTAATCTGAAACTTATAGAAATGGACTTAGCTGGGAACCAAAGATAAAGGATAAAAATACAGATGTTTAGCACTAAAGATCTGAGTTTAGACCAAACTGCTCACAAAGAGCCTGATGGAAAAGACAGCATTCCCAACCTTTAGGGAGCAGGGAAAATAAGACCTGCCCACACATAACAGAGATGAAAGGGTCAGGTGTGTGTGAGAAACAATAGTGCAATTCTCATCGAAACTCATAAACATGGCCTTTTAAGAAAGACAGCTGATTAGCAGTTATAAGTGTAGTAAACAAAAGTGCAGTTTGATAAAGTCAGGAAAGGAACTTAGTTATCTTGTGATTGGGGATTCATTGGTGGCTTTTTCATGGTACATTTAAGAGACAGATGGGTGTGCAGGTCAGTTTGCAGTTTGTTGGTGAATGAATGGGAATGAGAGGGTAGAGAAAGTTAAGAAAAATATTTTTATAAAGTTTAATTGAGAAAAGGAGATAGGAATATAGCAGAAGGATAAAAGATTAAGAGAGAGTGACCATCTTCTGTGGTTTTTCGTCTAGGAGATATTTCATTTCTCCTTCATTTTCGAAGCTTTTTCTGGTAGGATATAAACTCTTTGACTGACAGGTTCGGTGTTTTGTTTTGTTTTGTTTTCCTTTTCAGCACTTTGAAAATGCCATCCTCCCATCCTCATTTTGCCCTGCAAAGTTTTTGCTAAAAGGACTGTTAACAATCTGATGAGGGTTCCTTTATAGATGACTAGACACTCTCGTTAATTTTAAAATTCTTTCTTTCATTTTAACATTAATCATTCAATCGTACTATGTTGTCAGTTAATTCCTTTTCTAGTGTATTTACCTGGAGATTTTTGAGCCTCTTGTATCTGAATGTCTAATTTTCTTGGTATTCCTATGAAGTTTGTATTGATTATTTCCTTAAACAGGTTTATAAACTTTTTGATCTGTCTTCCCCATCAAGAATATTAATAACTCATAAGTTTCAGTTACTTTATGTAGTACCAGGTTATCTGAAAAGCTTTGTTCATTCTTTTAAATTATTTTTTCTTATTTTTTTTTATGCAGTCATGGGGTACAATGTGCTGGTTTTATATACAATTTGAAATATTTTCATCAAACTGGTTAAATTTTTTATTTTTGTCTGACTGGATTATTTAGAAAGACTTGTCTTCAAGTTCTGAGATTCTTTATTCTGCTTGCTCTCGTCCATTTAGAAGCTTGTAAAAGTGTTTTATATTTCCTTTGATGAATTTTTCAGATCCAGAATTTTATTGTTATTGTTGTTCTTAAGACATCTATCCCTTGGGTAAATTCTCACTTTAAAAAAATAATTTGTTCAAATGATTTTCTGATTGTTTTGTATTGCTTTTCAGATTTCTCTTGCATGTCACTGAGCTTTTTTAGAATCAATATTTGGAATTCTTTATCTGGCATTTTCAAGAATTATTTTTGATTGAGACTCATGGATAGGCAATTGTTGTCCTTCGATATCATAATCCTTGCTTTTTCATATTTCCTGTGTCCTTATATAGCATATGCTTATTCCAGTTATTTTAAATTTCATATTAATATGAACAAAGAATTGTGTTACAGTGTTTGCATTTGTTAGGTAAGGTCCCTGTTGTACCTGTGTCCTACTCTCAGGCAGCATACCTGTTCCAATTTTTTTTTAATTGTTTTTGAAGGAGAAAATTTTTTTCTAAAGATGTATGTATGTTTTTGGTTGCGTAGAACACTTTGGTTTTAATTTTGGTGTCTGCTATAGAGTGACCTTTGTATGATCTCTTGGTAAGTACATAAGGTCAGTGGTCTCTGTGATTTCCTGGTGGCTTAAAGTAAAGTTATGAGTTGATTCTGTGATAAAGTTTTGCTTAGGACTTTAATGCCACCCAAGCCGGTTTGGAGGCCCCAGTGGTAGAAGGAGTATGCCTGATTTTAGTATCCAGAGCAGCTTACACTAGCAGCAGTGTTAGCGTGCCCTTGGGGGCCAATTTTTTGGCTTTCAGTGACTTGCTCAGAAGCCAATAGTTGGAGCCAAGGGATGATTATGTGAGTAGGTTCTCTGAGCAGCTGATGTGATGAGGGAATTTGCAATAGTGGTAAGGGAGCCATCTTCTTGGATTCAAATGATCCAAGTTGGTATTTTTGGCAGCTACAATGGATTGGGAAGTCTAGTCTTCAGTCCCATAGCTGCTTGTAACAGGGCAGTGGATATTATCATAAGCATGCTTAGAAGAGCTTGTTATTCCTTGTCTTTTCCCAGCTGGGTGGCAGCTGCAGCTATTTCATTTTCAACTCAGACCAAGGATAGGGTATAGCCCAGCATTAATCTCTCAAAATAACACCAGCTATGGGCTTTCTATGAAAGTGGCCCCTTTACGGCAAGCTGCATGAGCAAGAAACTTGGGATTGGAGTCAGCTCATGTCTCAGTCTCACAAAAGCCTATAGCAGGGTGATGGAGATTATCCTAGGTGTGTTTATGGGAGCTTGGGCTCCCTTGTCATCCCTCAGCTCTGTGGGGGCTATAGCTGTGTTAGCCTGAACTCAGCCCCAGCTTTAAACTCCCAAAATAGAACATGAGGCCTATGACCAGAGAGTCTGGGCATACTTCCAGGCAGGCAGCTGTAGCAGGAAACTGGGTAGTGCACTTCACTCTAGACTTAGTCCCACAGCAGCTTGCCGTAGGATGGTGGGGACCATCCCAGTTGCACTCTGGAAAGCCCTGTTTCCCTGCCTTTCCCCATCCAAGCAGGGGTGCAGCCGTGTCAGCCTAAATTCAGTCTGAGATCAGGACACAGCCAGTGTCAAAATTTCAAAAATGCCACCTTGAGTCTGTGACCAGAAAGGCGAGGGCCCCTTCTAGGCAAAAAGTTTGGGTAAAAAATTGTGGAAAATGCTGTTCACTTCTCAGTTTCAACAGCAGCCTGCAGGAGGGCAACAGTAACCTTTCTAGCATGTGTGGGAATATTTGAGCTCCTCTAGCTCTCCTTGCACCATGCAATTGCTTCAGGTTATACCCATAGTTCTCTGGTATCTAACACTCTCAGAATGACACCTAGCTCAAGCTGCTCTGGACTTGGATGCTTGAGGGATTCTATGTGGGAGTCCCTTCATGTCCCTGTGCAATCTCCAAGGAACTCCCTGTGTCAGATCTGAGACCTAGATGGGTTGAGAGTTGTCTTATAGCCAAGATATTAAAAACTCATCTCAGAGTGTGGTGCCCTGTATGTAAGCTTCTCTTATTGTTTCTCCACATCCAGGAGTTTCACCCAGCTCTTAGCCAGTCCCTGACCAGACAAATTGCCCTGAACTCTCTTCTTACCCACTTTTGGTGCTTCCCATTATGAATCTTAGCATTTTCTTTTAGGTTATCTATTTGAAACATGGGAGTCTGCTTACTACTTTTGTTCCTCTCCATGGAGCAGGCACACATTACTTATGCCTAGTTAGCTATCTGATCGTATCTCTTGACTTTCTCTTTGTATTGAATGCTTACCTGTATTGACATGTAAATGTACTGACTATGAGAAAATTCAGAGTTTTCTATGACTCTCGCTGGCTACATATATATCATGGCTCATTTGGGGGCACATATTTAAGCAAATGGGCAAATTACAGCAATGAAAATTCATAGCCTAAATTGTTAATCTTGGCATTACACTGTTAATTCCAGAAGCAGATTATTACTATCTCATGGCTAGAGTTCTGAGATAAAAGCTGTTCGACCCCGTTGTGTATGTATGTCTATATGTTTAGATGTGTTTTATGTATGAACATGTATTATGTTATGCCTACATAGTACCAAATTGGCTTATAAATAAAAGAGCACTCATAAATTAAGAAAGTAAGCCAAATACTTAAGTTCACGTGAATTCAGTGCTCTTTTCATAAATAAGCTAATTTAAAAAATTAGGATAAAAATGAAAATGTTTTCAAAATTGTCAGCATTTTTTCCTGTGTTTACTGGTCATTTTTACATTTGCCTCCACTAGATATGTTAAGGCAGTGGTTCTCAACCTTCCTAATCCTGTGAACCTTTAATATAGTCCAAAGGGATCACGACTCACAGTTTGAGAACCTCTGTGTTAAGATGTCAGAGTTTGACACAAAGCTTATCAATATCTAAAAGCCAAAACAAAATGATTGGTTTGTGTATTTTTTTTTTAAATAAGCAAGAATAATTTAATATTGTTGGTTTAATGAAAACAGCTAAGTCTTCTGAGTTATCAGAACATATGAGGTTCTTAATTAGGTAAATATATTCAGAGGCTATAAAGGTAGATAACAGAAAAATAACTTGAAATAATAACTAGATTTTTCTAGTTTATATCTGAACTTTCACAAGTAATTGAGGGAAACTGTTAACAAAATAAATTAGGTAAATATAAATGAGATAAATTCTTACAAATAAAATTGTTCTAAAACTTATAAAATGGTTTAGAGTCATATATTTCCCTGCTCAGGGCCAAAGTTTTTAGTTTCTTATTTCCTTTATAATGTTCACTCATTACCCTGGGCATACTCTTACATCTGATTTCCTCAAGTGCAAAGAGTTTTGTTTTACCTTTTCATAACTGGCCTAAGAAACAAAGATTTTGTGTTTTATCAAGATAATTCCTATGTTTCCTTATCAGGTATTTTATTATTTTAGGAAACTAAGCTTTAAAAAGTTAAGGTTTTTACATCCCTGTAACCTTATGTATTGCCTTTAAAATCCATTGATTATCATTCTTGGTTAAATGAACTATTATTTTTTTACAATGACCTGTGATTGTTTTGATCAAATGTTCTGAGTCCTTTAACAGATTTGCCTAAATTAAGTCTCTGACTTAGCTCTCCTCCTCTGGAGCCTCGAATAACCTGTGTTTATGGTCTTTCCCTTCCATACCTGCCGAGGAACTCATTTTTCTGGGGTTTTCCTCCATTTTCAACAAAGTAGTTTCCTTACAGGCAGGTCCCCATAGAGGGGTTAAATGAAAATGGACAACCTGTTAGACTAATGTAGGTTTAAAGCACTTCTGATTTACATAACTGGAAACAAAATATCTATGCCTACAGAAATGACCAAAAGCATTTAGTTGATATTTCTGAGTCTATTTTTACCACAAATTATCCCACCCGAAGGGATGTACAAAACCTCTGAAGATTGTTGTATTTTTCTAGAAGAATTCCATGAGGAGACTGATTGGCAACGTGCAGAAGACCCAAATAACCAGGTAAGGACCAGAGATTATATGTTGAACCCTACTCATGACCCCAACTGGAATCTGAATGATGGAGATAAAGGTAAGATCCAACACTTTCAGGATTGCATTTTAGTTGGACTCAGGAAAGGCATCCCAAAGATCAGAAGCCTAAACAAAGGTCAAGGAAATAAGACAGAATGCAGATGAGAATCCTTCAGCCTTTTTAGAAAGAGTTTGAGAAGATTACTAAAAGTATACAGATGTAGATTCAGAGAATCTGGAAGACTCAAGACTGATCAGTATGAACTTTATTGGTCAAAGCATGCCAAATATCCCCCAAAGTTACAAAAATTCAAAGATGTTTTAACCTTGCCAATATCTCACCTGTTGAAGTAGCCTGTAAAGTTTTTATAAATTGTGAACACTTTAGAGAATAACAAATTGGTTTTGGAGTGGGAGGGATGGCAAGAAATGAAATAGCAGGCTAAATTTTTGGCAGGAGCCCTGAAAAGGAGGTCCAAGGGGCTTAATAAAGGAGTTTTGCAACCCTAAGGAGAGGGAAAAAGAATTGGCCAAAGGTGACACCCCCCCCAAAAAAATATATGTGCTTATTATAAAAAGGAAGGTCATTGGAAGGATTGCCCCAAGCTAAAGCAGAGGGTGGTAAGAAGCCTGCCCTGCAATTGGCTGGGCTAGATAAAGAAGATGGAGACTGATGAGTCCCAAGGCCTCCAGCAATTATAGCCCGTAAACGACATCTTCCACTAGAAGCCCCGGGTAATAATTATGGTGGGTGATAGATCGGTTGATTTCTTCGTATTAATACTGATGTAATGTACTCAATAAAGATTCAATGTGGGTAACTGGAGTGTGGGGAGAACCCTCTCAAAAATATTTTTCCCAGTGTTATTGGAAATTTTTTCCTCATACACAGCTTCCTTTAATGTGAGTGTTCTCTCCTGATGTTGGGCTTGTCTTCTAAGTTGAAGGCTCAGCTGACCTTTCAGAACAAACAAGTACATACCAGAGTTCCTCCAGAATATCACTGTGCTTTGCAAGTTGCAAGCTCTGTCATCAAAGTTCTCAACCATTCAACCCTAAAGTATGGGCTATTGGATGACCTAGAAGGACACATATGGACCCACCCCATCCATATCAAGGTAAAACCAGGAGTTTCTTTTCTTCAATCAGGGAGTAACCATTAAAACTTCAAGCTAAGGAGGATCTTCAATCCCTAGTTGCAGCCTTCTTGGAATATGAACTTCTTCAATCTTATTCTGCTGATTCAAAAACCTAGAATAGGCTCGGTGCCTGTGGCTCAAGTGGCTAAGGCGCCAGCCACATACACCTAAGGTGGCGGGTTCGAATCCCCAGCCCGGGCCCGCCAAACAACAATGATGGCTACAACCAAAAAATGGCCAGGCGTTGTGGTGGGCGCCTGTAGTCCCAGCTACTTGGGAGGCTGAGGCAGGAGACTCGCTTGAGCCCAGGAGTTGGAGGTTGCTGTGAGCGTGATGCCATGGCACTCTACCCAGGGGGACAGCTTGAGGCTCCTGTCTCAAAAAAAAAAAAAAAGAGTCAAAAACCTAGAATATAGGTTTGTTCAAGATCAAGGACAATAGTGTAGGGATATCCCAGGTCTACTTTTTACTAAAATCCAATTTGCTGCTTACTGGAGGGAATGATGGAATGCTAAGGTGAGATATGAGTGGTGAAGTTGAGAAAAAACAGAAAAGTCATACAAAATTTACCCACAGAAGAAAACTAAACTAAAAGAACTTACACCAAGAGGGATGGAAACACTAATGCTTCAGTAACAGATGAGGAAGAACATGACAGAATTTCACCAAAGCTAAATATTGAATATGGAAAAAAGTGAACTGGTTCTTTTGTACAAAAGTAAACTAATTTAATATAAATTTCTAGCTGCGTCTGAGTTTCCTGGAATGGGTGATTTTTGGCTGATTTGGGCTGCAGATGGTAAGATGAGAGCAGTTCTCTCAGTTACTAGGAGGCCATTTCAGATGTCTAGGACATTCTTATCAAGAATTAATATGGTTTTAATAAAATATGACCAGATTTTTGAAATTCAGGTCATGAGTGTGAAATTAAAGACTCTCTATAAAATTTGCCAAGAGGCCAACTTAATCTAGGATAAAGTACTGTTCCTTGCCCTGTTGAGAATTCAGGTGGCTCCCAGAGCATGTTTAGCCCCTTTGAATTTTTTTTTTTTAAATGGAGTCTCAAGCTGTTGCCCTGGGTAGAGTGCTGTGGCATCATAGCTCACAGCAACCTCCAGTTCAGGCTCAAATGATCTTCTTGCCTCAGTTTTTTCTATTGTTAGTAGAGACAGGGGTCTCACTTTTGCTCAGGCTAGTCTTGAACTTGTGAGATCAAGCAATCCACCCACCTCAGCCTCCCAGGGTGCTAGGATTACAGGCGTGAGCCACCGTGCCCAGCCTCACTTTGAAATTTTATATGGAAGACTACTTCTATAGGCATATAATCAGGTATTATCTAAGGATATTCTGCCCCTGGAAATGGAGACTCATTTGCATATGAAGCAGATAGGTGACATGCTAACTAGTATCTCTAGGTCTGCTTCCAGCAAGTGCCAGTTCCTGATGGATATGCCCCTCCATTCACCAAAGCCAGGAGACTGAGTGCTGCTTAAAACTTGAAGGAACCAACACCCCAGAGATCAACTGAAGCCAGAATATGGTTATCCCTTTGAGGAACTCCTGATCACCCATATATCAGTCAAGTTCACAGGAGTAAAAATGTGGATTCAGTCTGTCTCGTGAGCTGTTAAGTCTTAAGTTATTGTTTGTCACAAAGCCTACTAACAAATGAATAAGATGTGTGGGGCCCATGAGTACTTTCAGTTACAGACTCAATACTTTCATTCATCCTTATACACCAACTACATCCTATTGTAGCAGAAAGCAGTCAGTGGAACCATGCCTTGATTTCCCAAAAGATTGATTAAGGATCAAATAGAAGGGAGAATTTTAATCAGCTTTTCCAAATGACCCCTTGCATAAGTTATATTTTGTTCTCTCCCCAATACCTCAGACTTTCAGAACAGTCAAGCCTAACACAAAAAACAGTGTGATCTTCCTTGTTTAATTAACTTATCCACAGAACATCCTAATGACTCACCATCTCTCACCAACTGCTGACCCTTGAATCAGACCCTTGAATCAGACGTGAAGACCTCATGCCTTCAAACCTCACAAAGCCTGATCTCCATTTCATAACTCACGATAAAAGCACTTGCACTTATTTGAGGCTGCCCTTCTCATTCTCCTGGCTGACATTATCTGTAATAAAATTGCTTTCTTCCCATGAATGGATCAATAAATTGTGGTATATGTACACCATGGAATACTATGCAGCCCTAAAGAAAGGTGGAGACTATACCTCCTTCATGTTTACATGGATGGAGCTGGAAATATTCTTCTTAGCAAAGTATCTCAAGAATGGAAAAAAAAGTATCCAATGTACTCAACCCTATTATGAAACTAATTTTTAGCTATCATAGGAAAGCTATAACCCAATTTTAGCCTAAGAATATGGGGAAAGGAGAGAGGGAAGGGAGGGGAGGGGGAAGGATGGGTGGAGGGAGGGTGATTGCTGGAATCATGCCTATGATTTATCCTATAAGGGTACATTGAATCTTTCTAAATGTGGAATATAAATGTCTTAACACAACTACTATGAGAATGACATGAAGGCTATGTTGGCCAATTGGATGAAAGTATTTCAAATTGTATATAGAAATAACACACTGTACCCCATGATAGTATTAATGTACACAACTATGATTTAATAAAAAAAATTCCTTTCTTCCTTGGCAATCCTCATTGTTTTATAATTGGTACTCTGTGAGGTAACTGGACATAGGCCAAACCTCTTCTGTGTGGGGAAATTAGGGGCTGGTCCCCAACACTTCTGGGTTGAGTAAAAACTATACCCATCACCAATGTAAACTACATAATATATCCCAATATTTAGCCCCATTTAAATACATCCCCACCTCAGCTTTCTCTTTACCTCATCAATAAATGCCCTTGGCCACTACACACTAAAGAGATTAGTATACAACAGAATGGAATCAGTGGCCTTAAACAGCTGTGGTTAAAATGGCTTAAATCTACAAATTTTCAAAAACATAAGACAATATGAATATATTGCTACTGCCTTCTTTCTCCTCTCCCAGGACCTTGGAAATGGCCCAAGCAAATACAAGGTCCTTAATCTTGTCACTGAGAGTACTAAATGGATACACTTGAGGTACAGAAGCCCCTGATGTTCTGAGCTTGGGCCTTATTTCTTTGAACCTCAGTGTAGACATCTAATCAATATTTGGTGAACTAAACTGAAGTACCAATGTCTTCCAAATGCCCCTCTACAATTCATTGAATGCATGTCCAGGTAGGACTGCTTGCCTAAAAAGTTTTAGAGAGGTTTTGGTAAAGCCACTCCTTTAGTTTTTACCTATCCGATGCTCTCTCTTCATGTGTTCAAAGGTCTGAACCATACATTCATTTTTATTCTTCTATTAATTCTTTTCTCCATTTACCAAACCATCGTTACTGAATCACTAATTCTGAAATGGTGTGCCTGTCTCCATCATTCCTTTTGGTAAGGTTTTTAAAAATTTTCTTCATGTCCAGGGGGTATAGTCACTAATGAAAAGATTTCTAGTGAGTCCTACCATACTGGACTTCTCCATACACCAGGTATATACATATTTCACTGAATATTAACAATGAAAACAGTTTAGGTTCAGTCTGAGACAATCCTCACCTTAACTATGTGTTCACATGTTCATAAATGAAAAAAAAATCAATCTAGGGGTTCTTTCTCATTAAAAACAAGAAATATTCAAATGTTTTCAGTACTAGCACACATTCTCAGTACTCTACCCAAAACTCAGTTCCCTTTACCATTTTGCTGCATATCAGTTCCTGATGAGCTTTCATTCTCAACATCTGGGACCTGCTCCTTATGAGAGGGCTGCCCTCAGCATTCAGGAGTCTGTTTTTTCTGCCAGCCTGAATGTGCCTGGGAATTTGTGTCTACCTGGAAGCAGTTCCTAGTCAATGACTCATCACTACTGATTTATAAATGCTCCATCTCCTTTGCTTCTGCTTGGGAGGCAAAGCCCACACTGTCTCTCAAATTCCCTAAGAATTGAGCTAGAGCTTACTTTGTATCCCTTTCAGATTCTAACATTTCTTTTGCCAGTTTCTGCAAGGGAATATATCCTGATAATTTCTATAAGTATCTTCACCTCAGGGTTTGCCTTTATACAATCTGATCTAAACCAGTTGTTCCTACAAAAAGGCCTCAAATGCAGATTCTTAGGAAAACTTCCAGAGTTACCTTAGTTATAAGCCAGATGGCCCAAGGACTCCCTTAATTTTAGTTGTAGTGGTGGTGATAACCTTGTCCTGCTATAGCATTACAATTATTAAGACTCTCTCCTGTGGTACATTCAAATGGGATCTGGGATACAGGTGAAAGAGATGGATAAATGGCAGTTATAACAACTCTGAAGTTGACTGTTTGTCAAGTCATTAACACAGAGGTACTCCAGATGGCCAATTATATCAGACCATGGTATGAAAGCCAGAAAACCTGCCTGGCACCATTTAAGGATACAGAGGTATAGCCTACACTGTTTCTACTGCTCCCTTGTAGGATTAGTACAAAATTATTTTCTTCCAGATTCGATTTTTATCATACCCTTGCTTTGCTTTCTTCCTTTCCCTACTTCTCATGTTCCTATTTTTGTTGTTGGTTTATATTCATGAAAACGTTTTTGTATCACTTTTATACAAATCTTCATCTGAGGTTATGCTTCTAAAGAAAGCAGCAGTTTATTTTGATAATACTATCAGTGCTATTTTAATGTTAACATGAGTGTGTTATAATCAAGCAAAAAAAAATTATTAGGAACAAAGATGTTCAACATGACAAAAATATGTAAGAGCATAAATAAAAAAAAGAAAATCACTCTAATATTAAATTTGAATTGGAAACATAAAAAAATTATAATAAAAATACTTTTTTTCAAGTTTTTACACTAAAAAGATCTAGAATCAATGAGACCTGAGAGTAATGATCACACCAGAGTATGATCTCTAAATAATTTTTTTCTATTAAAAAAAAACTAGCACTCTTTAAGAGACTTGGTCTGAGAATAGAAAATAAAGGGAACTAGAAGAATAATTTTTTTGTTCTAGAAAGCAAGAAAGCTGGCTTGGCGCCTGTAGCTCAGCGGCTAGAGCACCTGCTGCATACACCGGAGCTGGCGGGTTCAAATCAAGCCTGGGCCTGCCAAACAACAATGATGACTATAAACAAAAAAATAAAAATAGCCAGGCACTGTGGCAGGCACCTGTAGTCCCAGCTACTTGGGAGGCAGAGGCAAGAGAATCACTTGAGCCCAAGACGTTGAGGTTGCTGTGAGCTGTGACACCACAGCATTCTACCCAGGGCAACATAATAAAGAAAGCTGTCCAAGATCACAAGAGTCATGTCATGATGATGTGGAAACCAAATAGAAGGTACTTCTACTGGCCAAAGAAAGGACAATTTTAGCATAAAAAAAAGGTAAGAACTATGATAGACTGGAAAATATTAAATAAAATCAGTAAGATCACAATTGTTCTTGGTCATATTTGCAATGCACTAAGTCATTAGTGTGAAATTTTATCAGGTATTTATCGTGACTTTCCTATTAAATATGTGTTCACAGGATGCAAAATATTTGGTAAGGTAAATTTACCTTTTTTTTTTTCAGAAAGAGTTTCACTGTGTTGCCCTTGGTAGAGTGCCATGGCATCACAGCTGACAGCAAACTTAAGTGATTCTCCTGCCTCAACATCCCAAGTAGCTGGGACTACAGGCACTCACCCAGCTATTTTTTGATTTTAGTTGTTTAGCTGGCCTAGGCTGGGTTTGAACCCACCACACTTGGTGTATGTGGCTGGCACCATAATCACTGTGTTTTGGGTGCCAAACCTAGGTGTTGTTTTTTTTTTTTTTTTTTGTAAAAAATTCCAGTTCATAAACAAGGAAGACATAAAAGAATGAGAAAATCACCATTCTGCAATTTCCAATCAAATGATCTAAGCAACATTTACTAACAGTAGCTAAAAGACATTTGTGAAAGGCTAATGAGAACTTTATTAATTAATTGTTCAAGCTGAGAATGTTGGAACCCACTAATTATTCTTATAACTAAAAGTAAGACAATCTGCTATTATGTGCCTCTGACAGGATTCAATACGACATATCCAGTATCCCTATGAAGTGTTCTTGTACCGAATCTAACAGTTTAAGGATATAAGAGAATAAAGAAATATGTCAAATGACAATAAAAGGAAGCAATTACACAAATAAGTTATGACCCTGCAAATGACCCTATTTCGTTGTTGTTTTTAAATAACTGCAGGTATAAAATTGGAGAGGGAGTTTTAATAAAATAAAATGATCCTATATGGATCCTGACTTAAATCAAGTAAGTATAAAAAGAGGAAAGAACTTTGAAGCAACTGGGAAATTTTTTATAATATTTGAATATTATATGATAATAAGGGATTACTATTCATTTACTAGATATGTCAATGGCATATCTAGTAATGGTTAGTTAATGGCATATGTCAATTGTTAGTTCCTTTTTCAAAGACTCTAATGAGTTAGATATCCATGCTGAACTTTTTAGTAGAAGACATGAGATAATGTCTGAGATTTGATTTAAAATGCTACAGAAAACAGAGGTGGAGCATGATGGTGGACAGGAAAAATGTTTAGCTCAGCTCTCCCGGAACAGCAGAGCAAGGGGGAGGACCAGAGCAACTAGGTCAGAGGCATGGTCTCTGAGGGAGAAAAACATTTGCTGCTTTGTTAACCTCTGGTTTGGAATGAGCTCAGGTGGAACACTCCCCAGTTTCTAATGAGCACCTGAAGTACTCAGGCTTCATCTCCCCCAGCCGGCTCATGGCAGAGCATGGTGGCCTCGCCCACAAGATACTGACTTCCGTCTGAGTCTGGTAGGCCCAAATCCCTGGTGCATTTGCTCATTGGAGGGAACTGGGCCACAGCCCCATGGGGTTACCAGTGCCTGGGTGTGATGGAGATGCAGGGAGGGGAATGAAGCACCAGCTCCCTTGGACTATTTTGCTGGGTGGGCCTTTCTGACTCCACAGACCACCAGAGTGAGTTACACTCAAGCTGCCAGTAGGCCCCACTGTCCAATTGCTGGAGACCTCTTGAATTCTCCCACTTGATCTGCATTTGTGTTGACCGGGACAATTGGTTTGGCACTCTTGACCTAGGTTGATCACCTTAGGACCCACCAAGGTTGTACCATGGTTGTGTTGTTGTGGGAGTGTGGGATTCTCCTCTTCCAGTTGTTGCCTGTTGTGGACAGGGTGTCTTAGCTGCTTACATATCTCTACAGCTGAGATTTCAACCAAAAGCCACTGACTGATTCACTACAATTGGACAGAGACTAGCTGAATACAGGACAGAGCCACCTAGCCCCATCACACCAAATAGGTACCCAGAGTTTCAGGCTGTAGTACTGAATGGGATCTTCGTAAAGCTCTAGTCCCAGTTCTTTGGTAAAGGGCTGGTTAATTACAACACCAGGAGCCCTCAATTCAATTTCACTTTACCAGCTTCTCTAGCTGAACAGTTAAAAATAATCATGGGCAGAATCAGTGGAAAAACTCTGGCAACATGAATAATCAGAGTAGATCAATTCCCCCAAGGAACAACAAGGGATGCAACAGAAGATCCCATTCATAAACAAATGGTTGAGATGTCAGAAATCAAATTCAGAATTTGGATCGCAAATAAGATTAATAGAATGGAGGTAAAGGTGGAAGTAGAAATTCAAGGAATAATTCAAAAGCTGTCTTAAGAATTCAATCAATTCAAAGACAAAATCACTAAAAATTTTGACACATTGAGGCAAGAACTTGCAGCCCTCAAAGGTCTGAGATATACAGTAGAATCCCTTAGTAACAGAATGGAGCAGTCAGAAGAAAGGATCTCTAACATTGAAGGCAAAGCTTTTAAACGCTCCCAAACAGTGAAAGAGGAAGAGAAGTGGAGAGCAAAAATGGATCATTCTCTGAGAGAATCATGGGACCACTCCAAAAGGGCAAACGTCCAGCTTATAGGAATCCATGAAGGAGAAGAGGATATTCCAAAAGGCACAGATACTCTACTCCAAGAGATAATTGAGGAGGACTTCCCAAACATGGCAAGAGATACTAAAATTCAGATAGCAGACAGTCTCAGAACCTAGCATGACTCAATCTAAATAAAACACCTTCTAAACACATTGTAATTAACTTCACCAAAGTTAATATGAAGGAGAAAATCCTGCAAGCAGCCAGATATAAGAAAATCATAACCTACAAGGGGAAGAATATTTGAATGACTGCAAATCTTTCTGCTGAAACTTTTCAAGCTAGAAGAGGATGGTCATCAACCTTCAATCTCCTAACACAAAACAACTTTTAGCCCAAGATCCTGTATCCAACTAAATTGAGTTTCATTTATGATGGAGAAGTCAAATACTTTAATGACATACACATGTTGAAGAAATTTGCCATAACTACACCAGCTCTTCAGGATATTCTCAGACCCATCCTCCATAATGACCAGCACAATGCTCTACTACTAAAGTAAACTCCCTCAGAAATTCTTGATCAAAATCTAACTTCCACAGTGGCAAAAGGATTAAAAATGTCCACTGGACTTTTGAAAAACTTGACACCCAAAATACTACCAGGCTTGTCAATATTCTAAATTAATGTGAATGGCTTAAATTGTCCTCTCAAGAGTCACAGGTTGACTGACTGGATACAAAAACTCAGGAAAGATATCTGCCATATACAAGAATCTCATCTTGCTTTAAAGGATAAATAGAGACTTAGGGTGAAGGTATGGACATGTGTAATCCAGGCAAACAAAAATCAGCAAAAAGCAGGGGTTGCAATTTTATTTGCAGATACATTAGGCTTTAAACCAACAAAAGTAAGAAAAGACAAGGATGGTCACTTCATATTTGTTAAGGGAAACATTCAACATGATGAGATTTCACTTATTAACATTTATGCGCCCAATCAAAATGCTCCCCAATTTATAAGGGAGACCCTAGCAGACATGAACAATTTGATATCTTCAAGCACCCTAATCGTTGGAAATTTTAACACTCCTTTGGCAGTGTTGGATAGACCCTCCAATAAGAAACTAAGCAAAGAAATTTTGGACTTAAACTTCACCATACAACAATTGAATTTAATAGACATCTACAGAACATTTCATCCTAACAAAACTGAATACACATTCTTATCATCAGCCCATGGAACATCCTCTAAAATTGATCACATCTTTTAGGTCACAAGTCTAAACTCAGCAAATTTAAAAGAAATTATTCCTTGTATTTTCTCAGATCATCACGGAATAAAAGTTGAACTCACCAATAACAGGAATCTGCATACTCATACAAAGATATGGAAACTAAATACCCATATGCTGAATGATAGCTGGGTCACAGATGAGATTAGAAAGGAAATTGCCAAATTTTTAGAACAAAACAATAATGAAGACACAAATTATCAGAACCTGTGGGATACTGCAAAGGCAGTCCTCAGAGGAAAATTTATAGCATTGCAAACCTTTCTCAAGAGGACAGAAAGAGAGGAAGTCAATAACTTAATGGTACATCTCAAGCAACTGGAAAAGGAAGAACATTATAACCCCTAACCCTGCAGAAGGAAAGGAATAACTAAAATTAGAGCAGAATTAAATGCAATCAAAAACAAAAGAATTATTCAAAAGATCAAAGAATCAATCAAAAAGTTGGTTTTTTGAAAAATTCAACAAAATTGATAAACCTTTGGCCAACCTAACCACAAATAGAAAATTAAAATCCCTAATATCATCAATCAGAAATGACAAAGGCAAAATAATAACAGACACCTTAGAAATTCAAAGAATCCTTAATGAATACTAAAAAAACTCTATTCTCAGAAATATGAAAATCTGAAAGAAATTGACCAATACTTGGAAGCATGCCACCTTCCTAGACTTAGCAAGAAAGAATTGGAAATGTTGAACAGACCTATATCAAGTACTGAAATAGAATCAACTGTACGAAATCTCCCAAAAAGGAAGAGTCAGGACCAGATGGCTTCACATCAGAATTCTACCAAACCTTTAAAGTGGAACTAGTACCTATATTACTTAACCTTTTCCAAAACATAGAAAAAGAAGGAATACTTCCCAACACATTCTATGAAGCAAATATCACCCTGATCCCTAAACCAGGAAAAGATCCAACAAGAAAAGAAAATTATAGACCAATATCGCTAATGAATATAGATGCAATTTAGGCAATCGAAGCAACACCAAAAATACATTACAAGGACCTGATCAAACTAAAAAGCTTCCACACAGCCAAGACCACAGTAAGTAAAGCAAGAAGACAGCCCTCAAAATGGAAGAGGATATTTGCAGGTTATGTTTCTGACAAAGTTTTGATAACCAGAATCCACAGAGAACTCAAAGTTAATAAGAAAAGAACAAGTAATCCCATTTCATTGTGGGCAAGGGACTTGAACAGAAGCTTCTCTGAAGAAGATAGGTACATGGCACAGACACATGAGAAAATGCTCATCATCCTTAATCATCAGAGAAATGCAAATCAAAACCACTTTGAAATATCATCAAACTCCAGTAAGAGTAGTCCACATAACAAAATTCCAAAACTATAGATGTTGGTGTGGTTGTGGAGAAAAGGGAACATTTCTGCACTGTTGGTGGAAATATAAGTTAATACGTTCCTTTTGGAAAGAAGTTTGGAGAATACTCAGGGATCTAAAAGTAGACCTACTGTTTGATCCTGCAATTCCTCTACTAGGTATGTATCCAAAAGACCAAAAATCCCTTGGCAACAAAGATATTTGCACCAGATTGTTCACTGCAGCTCAATTCATAATAGCCAAGTCATGGAAGAAGCCCAAGTGCCCATTGACCCATGAATGGATTAACAAATTGTGGAATATGTATACCATGGAATATTATGTAGCCTTAAGAAAAGATGGGGACTTTACCTCTTTTGTGTTTATGTGGATGGAGCTGGAACATATCCTACTTAGTAAAGTATCTCAAGAATGGAAGAAAAAGTATCTAATGTGCTCAGTACTATTATGAAACCAATTTACAATCACTCACATTTTCATATGAAGATAGATCACAACTATCAATTTATAGACCATCCACTATGTGCCAAACATTTAGTTCCAGGATGAAGGAGGGAGGAGAGGGGGAAGTTAGATGGAGGGAGGGTGAATGATGGGACCACAGCTATGGTGCATATTGCAAGGGTACATGTAGTATCTATTAAGTATAGAGTATAAATGTCTTAACACAGTAATCAAGTAAATGAGGTGAGGGATATATTAACTAGTGTGATGTAAGCATTCCAAGTTATATATGAAATCAGCACATTGTACCCCATAAATGCATTAATGTGTACATGATCTTTGTGTTTATGATTTAATAAAAAATAAATAAATAAAATGATACAGAAAACATCTATTGGATATTAAAGTCAAATATTGATAATTATTGAATCTGGTTAATAGGTATATGGTTATTTTAGGTTGTTCTATTTTTCTCTATGTTTGAAAATTTCCATAATAAAATGCTAAGTTGAAAAACTTAGTAAAACACAGAATCCAGAAGAAGCAATATCAAGGAATGTTAGAGAACAACAGAAAGCTCTGGGAATAGCAAACAGAAAGATGGTTCCCTATTAGGTAATCAGTACACAGAACCTCTGACACTGATGCCAGAGGGAAGTGTTGTTCATCTAAAACATAAACATTAAACAACTGCTGACCTGGGCTCTTAATTACGAAAAGGGCTCATAGAAATTGCCACGTATCAAATAAGACAAACAATACAGATTTTGGTAACACCTAGAATAGGGCAAGTTGACCCTGGACTTTTGAAGAAAAAAAGTCCAAATCACAAATCATCAAAGTCTCTTGGGCAAAGGGGTTAAAGATTTACAGCATTTCTCTTTTTGCTATTGTTCACAACCTGGAATGCAAAATATTTTATTTTTAAACTTATAAGATTTGAAAACAAGATAGACTAAGTTAAGCGATACAGTTTCTAAAGCTGAATGTGTTCATTTAGAGCTCAGTTTTTCTGTTTTGAAATACAAAAACAACTTCCTAAAACTCTAGGAGGTGAGGATGTTACTGTTTTGAAGATCTGTGATTAGGTGAACTGATCAACCTCAGTTGGTAACATCCCTTTTTTTCCTTGGTAAGAGTTTAAAAAGCTCTAGAATGGATTTATTTTTCCAGTCTGACCCTGCCAATTTCATTCCAAATATCTCCTGGGAGGCAGACTTCATGTACAGAACCTGTCTTCATCCTTCTCTCTCTCATACAACTCAGATCTATGTGGAGATGCTCACAGTGCTGTCCATTCACCAGCAGGAAAGAAGGCTTGGTTAGCTGCTACATGGTAAGTGCCTTCTAATTATTTTGATGAGTTCACTCATGTTGACAAGATAAGGTATAAGAAACTTGGTTTTATCCAGGATAAGAAGCTGATTCTCACCCTTCTTATCATTCTATTATCCTTGGGATTTTGGTAGTATACTGTTGTCAGATAAGTCAGACATCTTCTACTCTTTGTTCAAAGCTGCATTGCTACCTGAAGGTCTTCTCTGACAGCATGGTGTGGGCACTGGTTGAGGACCCAGAGGGTCCTGGAAGTTCCCACAACATTTGTTTGGGGAAAAAATAACTAGTTCAATTTATAGAACATCCGCTATGTGCCAAACACTTAATAGGAACTTGAAAAGCATAATAAAATATGCTTTTAAAAGCATAGAAGCATAATATTATGTATAAAGCACATAATAAATTATCTACAGTGAAAAATTATCTACTGATTTCAGAGCTTAAAATGTTCCTGATTAGTGGATCACCTGCAGAGTTCTAAGTTAAAAGTGCTCCCATGTATTGGTCCAGGTGGCTGGACCAGAACTTACAGAGTGCCTGCAGAAAAAGCCATGAAGAAAGTCTCATCTTTCAGAGGACATGGCTCATTCTGAATATGTACATCTTTCTGAGTATGTTGAATATCACACAGAAGCAACCTTTGAAAGACAGGGGTGTGTGGGAGGGAGGGCAAAGCAAAGAGACAAGGAGAGGGGACCAGGGAAAGAAAGGAAAGAGATGGGGAAAGAAGGAAGGAGGTAGAGAAAAAGGAAAAGAGAGAGAAGGAAGGGAGGGAGAAAGGAAATTCAGGGAGAAAATTTAACAGAGCATCTATGGGACATTTAGAAAGCCACAGCATTTCTGTGAGAACAGCACTGTATACCCGGAGTTATCCTCAATAGAGAAATCTTGGGAATACTTATGTCAGCCATGTTCCACCTCCTGGGCAGGGAGAGAGACTAAAAGTATATGTTTATTATATTGCAAAATTATTGGAAAACTCCCAGCAGGTTTTAAGTCCACTGGGTCATTTTAGGGCTCACATCCCTCCCCTGAAGATTCAAGAGAAGGATAAAGTTAAAAAGTAAGCTTTTAACTTTGACCTGTGTATGTGCCAAATCCAATGATTTCACAAAGGCTATAATATGGGGCTAAAATTGGGAAATCTAGAAACTCAATATTGTGTAAAGCTGAAAGTAAAGTTTTCACAGGGGAAGAAGGAACCATTTTTCTATTTCAAACCAGGTTAGTCTTACTCTTATAAACTGCTCAAGTAAAAGAACAATTGTTTAATTTCCCCAGAGGGTGGAAAGGGGGTCTTCTCTGGCAAAGAACTCATTGAAAGTATTTACCATTATGGGAAAATTTGAGGGAAAATATGCCTATCTTCTCAGGCTTTTCACAAGGGAAAAAGAAAAGAACGTACTTTTAGGAATGAGTGTGAGGTAGACAGTTGTGCACAAGGACACAAAAGAAGCATGTGTTTTGTGATGTATAGTGTTGCTGTGTCTGTAAGTGGTGTGGTGTGTCTGTGATGTGTGTGGTGCACTGTGTATGGTGTGTATATGCCTCTGGTTTGTGTATGTGGTGTGTGTAGTTTGTTACATATGTGTTGTGTATGTGTTATTGTAATGTGTTTGTATGCTTGGTTTGTATGTATGAGTGAAGAATATGGGTACAGAGCCTTATGGGGATTTGTGCTGTGTGTTTATATTGTATATATGTGTGTACATATATGTGTATATGTATGGGTGGTTTATGTGTGTGTGTGTGATAGGCATGGGTTAAGTTTGTATGTGTTTGTTTATGTGTATTTTAAAATAAATAGCAACTCCAGGAGAGGTTCCAAATGTGATTATTGGTACGACTTGATGCAAAATAATAACACCTACTTAGTCAATATGCATTGAACTGAGAGACCCTGGGAGGTTGACACCAATAAGCTCTCTCTATGGAGAGACAAAAGTGGGACCCCTCCTAATGATCCCCAGAGACTTTTTTTGAAATCTCAATCATGAGAAAATGCAGCACAAAAGACAGTTTCAAAGGGAGAATCAAGGTTAAAAAATGAAGAATTTAATTGTATGATTTAACTCTTTTTTTTTTTTTTTGAGATGGCATCTCACTTTATCACACTTGGTAGAGTGCCATGGCATCATAACTCACAGCAACCTCAGACTCTTAGGCTCAAGGCGTCCTCTTGCCTCAGCTTCCTGAGTAGCTGGGACTACAGGTGCCCACCATAATTCCTGGCTATATATATATATATATATATATTCTTTTAGAGACAGAGTCTTGCTTTTTCTCAGGCTGGTCTCAAACGCCTGAGTTTAAGTAATCCACCTGGCTCAGCCTCCCAGGGTGCTAGGATTACAGGCATGAGCCACTGTGCCTGGCCTTGTATTACTCACTGCACTTCTGTCTAGCCTTAACCTTATCACTGCTAAATATGACTGAATATGCCTAGTGAGTACTGTTTTTTGTACTCTGGGCCAGCAGTGATGCTTGGCTTTTTCCCAGATCACTCTGTCCCTAGTGCCTAGCACTTTTAACTCTATGCTCTGTCCTACATATGATAGCAGTTGACAAACTGCTTTTCAAAAATACTTTGCAAATCTAATCTTAGGATCTAGAAATCTTGTGGGCATTTAATATCATATAAACTGATGTGGTCAAATCCCAAGGTCTAGGTTGATGAGCGCCTGGTGGTGCTGAATTCTGATTGTAAAGAATTACCTGATTTGAGACTACTCTATTCTGATTCTTCTTCTTTGCTGAGCTTCCTGCCATAAAATGGGGCTTGGCAGCAGTGGCTGCTCCATCCTTGGATACTAAAGACACAGACAGGTGCATGTGGGTGTGATGTGTTCCTGATTAACCTGGTGATATGAATAAGCAGTAATTACCTTTCAGCTGTATTAAGATTCAGAAAAAGAAAATAATTTATTTTACTTATTTCTTTTCTGATGTTATTTTTTTCTTATTGTACTGCCAGGTTTCTGATCTATAGCAGTCTCTCCTTCCTTAAGAGCTTCTTTTAATATTTATTGTAAGGCAAGAATACTAGAAATAAATTCCCTCAAATTTTGTCAGTTTCATAAAGTTTTTTTCTTTCACTTTTGAGAGATAACCGGAAATAGAATTCTGGGCTGGTAGGGCTTTTTGTTTTCTGTAGCTTTCAGGCTTCCTGTACATTTTTAATCAATCAAAAATATAAAGGTGAAATATCAAAGAAAGCACATATGGGAGTTGAATGGCTACTGGTATGATGGCTGGAGCAAGTTCTGCTTTGATGCAGATTTTAAATCAGACAAAAGTACTGTATTTAGTCAGTTGCCTCCCAAAGTTTTGCTGACATCAATGTGCTTCACACTCACAGAGAACAGAAACCAAACCCTTCAGCAAGAAGAGAAGCAACTTCAGCCTTGTGTGCAAATGGATAACCAGCTCCCTCCTAAGAAAGGTAACACTTTATTCTCAGCTCCATTATATAGGTTTTCTCCTTCTTAAATATAACACTACAGATTCCATGTGAGAGAATTTTACCATGGAAATATGTAAGAGGTCTTAGGAAAGTAGGTGAAAAAATCACTTCTGCTATGGTTTTCCATCAGAAAAGCCCTAAATAAAGATTCCATGTATCTTTGTTGCTTACACTTTAATTTATTTCTATTCTTGTATATTTTTCTGTTTCTCACTTGGTGGAAATTACTAGAAAAAGTAGGCTGTTTTGGTTCCATCTAAAAGCGAAGGAGACAGATCCATAAAAGGAAGAGAGGCAACATGAATGTTCTTGAGTCACTGTATTCTTGGACATCAAAGCTGGATGTTTACTGAAAATTTTTTGAGAGAAACTATTTATTTTAAGGAGGGCAGGGTAAGTACAATAAGAAATTACTACAATTGGCTTAGAGTTGTGTCCATGTCATGAGGGACACAATCCCAGAAGAGGAGTTAGACAACAGAATATATAATTTTTCCACTTAGGTAAAGGTTAGCAGTCCACTACATTTTATATTTCTTCTTATATCAGTTTTGATATTTATTCTTTTGATTTTTTAAGTGTTCATTTCACCTGTGTTCAAATTTATATATACTACATATATACATATATACTACATATCCATAATTGACCACCTCCTTAAGTTGACCTAATTTTCATAGACCAGACACACATCACATGTACATATCAGTACAGAAGGCCTAGTTCTTTGTGTTGAATCACCTCTATATGTTTTCCAGTTTGTTCCAATCCCTTGGGTGGTCAATTTACAGAGGTTCTACTGTATATACATATTTGTATTCTATATATTATTGATTTCTGCCCTTATGCTTAGTATTTACTTCCTTTCAGACTCTTTGGGTTTGTTCCTTTGTTCTGTTTCCAAGTTTTGGGGTTCTTTCTTCTTTTCTGATAAATATATTTGGGGATGCACCTTTTGCTTTGTCCATGAGTTTGACATGCATTATATTTCCTGTTTCTCAGTCACGAGTACTTTAGAACCGCCCCCCTCCCCCCGTGGTTTCCTTTTTAACTCAAAACTTACTTAGACATATAATCTATGGTATTCCTGGAGCAATGCAGAGGATAAAAATGTATAAACTCAAAAAGTCACCCCTCAAAGACTAGAACAAGGAGCCCTTCCCTGCATGTGGTGAGGATTGCTTCCCCTTTGCCAGCCAGACTCTTTTCGGTCTCTTCCAGTGACTCTCACAATTTTTCTGTTAGCTTCCCAGGTCCATTTCCTTCCCTTGTGCATTTGAGAGTTGTATGGAGAAAAGTTTGGAACAAGCTACCTTCAGTATATGTATGTGTGTGCATGTGTGCATGTTCCATTATATAGGGTAAGGGTATTAGATAAATGTATAGTTTGAGATATTTTTTAGAGACAGTGAGGTTACGATGGATATCAAAGGAAGGCGTGGCTGATGATTAAACTTCTCAGGGCATACTTTCTTGCCCTTCTGCTCAGCTCTCAGGTTCATACAGGGAAAATTATTTTGGCAGTCTGCTGACAAGGTTGGCATTATTGATCCATTGATCCCTCAATGATCCATTATTTAGCATCTAAACAATTTGGGGAAAGGTCTCCTACTATCCTTTCAAATTGCTAGAATGTTAGTATTTAATTTATGTTGTCCTTGTCCCTGCAAGGCCAAAAATATCAAGATGAAAAGTTCATAGAGAAAAATCTGCTCTCACTGCTCAATTTATGTTGTGAGGACCCTGCCTTCAGTAAGCTATTGGCCTGAATATTTCTTCTTTCTTGATAGATCATCACCCATAATTTAAATAAAATGGTTTATTTTAAATATATTTTATCTAATAATATTCTTATCTGTTTATAATGAAACTTCAGCCCAGAAAACTAGTCAACTGTCAGACACTAATGCTTTTTTTTTTTTCATTTATCAGTGTATCTGAAAAGTATTCCATATTTTTTTAAATAGCAAGTGTGTTTTTAGTCAGTATTTTAAAAATACAGATTTTGTGGCAACTTATAAATTTCTACTATAACAACACATTGATGCTTTGAACCAAGAAAATAGTACAACCAAAAATTCATTTCCAAAAACATGCAGTGCCCTTACATTTATGCATAATTTTGCTTTTAAAAAAGATGATACTTACAATTAGGTATGTAATCACTTAGATACCTCCAAGTTCTATCTGTTAAAAATACAACCTTTTAGAAAATCCAATTTAATCATCTCATTCTTTTTTTCAGTAATTTTCTCCAAACAGTGATAGACATACTCTTTGATAGAGAGAATGCAGAAAACTGTTTTTGAGCATCCCCAAATCATATATCTATAATAAAGGTTTGGTTCCAAGGAGCCTAGCTCTAATTATGAAGTAGGTCCAGTTTAGAAAGTGGCAATGAGATGGTAACTAACAATTGTACTAGCCATTTTCAAAAATTAACAATTTTAGGTATCTTTGTTTTGGGTTTCTGTGGTTTAAGCACATCCAAAATTTCTTTATAGTCTACACTCATTCCCTTTGCCCAGTGACTATTTGATCTGAATTCTGACATTCAGGGCAATCTTTCTTTAAGTGTTTCACAGAACCACAACGTTTGCAACCACCATCACAGTCCTTTGGGATTATCAGGACAAGATCTAGACAGGTGTCCCATATCCCCATGAACAAAAAATTTTGCAAAAGGAAATTTCCCAATAGCTGGGTCTACTTTAGCCTTACACTTGGTTATTTCCTGCTCTGTGGATCCACACCAGTAACATATTCCAGTGCACATATCTTGATTTGCAAGGTCAGGTGGACAATCTGCAATTTCATGACCAGGTTTTCTACAATGGAAACATGTCATTGCATTTTTCTTTGCTGCTTGGCTTTTTTAATTGTCTTCCTTCCCATTGATTGTCTTTCTTTAAAGCAACTGTAATTTCTTCCCTTACTTCCTGAATGTCTGATGCTATACTCTTCCCATTGTGAATCATCTGTGAGTTCTGTCTTAGGTATTCCATGAATCCATTCACATCATCATTTCAGTATTCTTTTTTCTTTTTGTTCTTTTTATGTTTTGCTTGGGGTGCATCATTTTTAAGGGATAGTCTATTGGTTCCAACTTGTTTGCGCTTTCGTAGTTTTTGGCTTGTTCCCTCAAAGGACTGCTTCTTCACGTCCTCCATGATGTTACAGACAAGGGTCTCTTATTATGTGGGGTAGTAATGCGTGCCCACTGAGTCATAGTTTCATCAGATGTACCTTAGCAATCACACATGGATCCTCCAGAGCAGCTGAGTTTGTGAGCCAAGTATTCCATATTTTTACCTAGAAAGTTTCCTCAGCATTTTTTAGAACTGCAACTAACTTTTGTACAGATGGATATTTTATAATACCTTTAACTGGTCACTGACTAAAAGACATCTGATTTGTTTAAAATCTTCTACTTCTTTAAATAACTTTATAAGAATGTTACCTAATGATATAAAATTCAATTCAATGGGATTGTATTAAAATATTTATGCATGTAATAAAATAGCCCCAAATATATAAAGCAAAATAATCTCATAAAAATCATAAATAAAGATACAAAAATCACAAATAAAATGTTAACAAAACAAATCTATGAATTCATAAAAACATTTTTAAAAGCCACTAAAATGTTCATATTCTACTTATATGAACATTTTAACACAATAACTAAGAAAATGACATGAAGGCTATGTTAACCAGTTTGATGGAAGTGTTTTGGACTGTTTGTGAAAACACCACACTGTACCCCAGAAGTGCATTAATGTACACAGTTACTATTCAATTAAAAAAAAAGGAAAAAAAAAAGATTTACAAATTGTAAAAAAAACAAAAAAGAAATATCTTTAACAATAAAACCAGTGGTAAAAACAAAAAAAACAAAACAAAACAAAAAAAAAAGCCACTAAAACTAAGTCAGGTTAGTTAGGTTAGCCACTAAAACTAAGTCAGAACAAAAGAAGAGTTTAACTCATTCAACATTAATTAAAAGAGGAAAACTATATGATTACCTCAATAGATATAAAAATCTCTTTACAAAATTAATATTTTTTCACAATAAAAATTCTTAGTTAACTATGGATGTATGGTAGACGGAATTCTAAGATGGCTCTCAAAATTGCCAGTCTCTATTATATTCTTGGTGGAACCATAAAAACAGAAGATAGAACCAAGAGCCCAGAGGGTAGAGTCACAAGGATTATCGCCAGGTCTCACAAAAAAAATCCATCATTTGTCTGGCTGAACTTCAAAATTTCATGGATCAATGACTATTTTTTTCCTTCATTTTCCCATTTTTGGAGCTAGAACGTCTATAACTTCATCCTATGCCTATTCCACCATTATATGGTGAAAGTGCTAAGGGCATGTAGTCTGTCTGTTTATTATTACAAGTCCACAGAGAGAATTTGTGCCCGAGGATGGATTACTTTAAGAGCCTCGTCCACAGCTGATTTAGATGATGAGATTTTGGACTTTGTGCTAATGAGATTTTGATGACCTTTTGGACTTGAATTGATCCTGTAATAAGATAAGAGAGTTAGAAACCTTGGGATAGTCTGAATGTGTTTTGTGAGTGGGATGAACATCAATCTTTAGAGACTGAAGGGTGGACTATGGTAAGCAGAATCCTAAGATCATCCCTGAAATTCCTGGCCCTGGAGGTGTACACACCTTCTCCTAGTTATTTAAACAAAAGCTAAGCTAGATGCTGTGTGCTGCTTGAAGGGGTTTTGCAGATGTCATTATGGTCCCAAGTTAGTTGATTTTATTTATTTATTTATTTATTTTGAGACAGAGTCATACTATGTTGTGACTCAAACTCTTGGGCTTAAGTGATTCTCTTGCCTCAGCCTCCCAAGTAGCTAGGACTAGAGGCATCTGCCACAATGCCCGGCTATTTTGTTGTTGTTGCAGTTGTCATTGTTGTTTAGCTGACCCGGGCTGGGTTTGAACCTGCCACCCTCAGTGCATGTGGCCAGTGCTATAACCACTGTGCTACCAGTACCAAGCCAATCATTTGATTTTAAATATGAAAATTATGGAGGTAGGACTTATCTAATCACATGAGTTCTTGAAATCTGATTCTAGAGGTCAGAGACAGAGAGAGGAGTTAGATTCAAAGTGTGAGAGAGATTTAAGATAGATTCCCATTACTGACTTTGGAGACGAAAGAAGCCATATAGATCAACTTTGCCTGCTTTTGAACTTCATCAAGACAAATTCTGGTAGCATATACTCTTTGGTGTCTAGCTTCTTTAACCGAGTATATTTTTGTTGAAATTCATCCTTCAGATCATTGACTGCATCCATGGTTCCTTCCTTTTCATTTCTATGTAATATGCATTGTATTAATATTCCACAATATGTTCATCTTTTCTAAACATTATGCTACTTTGAATAAAGCTGCTATAAATATTTCTGTACATGTCTATTAGTCAACATATATTTATATTTCTCTTGAAAAATTCCATTTATTGAAAAGAACTTTACTTTCCTGCATTCAATTGCATTAGTACATTACTCAAAACATTTGTTCAAAACATTTGACCATGTGTATCTGTCTCTAGACTCCCTACTTTCTTCCATTAAAATGCTACACTGATTACTCTCAGTTCATATTATCTCAACAAATTATTGTATTTTTTGAAATGTGGTTTTTCTCTGCAATATGGACATATGGATTTCTCAACCAGAGCATTCTTGTAAGTTTAGAAAATTAAGCAATTTTTTTGAAAGATGATATCTTTGTTTTTATTAAAGGGACTTACTTTCCAAAGTAGCCCAGGGTATTTATAAAAGGTTCCTTTAAAATAGATATGAGCCAAAGTACTTGGAAGACTGACTTAATTTTCTGGGACATTCTAGTTGGGATTATGTTCTGGGGGCATAGAATTATTCTATCACTCATACATCTTTCTATTATATTATAAATTCTCAGAGGTCATTAAGTATTAAATTAATATCTAGGGCTCCAAATTTCTGTATAGCTCTGCTGAAGGTATTTTTTTTTTTTAATCTCAGCTGTGTTAACAACTAAGGCTTTCTGTTCTGCTTTCTCCTTCCAGATTTTTGTTCCTTTCGCTATGGATTGGCTCTCTTCCTACACTGCTGTAATGTTTTAATAACAGCACAGCGCACATGCCTGAACCTCACCATAGTAGCCATGGTGAACAGCACAGATCCACATGGCTTGACCAACGCATCCACAGAGAATCTCCAGGATAATACAAAAGTATGTATTTCCCATAGTCAAAAGTAAAGTATTGTCCATAGTCAAAAGTTTAAAATCTGTCTTCCTAGCTAATTTGTGTAGAAATTGAATATCATTGATATGACAATAATAATTAGAAAAATCAGCTCAAGTCCTCATCTAACTTGCCAGTAATGACCTAAAAAAATATGTCCCATGATGAAAATATATCTCAATATTTCTGAATGGCTTGTGTTAATCCTTATATGTGAAGAAAAATAAAACCCGGAAGTTAGACCTTCTTTATAAACAAGAAGTTTGGACAAGAAAAATAAGGGAAAACTTTTAAACCAGAAGTAGAAGGTGCAGATATATTCTATATTTTCTTTATCTTTTTTGAACATACAGTATACTTAAACATTTCATCCCTGGAAGCTAAGATAGAGAAAAAATAAAAAGGGTGTAAAGAATATTTTTTTACTATATTCTACATTTTTTATAGATACATAAGCAAGTATGAACTTTAGAAATAATTTACCCCACTTTACATTAAAGATGCAATATACTATACATTTATTTGTTAAAGTAATAATCAGAATGAGGCTTAGATATGACACCTATTCATTTGTAGGAATTCCTAGACAGAGAATTTATAATAACTGCCATTAACATTTTAAGGACGCTAATGGAAAAAGCTGGCAATACAAGACAGATAATGTCAGTAAAGACAAGAAAACTATACATAGATACATATACATATGTATAAAAGAAGTACTAGAAATCAAGGAAACCAAAATAGAAATAAAAAATGCTTTTGATGGGCTCATTGGTAAAATCAACCCAGCTGAGAAAGGAATCAGTGGAAGTGAAGATAGATCATCAGACAGCAGATGAATGAAAAAAATGAAACTTACAGAAAAAGATTATGAAAAAGACACAATATTTTAGAAAGGCTAGTAAAATAACAAGGAGAATAAGGACTGTCATAGAGATACCTCACCACAGTAAGGGACACCAAATATAGAAAAGGAAAGAAAGAGGCTGAATGAGGAATATTCTGTTGTCAAGTTTCCCTCTATCATTGCTGTCAAGGAGAATGTGTCATTATTCTATTTAAAGTTTACTGATTTGAGAGTTAGAAATTTTACATAACTTTAAAATAGACATTCTTTCATTATTAACAGGATTACGCATTTTTATATTTCTGTGACCTATGCTTATTAATCATTTCAATTTTTTCTCTCATAAATGATATATTGATACCCTTGGTCCATTTTACCTATAGAGGTATTATATATTTCTTATTCATTTATATGACCCATGCAAATATATATATTTATTCCTACGATTTATATGTAGGGTATTTTACATATGAAATACTTTAATGACAACTAGTTACTACATTGAATAGGGCAATATAAACTAATGGTTGTTTGTTTGTTTGTTTGTTGGTGTATGTAGATTCACTCTGAACTCAGGCACTTTTCTTGTTTTTTTAATGAGGAACAAAATTTCAAGTTGTATTACAACCAGAAAAGGAATACATTAAAAAATTAAAAATTCACACTCTGGGATCTAATTTCTTAAAAAGAGGATTCAGAGCATCAAATCCAATCAGAAATCCCCAGGGCAATAGAAGCTACTTGTCTTTCTATAAGAGGATAGATGCTTTAGTCTTTCCATGGGGGAATCACTCTCCTAGGACTATTGTGCCACTCAGCAGTCCCAGGAGAGGTAGGGAGGAGAAGGAATATAAAATCAAAGCCTATGGGAAAACAGTGAGGTTTTCCTGAACAACTTATAGCAAGGCAGAATGGTCTACCTTCATAAACCACCCACTGCAAACTCCAAATATGCACATCCAAAACTAGAAGTAGAAGGAAAGAACTCCCAAGAGACTCAAGGAGACAAAGGATGGTGACATAGAACGGCAGACGTGCTTATCAATATTTCACATCTTCCTAACACTGGATGTCTAAAAGGTGTCTGTTCAAAATTTTATAGAAAACATATCTAAAAAGAGGTCTGTAGTCATCCTAAAAATAAATGGTCACTCTTTAGATAAGAATGAACAGATATTATCAGATATCAACACTTGATGTATCTTTAATATAAGTTTTTAAAATGGCCTGGCAGAGAAAAAAAGAAGGAAAGGAAGGCAAGAGGACAAAAGGGAAGGAGTGGGGGAGGGAGAGAAGAAAAGAATTAGAAAGGCAAGAAAACTAGAACATATTTATAAGCCCTTGTTTATCTAACCCAGCAGTCAGTCAAAACGTATCTGCAAAGGAAAAGTGTAATTCTTTTCTAAGAACATTCTGAAAATCAACTTTAAACTCTAAATATAAGAAACCTCAATCTAAGAACAAATATTGTAATCTCATTGGACTTAAAAACAAAGACTACCGAGACTGGGTATACAAAGGGGTCAATACTCTTCAGAGGTCATTTTTGGTACTGTCTGATAAAATACTGTGATCAGGCCTAATTCACCAAGTGGAAGCAAAAGTGCCTCTATTACTTAGTATGGACCTACTTTGGGAGGAGACAAAATCATCAGAGTATCTCAAAGGTATAAAAGAGCTTTGTTAGTGACAAGATGCAAGCCAGGAGGAACAACAGAAGAGCAGATCTGGTTATTGAGGGCTCCATTCTGATATGGAGGGTTTAAAAGTAAAGAAATGGGAAGACATTCTTTCCAAAGCAAAGAAAGGAGACAGACTTTAAAACAATGTCAAAAGGCAATGCAAACAGAGTTGCATAAACCATGCTGTGCCTAGGGCAAACATTTCAAGGTAAAAAACAAAGCAGCTGTTTCTGCTTATTATTGTCCCTGAGACTTTAATCCAACTCTAGTGAGTTCTTTCTTTTCACATTTTGCTATGGAGAGGGAAAAGAAAAATTTCAAGATTTTGAGTGATCTGATCATGTGCACAGCTAGAGTTGAACAAATGTCTGCTGTCTCACCTGATATAGATGAAGTGAATATTGATTTCCCTGGTGCTTCCTGTGATTTAAAAACAAAAACAACCTGGGCAGAACATTCTGCTTCACCCTCTGGGTAACCCTCTATCTCTCATTGGAAAAGATAGGGAACTTTCCTGACTGCCTGGCTACTATCTTAATGTGCTGAGGGACAGAGCAAGATGGTGAACTTGAGACATCTTCTTTGCAGCCACTGGTGGTGAAATAAGGGAGAAAGGTCTCTAGCCACCCCTGACTTGGAGCCCCTGCCCAGAAACATCTCTTCAGGTGCATAGAAAGGCAGCAGGAGACTCCAGGATCCAATGAAAAGGTTGGGAGCAGTGGAAAACTTCCAAGGAAGGCTAGTGTTTGCATACTGGCAGAGGCCAGCGAAGTTTGGGGGCAGTTTTCAGACAGAAAAGACCTCGCCTATAGGCTTTTTTATTTTTTTATTTTTATTTTTTGACCTGGGCACATTTGCTGGAGTTACTTTAGGAGAGCTGGGGTGAGTGAGTGATCTTGAATAGTGCCCAGGGGCTGGGACTGAGTCACTAAGTGAAGTGATGCTCTTGTGTTCAGCTGCTGGCCAGGTGCAGGCATTGTGGGAGATGTATGCCAGAGGACAGGGTCCTTGTGTGAGGCTGGTTCAGGAACACCTACAGAACAGGGCAACCACCGTGGGGAGACTTGAGTAAAACATCTTTCCAAGAAAAAGCCACTGTGTGGCCAAGGGACAGTGGAAGGATTGAAGCATGTCTATTAAGTAGGCTGACAAGAGATTCAGTCTCCCAACCCTCCGGGGATTGAGGGCAAAGAAATCAAGAATATGGCACAAGGTCTCCTCAGCAAGATAGTGGCTTCCTGCCCACATCTTATACAGCTGTATGAGTGTCATGATTAGCATCTCATACCCCAGAATGTCACCTGTTGTCCAGGCAACATGTGGCATTATATATATATTTTTTTCTTTGTGTTTTTCAATCTTTCCCCCTAAATGTTTCTTTTTTTCTTAATTTGTAATTTTTCATTGTTCCATTCTTCAACCATAAGGGTTCCATTTTTGCTACAGTTTTTCTGCTCCTAGTATTCTTGTTTTTCCCCCTTTTTTCTTTAGGTTTTATGTTTGTTTGTTTCATTTTGTTGTATTTTTATTTTTTCCATTTTTATTTTCTTCAATAATAAGAGCTCCATTTTTGCTATGGTTTTTCTATCCCTTTTATTCTTTCCTTCCTTTCCTTTTCTTTCCCTTTTTCCTTTTTGTAAAGATTTTTCTACTTTTCTTATATTTCCCACATAAATTTCTCAAATAACAACTAAGATATGCCTCCCTTTTCTTACATCTTATATAATTTTATTTTCAACTTTCTTTATATACTTTTATTATTATTTTGTCTTTTTTCCTGATTTCTTTTTTTTCCTTTATTTTTGTTTTTTTTTTATTAAGTCATATATACATAGATCATGAATACATTTATGCCTTTGTGGGATTTGATTATTTATACAAATTGGAGTTCTTTCAAACTACTAATTAACATAGTTTTCACCTCATTTACTTAATCACACTGTTAAGACATTTGTGTTCAATACTTGATAAATTTGACTTATACCCTTGCAATATGCTCCATAGGTGTTGTCCCACCATTAACCTTCCCTCTATTGAATCACTCCTCTCCCTTCCTTCCTTCATCCTGGGCTAGTGTTGTGATTCATCTCTCATATGAACGTGTGAGTGATCATAAATTGGTTTTATAGTAGTACTGAGTACTTTGGATATTTTTTTTTTCCATTCCTGAGATACGTTACTAAGAAGAATATTTCCCAGCTCCATCCATGTAAACATAAAAGATAAAAAGTCTCCATCTTTTTTAATGCTGTGTAGTATTTCATGGTATATATATACCAAAATTTATTAATCTATTCATGGGTCAATGGGCACTTGGGCTTCTTCCAAGACTTGGCAATTATGAATTGAGCTGCAATGAACAATCTGGTGCAAATATCTTTGTTGCCAAGTGACTTTTTGCAGGATCAAATGGCAGGTCTACATTTAGATCCCTGAGTGTTCTCCAAACTTCTTTCCAAAAGGAATGTACTAGCTTGCATTTCTACCAGCAGTGCAGAAGTGTTCCCTTTTCTCCACATCTACAACAACATCTATAGTTTTGGGATTTTATGATGTGGGCTAATCTTACTGGAGTTAGATGATATCTCAAAGTGGTTTTGGTTTGCATTTCTCTGATGATTAAAGATGATGAGCATTTTTTCATGTGTCTATAGGCCATGCACCTGTCTTTTTCAGAGAAGCTTCTGTTCATGTCTCTTGCCCACAATGAAATGGGATCACTTGTTCTTTTCTTATTAATAAGTTTGAGATCTCTGTGGATTCTGGTTATTAGACCTTTGTCAGAAATATAACCTGCAAAAATTCTCTCCCATTCTGAGGGCTATCTACTTGCTTTACTTATTGTGTTCTTGGTAGTGCAGAATCTTTTAGTTTGATCAGATCCCAGTAATGTAGTTTTGATGTTGCTTCAATTGCCTGGGGAGTCCTCCTCATAAAGTATTCTCCCAGGCCAATTTTTTCAAGTGTTTCCCCTGCACTCTCTCCAAGAATTTGTATAGTTTCATGTCTTCTATTTCTTTTTTTTTTTTAATTGAATGGTAACTATGTACATTAATGCACTTCTGGGGTACAGTGAGTTTCATGTCTTAAGTTTAAGTTCTTTAACTAGTGAGAGTCAATTTTTGTTAGAGGAGAAAGGTGTGGGTCCAGTTTCAGTCTTCTACCAGTTGCCAGCCAATTCACCCATCACATTCTATGAAGTGAACATTACCCAGATCTCCAAACAAGGAAAAGACCCAACAAGAAAAGAAAACTACAGACCAACATCTCTAATGAATATTGATGGAAGAAAGACCCAACAAGAAAAGAAAACTATAGACCAACATCTCTAGTGAATATTGATGCAAAATTAAGATCCTAGCAAACAGAATCCAGCAACACATCAAACAAATTATGCATCATGACCAGGTGGGTTTCATCCCAGGATCCCAAACATGGTTCAATACATGTAAATCCATAAATATAATACATCACATAAACAAAATAAAAAACAAAAACCATGTGATTCTCTCAATTGATACAGAAAAAGCTTTTGAAAATATCCAGCATCCTTTCTTGATCAGAACACTTGAAAAAATGGGTATAGAAGGAACACCTCTTAAACTGGTAGAGGCCATCCACAGCAAACCCACAGCCATATCGAACTGAATGGAGTAAAATTGAAATCATCTCCACTCAGATCAGGAACCAGCCAAGGTTGCCCACTGTCTCCACCACCCCCCAACATTGTAATGGAAGTCTCAGCTATCACAATCAGGCAAGAGAAGGCAATCAAGGGCATCCAAATAGGGTCAGAGGAGATCAAACTCTCACTCCTCGCTGATGATATGACTGTACACCTGAAAAACCCCAGAGACTCAACTACAAACCTCATAAGACAGATCTATCCTGCAGGGCTTCCACTGCCTGAGTTAATACTGGAGGTATATGGCATGATTCTTGTGTTAATATTCTGCATTCACCTTGTCATTGTTCAGCCTCATCTCCACACAGCTTGTAGAAGGGCATGTTGTTGGATGGTGTCAAAGTCTCACCTGTCCCATTGCTGAGGCCTTTGGCAGTCCCAGGGTTTGGCACTGCCACCACTTCCCCAGTGCCCTCAGCCATAGCCAAGCACATCCTGACCGCTTCAGCTTGAGGTACCACCACGACTTCCCATAGGCACCACAGCAACTGAAAGTCCTGGTTTCTTTTATTCTTTGTCAATCATATTACATTTACAGGACAGAGTCTCACTCTTATACCTGGGCTGAGATGCCACAGCATTGACCTGACTCAGGAAACTTTGATCCCCTGGTCAAGGGGTCCTTCTAGCTTGGGCCTTTGGAAGGATGCTATTGGTAGGTCCCCACTGCCACATACTGCTGGAGCTTTTTCTTCTCCATTTGGTGGATGTGAGGTCTTGTTTTTGAATTAGCTGGTAAGAAGCTCCTAACCTTGAGGAACCCAGCTCCACAGAGGGTGGGAATTTGAGGTGTGGGTCAGGACATACTGCCAAACACTATCACTCCTATATCTCTCTGCTCTTTTCTTCTTGTCAATCTTTTTTTTTTACTTTTTACTGCCCCTTTTCTTTATCTTTTCTCTCTTTCTTATGTTATCTCCCTTTTTACTCTTCACTCTTCTCTTTCTTTTGGTCTATGCCAAAAAGACACTTCAACACCTAAGCACAGAGAGAAGGTAATTTAAAGGGAAGGAGGAAATGAAAGGGAAAAGTAGAGGAAGGAAGCATACAAGAAAAAAACACTCAAGAGGGAGAATCAACAGAAAATTCCTGGCAATAACAACAAAAACAGAACAGAGCACACCCCTACCATGGGACCATGAGGTAGCTACCTCAGAGGATTCCTATAAGGAAATGATAGAAATGACAGAGAGTGAATTTAAAAATATGGATGATAAAAGCAATGAAGGAAATTGCTGAAGAAGTGAAAAATAATGAAAAGGAAATCCAAAAAGAGAACCAAATAAAGGATCAAAGATATGAAGAATATAGAAAGGATATAGCAGAAATTAAAGAACTTCAGGAGACAATCAGAGAATTTAAAGATGCAATAGAAAGTATCAATAACATATTAGACTATGGAGAAGAAAGAATATTAGAGCTAAAGAATAAAGCTCTTGAGCTCACATAGGCAGTGAAAGAGACAGAAAAGAAAAAAGAGGTAGTAGAAGATTCAGTCAGACAATTAGGGGAATTCATGAAGCAATTATAGGCATCCATGAAGAGGAAACACAACACCCCAGAAGGATGAAAGCCCTACTAGAGAACATCATAAATGAAAATTTTCTAAGTATCATCAAAGATTCCAACACAATCCTTTCAGAAGGATATTTAAACAGAGGCTGTCTCAAAACAGAGTTTCTCCAAGATATATTATAATGAATCTGTTCAAAATCAAGACAAAAGAGAAAATTCTGCAAGCAACTAGGAGTAAGCACCTATTGGCCTACAGGGGTAGATCCATCAGGGTGACATCAGATTTCTCAACTAAAACTTTTCAAGCCAGATAAGAATGTTCATTTACCTTTAACTGTCTTAAACAAAATAATTTTCAGCCCAAAATTCTATAACCTGTTAACTGAGTTTTAAAATTGAAGGAGAAATCAGATCTTTTACTAATATGCAAACATTGAGGAAATCTGCAACAAGACCAGCTTTACAGACCAGCTCTATAGCTCTACTTAGACCTATTCTCCACCCTGACCATCACAATGATCCACCAGCAAAGCAAACACCCATAAACTAAAGAAAAAACCTAGCATCCACAATGACACAAAGAATAAAACTAAGCAATGGACTTTCACAAAATAAGATAAAAAGAACTCCACCACACTTATCAATTCTCTGAATAAATGTTAATGGCTTGAATTCCCCACTGAAGAGGCATAGGCTGGCTGATTGCATAAAAAAGCACAAGCCATCCATATGCTATCTCCAGGAAACACACCTGGCCTCAAAGGATAAAACAAGACTCAGGGTGAAGGGATGGAAAACAACATTTTAGGCAAATGGAAATAAGAAGAAAGGAGGGGTAACAATCTTATTTTCAGATACAAGTGAATTTAAAACAACTAAAATCAAAAGAGAGAAAGAAAGATATTTCATCCTGGTTAAGGGCATAATACAAGAGGACATTTCAATTCTGAATGTTTATGCATCCAACATAAATGCTCCCAGATTTATGAAACAGACGTTAATTGGTCTGAGGAATATGATGTCCTATAACACCATAATAGCTGGAGACTTTAGCATCCCTCTTACAGAACTAGACAGATCCTCTAAACAGAAACTAAACAAAGATACAAGGGACTTAAATGCAACCCTAGAACAAATGTGTTTAAGAGACATATATAGAACACATTGTCCCAAAGATAGGGAATATATGTTCTTCTCATCACCCCATGGAACATTCTTCAAATAGACCCTCAATGAAATCTAAACACAAATCAAACCTCAATAAAATTAAAAGAATTGAAATTATGCCTTCTATCTTTTCAGACAAAAAGACAGTAAAGATGGAACTCAATGCCAAGAAAACTTTTCAACCTCACACAAAGGCATGGAAACTAAACAACTTTATGCAGAATGACAATTGAGTCAAGGAAGAGATAATGGAGAAAATTATTAACTTCCTCTAACATAACAACAATAAAGACACAAGCTACCAAAACCTGTGGGACCCAGCAAAAACAGTCCTATGAGGGAAATTTATCACATTAGATGCCTATATCTGAAAAACAGAAAGAGAGCACATTGAAACCAAATGAATCATTTTAAAGAAATGGAAAAGTAAGAGCAATCCAATTCCAAACCTAGCAGAAGAAAAGAAATAATTAAACTTAATCAGAAGTAGATAAAAATGAAAACAAAAGAATCATTCAGAGAATTAATGAAACAAAAAGTCAGTTCTCAAAAAAGATTTTTAAAAAATCAGTAAGCCATTGGCCAGATTAACTAGACAGAAAAGTAAAATCTTTAATGACTTCAATCAGAATGAAATGGGAGAAATAAAAACTGATACCACAGAGATACAAGAGATTATTTCCAACTACTACAAGAAACTCCATGCCCAGAAATTTGACAATGTGTAGGAAATGGAATCACACTATCTCCCTAGACTTAACCAGGAAGAAATAGATTTCTTGAACTGACCAATATCAAGCACTGAGATCAAAGAAACAATGAAAAAGCTTCCAACAAAAAAAGCCTAGGACCAGATGGCTTCACACTTGAATTCGATCAAACCTTCAAAAGTTGAGCTTGTACCTATACTGAAAAGCTGTTCTAAAACACTGAGAAGGAAGGAACCTTCCCCAGCATGTTCTATGAAGTAAACATCACCCTCTTCCAAAACCAGGTAAATCTAAACTATAAAAGGAGAACTTCACTAATGAATACTGATGCAAGAATACTGAATAAAATCTTAGCTAATAGATTGCAACTATACATTAAAAAGGGATGAGGGGGTAAGATTGGTTTAACATACATAAGTCCATAAATGCAATACACCATATCAATAGAAGCTTTTAAAAGGCCATATGATCCTCTCAGTGGATGCCAAAAAAGCTTTTGATAAAATTTAGCATCTTTTTCTAAGAACACTTAAGAAAATAGACATTGGTAGCTCATCTATTAAGCTGATTGAAGCCATCTATGATGAACCCACAGCTAATATTTTGCTGAATGGAGTAAAACTGAAACCTTTTCCAATTACCAGAGAAGGATGTCCACTATTGCCACCACTATTCAACATAATTCTGGAAGTTCTAGCCAATGCAATCAGGCAAGAGAAGGATATAAAGGCCATCCAAATAGGGACAGAGGAGATCAAACTCTCACTCTTTACCAATGATATGATCTTATACTTAGAAACCCCCCAGAAACTCAACCACAAGACTCCTGGAAGTGATCAGGTAATATAGTAATGTCTCAGAGTATAAAGTTAATGTCCAAAAATCAGTAGCCTTTATATATGCCAATAACAGACAAGATGAGAAGCAAATCAGGGACATAATTCCCTTCATAGTAGCTTCAAAGATGAAATACTTAGGAACACACCTAACAAAAGAGTGAAGGATCTCTTAAAAAGAATTATGAAACCCTTAGAAAAGAAATAGCAGAAGACATTAACAAATAGAAGAACATATCACACTCTTTGCTGGGAAGAATCAACATTGTCAAAATGTCTGTTCTACCCAAAGCAATCTACAGATTCAATGCAATCCCCATTGAAATACCAACACTGTACTTTGAAGAACTGGAAAAAATAGAACTTCATTTTGTATGGAACCAGAAAAGAACCCTTTATAGCCAAGGCTATTATTAGTAACAAAAACAAAGCCAGAGGCATTATTCTACCAGACTTTAGGTTATATTACAAATCCACAGTAATCAAAACAGCATGGCATTGGCACAACTATAGAGAGATAGACATATGGAACTGAATAGAAAACCAAGAGATGAAACTAGTCTCTTATTCCCATCTGATATTTCATAAAGAAAACAAAAGCATACAGTAGGGGGAAAAAAATCCCTAGTTAACAAATTGTGCTGGTAGAACTGGATAACCTCATGTAAAAGATTGAAACTGAACCCACACCTTTCAGCACTTACAAAAATTGACTCAAGGTAGATAAAAGATTTAAATTTAATACATGAAATGATAAAAATCTTAGAAGAAAGTGTGGGGAAAGCTCCTGATGATGTCAGCCTGGGATAAGATTTTGTGATAAAGACTTCAGTGGCAATTGCAACAACAAAAATAAACAAATGAGACTTAATTAAGCTTTAACACTTCTGCATAGCTAAGGACACAACAAGTAAAGCAAAAAGACAATCTCCAGAATCAGAAAAGATGTTTGCATTTTATAAATCTGGCAAAGAGTTGATAACTAGAATCTACAGAGAACTAAATCAATCAATAAAAAATCCCCCAACAACCCCATCTACCACTGGGCAAGAGATATGAACAGAACCTTCTCTGAGGAAGACAGACAAATGGCTGACAAACATTTGCAAAAATGCTTATCATCTTTGGTCATTAGAGAATTGCAAATCAAAACCACACTGAGATATCACCTAACCCCAGTGAGAACAGCCCGCATCACAAAGTCTCAAAGCTGCAGATGCTGGTGTGGATGTGGAGAAAAGGGAACACCATTAGTGTTCTCTTACACCATTGGCGGGATTGCAAACTAATACCATCTCTTTGGAAGAATGGATGGGGAATCCTCAATGAACTCAAATTAGACCTCCCACTTGATCTTGCAATCTCACTTCTAAGCATGTACCCAGAAGACAAAAAATCATTTTATCATAAAGATGTTTGCACTAGATTATTTATTACAGCTCAATTTACAATTGCCAGAATGTAGAAACAACCTAAACGCCTACCATCCCAGGAGTGGATTAACAAAACTGTGGTATATGTACACCATGGAATACTATCCAGCCATTAAAAAGATGGAGACTTTACATCTTTTGTATTAACCTGGATGGAGCTGAAACACATTCTTCTTAGTAAAGTATCATAAGAATGGAGAAGCAAAAAGCCAATGTACTCAATAATAATATGAAGCCAGTAGATGATCTAATGTATACCCACATAAGAGAAAAACTCAAATCAATACAAAGTGGAGGGGCAGGAGAATGAGGGAGCAGCGAGGGGGAAGGGAAGAGGTGTGCACTTAATGGGCACAATTTTAGGGTGTATGGCATACTTCTTGGGGGTGGGACACAATTATAAAAAGGACTCTACCTAACAAAGTGAACATTATTACCTAATTCTCAAATAACCCTGAAACAATAATAAAAAATAATTTTAAACATTTCAAAAAAAAGAATGCGCCTCACTGGTTTTTATTCACTATCCTCTGAATGGCACTCCTCCAGATCTCTCCATGTAAGTCCTTTTCCATCCAAAGGAGATTTTACCATCCAGAGGTCACAGTTATAGGGAGACAGGAACTTGAAAAGGGGAGAAGAAAAGAGGACTGGAGGAACAAGATAATAGTGATGAGAACAAATACATGAATTCCTACCTATTTCCTTATTTAATATTGAACCAAAAATACCAGCCATTACTCTTTATGTAGCAAAACCCTTCGTTTCTTAATATGTTTCTCTTAATTAGGCAACTAACAGAAAGTTAAGAGAATGGGACTACCTTAAGCTTCCAAAGAAGCTTTATCTTGTCTTCCCCTACTAGAATTAAGATTTCTTTCTGTTCAATGAGTTCAAACCATGTGCACCTCCTCCCCTGTAGTATCAACAGTGAGTTCAATGTTCAGAATCTCTTTTTTTAGCCTTTAATGATGTAACAAAACTATAGAAGCTTCTCTAACCTAGGAGTGGACAAATGAATATATTCCTGGGGGTGGGAGGGATATGCTACATCAGAGCAAAGCAAAAGAAGAGAAATTATGTTTTTCTTCACTGTCCTATGCAGTCATTTCCACAGCTCAAACTAAGAGCTCTTCATGGTTCCATCTCTCTATTGCTGCTTTTCTCTCTGGACGTAATGTGTAGGTGGGGAAAGGTGGCTTTTGCATAAACTTAAATTAATGGAAGAGCTAGAGGAAGAGAAGAGGCAAGAGGAATTTAGCTATTGCAGTACATGCAGTGCTATGCAGAACTCCTCAGGACAGTTTACCATGTAATTTAGCAACATTAAAGAAACAAGTATTAAATGTCTATGCAGTGATAGTTATGGAGTACAGATGGTGTCCTTGCCTATAAAGACTTTATAATTGAAGGTAACAAGGATAAAATGCAAAGACATGCAGAAATGATGGCATAAAGTAATAAAGAATGTCCTGTGACAAAGAGTATGAGAGAAAAGGGAACTACTTTACAGGGGGTGACCCTGAAGACCAGTTTCCCTGAATCCCTGAATTTCACAGTAAATCTCCAAAATGTAGAATGGTTAAATGTGTTCTACCTTTTTCTTCCAGAACCCTGTGTATAATTGGAGCCCTAATATCCAAGGGATGATCTTGAGTTCCATCTTCTATGGTGTGGTCTTCATCCAAATTCCTGTTGGATACTTATCTATCATATACACTGTAAAGAAAACAATTGGTTGTGCATTATTCCTCAGCTCTCTTCTCAGTCTTTTGATCCCACCAGCAGCTGAAGTTGGAGAAGCTTATATCATTGCATGTCGTGTAGTCCAGGGAATGGCCCAGGTATTAAGATAATGCAAAAATTGAACAAAGTTTAAATTCACAGAAAATACCTCAAATCAAATGTCCTAATCTTTCTCATTTCAGGAGATAGTAATGATAGCTCAGTGTCAAGTGTGGGTCAAATGGGCTCCTCCCCTGGAACAAGGCCAACTTAATTCTATATGTCAATCAGGTAAGGACTTAGATCATAGAATGGTTGAATCCCAATTTCATGCCATTGTTATCACATTCTTCCTTAGAGCCATAAGAAACTTATGTTTTGACCTATGAAAGGCTTTAGAAATTATCTATTTCAGTATTCTAGTTTCAAAGATGTGAAACCTGCTTAGAATGGAGAAGAGGAATCCTTCTCTCAAACAGCATAAAAAAACAGAGGAAAGCAAATATTCTTTTTTTCTGATTAGTGTTTATGGTATACACACTTATTTCGCAGAAAATTGTTCGTTGCTATAGTAAAACTACATTATTGTTACTTTCAGATGCCTGTATTAATTTTGGAGTTTGTGCCTTCTGATTAGGGTTTCTGCTGGGAATCTTTATTGTCCTGTTGGTGACTGGAGTCATCTGTGAATCTCTGGGCTGGCCCATGGTCTTCTATATTTTGGGTGAGTCTCCTAAATTTGCAGTTATTATTCAGAATTTAAAAAGAAAAGTTAAAAATGAGAAAATAACTTTATGCTGGTAATACCACCAACTTTTATCAATTCCCTGCTTCATGTTAATATAAGAGAGGTAATTATCCCATTTTTTTTCTCTTTTTAACTTTATGAAGGAGTCTGGGTTCATTTCTCCATCTCTAATAACCCTAGTCTCAATTTGGCAAACTCTTTTAAAACTTGGATAATCCAAAAATCCCTGAACCCTGAGCAATAGCTCAAGAACATGGCTGAGACCAACCTCTCAAAACTGTGTGACTCAAGCACTGTGCAGACTCAGCTGTACCATATTATCAGGGTAGAACACAGTAGAAATTTGAAAAGATGAAGACCTAAGGGTAGGGCAGCCTCTCTGTCATGAGTGGAGACAGACAGAGGCAAGGTGCCAAAGGGTTTACCACCATTTTTGCAAAATTCATTCTGTAGGCAAAAAGAGGCAGCTACAAATACAAAACTGTGAGCCTTCCTTCAGTTTTTACATTGAAAAAATACCAATTTGGGAAAAAAGACCTACTACAAACAGAAACTTCTGGTTCTAACTTGTCCTACTTTGATAGGTGCTTCTGGCTGTGCTCTGTGTCTTCTCTGGTTTGTTCTGTTTTATGACGATCCCATGGACCACCCATGCATAAGCATCAGTGAGAAGGAGTACATCACATCCTCTCTCCAACAGCAGGTAAAACACAGTGCTGTTGAACATTGGCATCTCCCACATACTGCTTCACACTAAACATGTTCCAACTTGTCATTATGTGCTAATGACTAATGAAGGCTTTTCTTTCCAGGTCAGCTCAAGTAGACAACCTCTGCCTATCAAGGCCATGCTTAAGTCACTTCCATTATGGGCTATTTCCTTTAGTATGATTGCTTATTACTGTGCAAGTAGCACCATGCTTTTTTACACTCCAACTTTTATCAACTCTGTACTTCATGTTACTATAAGAGAGGTAAGTATGCCATTGTATACCATTAGTTTTTAACCTTATGAAGGAATCTGGATTCATTTCTCTATCTCAAATGACCCCAGTCTCAGCCCTTGCCCACCCCTTACACTATTTAGGTGAGCGCTTTTTACCTGGAGACCTACTGTTTCTGATTTTTATGTGAACATTGGCCAGAACAAAGGAGTTAATATAGGCATAGTATTTGGCACTCCAGCAGTCCACATATACCCATGTCTCCCACACATTCTCTACCTCCCATTTACTATATGACTTCCTTTGTGTTACTTAAGCCTCAGCACCACCATTTCCTATGGGGACTGGGATCCTTCCTGAAAGTCACTTAGCCAGACCCTGCCATCTGTCAAGCTCTTACCAATCCTCTCTTCAGGATGAGGCAATGAGTCTGGGGTATGAACCCAGCATTCAGGGCTTGCTTTGGAAGGACAGGCACAGAAATTGCTTGTCTGACGTAGAGAATCACTTATGCTTAGAACTTCCTGCTGTTTGATACCATAATAACCAGACAGGTCTGCTTCAGAAATAGAGCCTGGGCTTCCCTCTCTGTGGCATTCTGTAATGAACTCCCAGTAAACCAGGCTAGGGACCATCATAACAGTGTGAGCATATGAACTCTTCAACTTAATTTTATCTTCCATGACATCATAGAGTTGTTGCACAAATTAATAGCAGCTGGTCCAGGCAAAGCACCATATACAAGTTTGCAATTGTCACCATTATCCCATTGTTTTCCCAAGGGTCAGTATGTTCCATTCCCAATGTAGTCTTCCTCTCTATTATTCAATGCTTCCAGGTTTTATGATACTAAAAGTAAAGATCTTAAGAGACTGTGACAAATTTTACTGATCTCAAAACTATTTTTCTCCTTCTTTTGGGTAGTATGGCCCCAGCACTAATTCTGATGTCATGTGTTGACATTTTTTGTGGAAAGTACGCATCTCAAGATACTGAATTTTAGTGTGGGGATTACTCCCATCATATTCACTCTCAGAATAATGTTTCATTTTCAGAATGGGCTGCTATCTGCCCTCCCCTATTTGTTTGCCTGGATCTTTGGTATCCTATCAGGTCAGATATCAGACTTCTTTCTGACGAGGAATATTTTTAGTATAATTACCGTTCGGAAACTCTTCACCACACTAGGTAAGGAGTAGCCACAACATTTAAGCACTTGGGGGATACTTCACCCCCACCTTCATGATGCACCTGATTGATTTATCTGAATCACTCCCCAGGATTACTCCTTCCTGCAACCTTCAAGACATGCCTGCCTTATCTGACTTACAACTTCCACAGCGCTCTCATTCTCCTGATACTTAGCGTTGCACCAGGCAGCTTTAACTTTGTTGGATCACTTATCAATGCCTTGGATATTGCTCCCAGGTAGGCCTTTCAAAAAATTTTTTTATTTTTAATTATTTGTTACAACATGATGTTTTAACAACAAATAAGTTCTTGTTTTATACAACATGATGTTCTGAGATGTGGATACTTTGTGAAATTGCTGGACTAAACTAATACTTCACATACTTACCATTTTTTGTGTGTGTGGAGAATACTTCAAGCCTACTCTCTGCCCAATTTTCAAGACTCCAATACACTGTTATCTTTTTTTGAGACAGAGTTTCACTATATTGCCCTCAGTAGAGTGCCATGCTGTCATACCTCACAGCAACCTCAAACTCCTTGGCTCAAGTGATCCTCTTTGTTTCAGCCTCACCAGTACCTGGGACTATAAGTGCCCACCAGTATACCCAGCTATTTTAGAGATGGGGTCTCACTCTTTCTCAGGCTAGTCTCAAACTCCTGAGCTCAAGCAATACACCTTCCTTCACCTTTCAGAATGCTGAGATTACAGGCTTGAGCCACTGCACCCAGCCCAATACATTCTTACTAACTGTAGTCACCATGTTGTACAATAGATCTCCTGAATTTATATCTCCTATATAACTGAAATTTTGTATCCTCTGACCAACATCTTCTCTCAGGCCACCCTTCTCCTCCCCTCCCCCCACTGTCTGCACCACTGTCTGTTATTCATTATTCTATTCTCTACTTCTGTGAGTTCAACTTTTCTAGATTCCACTTGTGAGATTATGCAGTATTTGTCTTTCTATGCTTGGCTTATTTAACTTAAAATAATGTCCTTTAGATTCATCCATGTTGTCATAAATGACAAAATTTCCTTCATTTATAGGCTAAATAGTATTCTACTGTGTATGTATATATGTATGTGTGTGTGTATGTGTATATGTGTGTGTGTGTGTATATATATATATATAAACATTTTCTTTATCTGTTCATCTCTTGATAGACACTTAGGTTAATTCCATACCTTATCTATTATAAACAATGCTTCAATGAACATGGGAGTGCAGATATATCCTTGATGTACTGATTTCATTTCTTTTGGATATAGATCCAGTAGTGGAATTAATGGATCATACAGTAGCTCTATTTTTAGTTTTTTTGTTTGTTCGTTTGTTTCTGAATTTTGCTTTCAATTGGCTTTCAATCATCTTAGTTTGAAGGGTATTTTTTCTTTTCTTCCTCTAATGATTCTCTTGCCCTTAGCTTCCTAAGTAGCTGGGACTACAGGCGCCTGCCACAATGCCCAGCTTTTTTTGGTAGAGACAGGGTCTCACTCTGGCTCACTCTGGCTCAGGCTGGTCTTGGAACTCTGAGCCCAGGCAAATATCTGGCTTGGCCTCCCAGAGCGCTAGGACTACAGGTGTGAGCCACCATTCCCTATTTTTAATTTTTTCAAGAGCCTCTGTACTGTCTTCAATAATGGCTGTACCAATACACATTCCCACCAACAGAATGCAAATGTTCCCTTTTTTCCACATCCTCACCAACGCTTAGCTTTTGTCTTTTTTATAACAGCCATTCTAACAGATGTGAGGAAATATGTGTATGTTGTGACTCTAATTTTCATTTCTCTGATGATTAATGGTATTGAGCATTTTTTCACATACCTTTTGGTCATCAGTACATCTTCTTTCAAGAAATGTCTATTCAGATCCTTTGCTCATTTTTTAATTGGGTTATTTATTTTCTTGCTCTTAAGTTGTTTGAGTTCCTTATATAATTTTTATACAAACCTCTTATAGAATTATGATCTGCAATTATTTTCTCTTATTTTATAGGCTGTCTCTTCACAGTATGGTTTGTTTCCTTGCCTGATTGCCTGTGCAGAAGTTTTTAGTTTGATGTAATCCCAGTTGTTTGTTTTTGTTGCCTGTGCCTTTATGATTCTACAAAAAAAAAAAAAAAAAAAAAAAATCATTGCCAAGACCAATGTCATGGAGCTTTCCATAAGTTTTTTCTAGTGGGCTTTATAGTTTTAGGTCTTATGTTTAAGACTTTTATCTATCTTGAGTGAATTTTTGTATATGGTGTGAGATAAGAATCTAATCCCATTTTTCTTCTTGTGTCTTATTGAAAAGACTGTTCTTTCCTCATTGCATGTTCTTGGCACCCTTGTCAAAAATCAATTCACTATAAATGTGTGGATTTATTTATGAGTTCTCTATTCTGTCTCATTGGTCCATGTGTCTGTTTTTGTCATGCTCTTTTGATCATTATAACTTTGAAGTATATTTTGAACTCAAGTAGTATAATGCTTTCAGATTTGTTCTTTTTGATCAAGATGACTTTGGATATTCAAAGTCTTTATGATTTCAGAGTTTTTTCCCTATTTCTGTAAAAAATTTCATTAGAATTTTGATAGATTACATTGAATCTGTAGATTCCTTAGGGTAGTGCAGACATTCCAACAATATTAATTCTTTTTGTCTATGAACACAGGATAACTTTCCATTTCTTCAATTTCTTTCATGAATGTTTTAAGGTTTTCAGCACACAAGTCTTTCACCTATTCAGTTATATTTATTCCTAAGGATTTTATTCTTCTTCTAGCTATTGCAAATGTAATTATTTTCTTGACTTCTTTTTTAGATAGTTGTTACCAGGTAAGGTTTTTTAAAATCTCTTTTTTTCTTGAATTCAGTCTGTCAAGCATATTTTAAGATTTCAGTTATTTTTAGTTCACAACCAGCAAGCAAAAATGCTGAAGAAGTATCTGTATAAGTCTAACATAATCATTACTTATTATGCACCCAGTACTATATTGTTCCATCAACCAAGAGGAAATGAATATGTTTATCTTTCTTAACTTTAGTTGTTTTACATCCATTTGTATCTGAAAATAAGATTTCAACCCTTCATTCTGATTTCCATTTTTGTGAAATATTGTTTTCCATTCCTTCTGAATCGTGTTTTGTCCTTTGAGGTTAGGTGTGTTTCCTGGAGGTGTCATATGGATAGCTTGTGGTTTTTTTATCCAGTAGGCCAACCTGTGCCTCTTCAGTGGGGAATTCAAGCCATTTCCATTTATCAAGAGAATTGATAAGTATAGTGGCATTCTATTCATCTTATTTTGTGAAAGTCTGTTGCTTAGTTTTATCCTTTGTGCCATTATGGAAGCTAGGTTTTATCCTTTAGTTTCTAGGTATTTGTTTTGCTGGTGGGCCATTATGCTGTTCAGTATGGAGAGTATTTCCTGTACAGCCAGTCTTGTTGTGGTGAATTTCCTCAATGTTTGCAATCAGTAAAAGATTTGATTTCTCCATTCACTTTGAGGTTTAGTTTAATGGGATACAGAATTCTACGCTGAAAATGGCTTTGTTTAAAATGGTTAAAGATAAATAATCATTCTCTTCTGGCTTGGAAAGTTTCAGCTAAAAAATCCACTGTCACCTTCATAGATCTCCCCCCTATAGGCCAATTGGTGCTTTCTCTTATCTACTTACAGAATTTTCTTTATCATCTTGGCTTTGGGCAGGTTCATTACGCTGTGTCTTAGAGATGCTCTGTATCAAGACTGCATGGGGTTCAATATCCCTCTAAAAGGAGTGTTTCAAAATCTTTGGTAATACTTAGGAAATTTTATTTATGATATCTTCCAGTAAGGTTTCCATTCCTTTGGGACATTCTTCTTATCCTTCATGGGTACCTATAATTCATATGTCTGAATGCTTTGTGAAGTCCTATAATTCTCTGAGTATATGTTCTGCTTTTTCTCTCTTCTTTTAAGCCTCTTTAACTGCCTGGATTAGCTCAAGAGCTTTATTCTCTAGCTCTGAGATTCTTCCTTCTCCATGGTCTAATATGTTATTGATACTTTCTATTGTATCTTTAACCCTGATTGACTCTTTCAGTTCCTTAAGCTCCATCATATCTTTCCTATATTCTTCATATCTTTTATCCTTTTTTGGTTTTGTTTTTCGATTTCCTTTTGATTATTTTTCACTTTCTCATCAATTCCCTTTATTGTTTTTGCCATCCATATTTTATTTTATTTTAGTTTTGTTTTTTGCCATTCATATTTTAAATTCCCTTCCTGTCATTTCCATTAATTTTTTATAAGTGGAATCTCCAGCAAAAGCTGCCTCATGTTCCCTTGGGGAAATTTCTCTGTTCTAGTTTTTCATGTTGCCAGAATTTTTCTGTTGGTTCCTCCTCATGTGTGTTTTCTTCCTGTTCACTTCCTTCCCCTACCTTTTCCTCTTGCTACCTCCTTCACTTTAAATTACCTTGTCTCTTGGCTTTGGTGTTAAAGTGGCCTTTTAGTATAAAGCCAAAAGTTAGAGAAGTATTAAAGAATGAGAAGGAACTAAGGAAAGAAAAAGATTACAAGAAAAAAAAAGGAAGGGGGGTGAAAGGACAGAAATGAAGAAAGGGAGAGGAGGACAGAAAGAAAGAGACAGGAGAAATGATGGTGTCTGACAGGATGATTTGATGCACACCACAACTCTAAGGCTTTGAGGGACCAGGCTGGGTGGGTCCCTCAAGGTCAGGAGCTCCTTATCAGCCTGTCAAAATCAAGACTCCACCTCTGCCAAATATAAAAAAAATCCCACAGTGTGTCACGGTGGGGACCTACCAATACCATCTTTCCAAAGGCCAAATGTTAGAAGGACATCCCAGACCCTGAGCTCATGGCCTCTTTGAGCCAGACCAATGCCATGCCCCCTCTAGACAGACCAATGCTGTGACTTGCCAGCCCTCAGAGAAAAGAAAATAATAATAATAATAGATTAAGAAAATTAATATATAAGATGAAGAAAAAAAGGGATATCTTAGTTGTTGTATGAGAAATTTATGTGGGAAATATGAGTAAAGTAGAAAAATACCTACCAAAAGAGAGAAATAAGAAAGAAAGAAAAAAAGAATGAAAGTGGTTGAAAAATAACCAAAATGGAGGAGCTTTTGTTATTAAGGAATATGCAGATGAAAAAGTAAAAATACAACCAAACCAAGGCAAACAAAAACAACAAACAAGAAAAATACTAAGGAAAAACATTGAGAAAAGGAACAAAAAATGAAAAAAATATACATGTGTATGTGTATGTACCAATATTTGCCTGGTCACCAGATGGGGCTGTGGTGATAGGAAATGGAGAACATGCACTGATCTAACTAAGATGGGGGCTGAAGCCACTCTCTAGTTGCAGAGCATATCTGGTCCTATCTTCCTGACTTATTTGCCCTTGATTGGGGACTTTCTATGCAGTCAGTCTCTGCAGGATTAGGGTCCTGAAAGTTCTCACTAGATGTCTTAGGAGGCACTTCAAACAATGCACCCTGACAACAAAGTGGCCTTTCTAGAGTTGCAGGACCTGTTCAGCTCACCCCAAGAATGGTTGCCTGAGCCCAGCAGGCAGGCCAGAGCTAGCCGTGCACCAGGACCCTGCAGGTTGTTTCTCTCATGTGGCCTTTCCACAATGATGGCTCCCTGTTTGTAGCCAAGCCTCTGGGAGTTCCACCCCTCCTGGCACTCAATCCTGGCCACTACATGCTGTTTGAGTTCAATCACTTGCTCAGTCTCCTCCAAAGCAGCTAACTCCAGCAAGCAGATCAGTCCAAAATCAAAACACAAAAGGACATCCTCTCCTGTCCCCTGTTCTTTGTGGGAGGAGCTGGCTGGCAGGCCTCTGCCCATACCCAGGCACTTGCCTATCTGTGCTGATTTTCCTCAACTTTAGACCTCCTCATTGTTTCCTGGAGTCTCTTACTGATACACTGTACCCCTGGAGTGATGTTTCTCGGTATGTTCCCCAGCCTGAGATGCCTGGAGTCCTCTCTTCCCTATCTCACCATGAGTGGCTGGTAAGAAGACGTCTCTAGTCTGCCACCTTGCTCCACCCCCCATTTACATACTTTTTCTGATATTGGAATGGAATTTGAGAAACAGGAATGATTTACAAAATTAGCAATTACCTCTCTTAAATTCTATTTGATTAGTTTTCCTGCAGCATGTGTACTACTTTACATTTGTGTATTATTATTTTTTGTATAGATATTATGGATTTCTTAGAGCAGTTACATCTTCATTTGGAGTAATTGGGTCACTGGCTGCTACCACTTTGACTGGATTGATCCTTAGTCAGGTATGGAACATGCAGACATGCATAGTTGTTTTTCCAATAGTAACTATACAGAGAAAGAAGGCAGCACCTATATAAAAAATCACTGAGGAGATACCAGCAAGAGGTGATCTGTGAGGTTTTATGTCATGTGAAATTAAACTTGGTCAAATCAGGCATCTTCCTAAATCTAAAGAAAATAGAATTTCTTTCACATTATATGTCAATTAGTTGTACTAGGAGTTCTTTAATTATTGGCCAACTGGAACAGAAATGGACCTTTGTTACCTTTAATAATGAATATGTTTGGTCAAATAGGCATTTGAGTGAGTGGTAACATGAGGAACAAGATACAGTTCTGTCAGGGAAAAAAATTAAAAATCAGGAGTAAATAGAGTTAAACAATAAACAAAAGAATCACTTCTGTGAAGGATGATGTCACTTTCTACAAGAGTCATTGATGAAATTATCTGCAAATTTCCTATTAAGAACACCTAAAATTCCCTATCAAATTTTAACAGTCATTTTTTAAATGCATGCCTCACCTGAAGAAAAAAATGAGGAGAAAATTTCAGAGATTAAAAATGAAAGAAGTATTTTATTCCACAGAGATAAATGACCATTGAAGCCACTGGTCTCCTTGGGTTATTGGAAAGATCTTTATCTTCAGTTACAATGAACAAGTAAAAGATTACAGTAATATTCTAAAACCACTCAAAAAGAGGAGTCAGAATGGAAATGATGACATAAATCTGTAATCGCAAATGACTATACTGTCATACCACTAGTTCTTTGTGAATGATACATGAAGAAAAGCTTATAAAGTAAGAAATAATGTGTAGGCAATTCTTTCAAATGTTCTTTATCCCATAGGTGGGCCAGGGAGAGATGGTCCGCATGCACCATGGCCAAATTTCCCACAGAAAGTAGCCCTCCACACTGTACTCTTCCTACTTATGGTATCAGTATCACAAAGGCAGAAAACATTGCCAGAACCACAGAAGCTCCCTGGTCAGAGAAGTGGCCTCATTAAAAAAGAACTCAAAGAGACTGAGTCTGCTTTCTCCCAATGATCATAGTGCCTGCTCCTGCCTTTTCTTTCTCAGATACTGATTGCTGACTTCCAAAATGTGGAAGAAATGTGGCTCCAGAACTACTCAAAGTTGTCTCTGCCTAGTAAATTAACTTGTCTACCTCTGCCTCAGCTTCAGAGAGAAAAACTGAATAAAGACTCTTCTGAGTATTTGAAATAATACATCAACTTTCATAAGCATTTGAGGTACAAATTTAGAACCTATTTGTTCTAAATGCCATAAGCTAAGAACTGAATTTCAAGTAGCTCACAAATGTCTAAAAGAAAAATAACATTTTTCTGGAGAAACACACCATGAATTTATGTTCCAGAATTTCTTATGTAAACAGTTTCAGTGAATATGATATCATAAACAAACACCAAAAAACACCTCAAGAAATAAGATATCATGCATAAGAATTAGACCAAAACAATTTTTTTTAAACGTCATGGAATCAGATCCTCAGAGATACTAGAAATTTATGCTATGTCAAATGTGGTGCCTCACGCTTATAATCTTAGCTCTCTGGGAGGGCAAAGCAGGAGGAATACCTGAACTCAGGAGTTTGAAACCAGCCTAAGCCAGAGTGAGACTCTGTCTCTGCAAAAAATAGAAAAATTAGCTTGGGGGGGGGCACACCTGTAGTCCCAGCTACTCAAGAAGCTGAGGCAGGAGGATACCTTGAACCGAGGAATTAGAGGTTGCAGTGAATTATGATGATTCCACTATACTCTACCCAAAAGAAACACACACACACACAAAGAAGTAAGAAAAAGGCTTGAAAATATAAACAAGAAATATGAGATTTCACAAAGAATAATATCAAACCTCTGGCAATTAAAAATATAAAATTTAAAATTTAAAATTTTCTATTAAATACAGATAAAAAGAGAATTGGTAAGACTTCTGCTTGCATTACTGGAAGAGGAAGCAATTTGAGCCATTCTCTTAATAAGACAATTTAAAAGTCTGGAAAAAAAGCCTTCTATGAAATGCCATAGAACTAAAGAGCTGGAAAGCTGTAACAGTCTATATCTGGGAAAAGCCAGGAACTCAAAGAATTGAGCAAATGATCATGGGTTATTTTTCTGCCTGGGTGAGGACTCTTGATTTATTAATGGTAGCTCTCTAGGTCCTGCCAAGAGTGAGGCCCTGAGGACTTTAAGTTATATTAGGCTGAGACCCTCTGAGATGCACCCAAAAAGTAAAGATGAACAAAAATACGCCAGTCTTCAGTGGTCCACTTTGAGTCATTTGGGTGGGCAGAAAATATCAAGCCTTAATTTAAAGTGGTTGAGGCATACTAGTGCCCCCAAGTGAGTCAGGAAGAAGCAAACAAAAACTGCCTGGATGAAGACAGCATCACCCATCAAACTATGCCTAGAATAGTTTTGCAAGTATAACTTTTGCAGACAACAAACACAAATAGGCACGGTGAGGAGGCATAATAAAATTAGAGTGAATTAGCAGAACAGCAAACAGCAGCAGCACAAGAAACAGATCCCATGGACATCAGATAATAGAATTATCAAATTAGATTTTAAAATTAATATGCTTATTCTGTAATAAGAAATATAACCAAAGCTTGAAAGTTCTGTATGAGGTTCTAGAATGTAATAATTCACATAGAATATTTAAAAAATACTATAGTAAATTTAAAAATGGAAAACTCAAAAAAGAAAATTAGAAACTCACTGGATGAGTTGAATAGACATGGCCACAGGGCTAACAATCCCAAATACCTATAGCTAAAAATTATAAAAGTTGGTTTCTTTCTCAATTGATATATCACAAGTCAGGCAGGGTTAACTGGGGATATACTCTTCTCTATCCATTTCTAAAGGCAGAGAAAAGGGGTGTGTAGCAAATTGTACACTGGCTCTCAGACCTTCTCCTCCACTTTTTTTTTTTTTTTTTTTGGGTCCAAAGCAAATTTTGTGGCTCACCTTGATTTAAAGGGGGCTATGGAATACAATCTTATGAAACTGAAAGGAGAACCAAAAATGTCTGGTGAACTTATTAATTATATCGCTTCACCCTTTCAGTCATCAAAAATTGTTTACTCTCCTTTCTTCATGTGCAACAATTTTATCCTCTCCATAGGAGGGGCAACACAAACCCAAAGTTTAGCTTTGTTGCAGTGTCAAGATCAAAGTACAGTATAAGTCATCCTTTCATTGAGGGGTCATGCATAGCAGCCTCTACATCAAGGGTTACATGCTCCATCATGCTGTATACTATAGCAATACAGCAATACTAGGTAAAACAGCCACAATAAATACTTCATTTTAAAAAGGGAAGATTCAGAGACAAACAGTAGCCACTAGTCCATAGTAATGCTGACACTCCGCTAGGCAGATATTTTGAGAGCCACTTCTTGGTGAATGTTTGAATGTTCTCTGTGATCAGGCTCTGAAGTTGCTGAATATAGAAAATATAAGATTTAGGGGTTTGTGTCCCTTGATAAGTATGTTCTATACCAAAGAAGGTAAAGGAATCAAACATTTGCTGACCAGAGGGTGAACTGTGAAGTCAATTATTGCTGCTGCAGTAATTTTTCTGGTCCTCCTCCTGGGCATTTCCCACTTCTTTGACGTTAGATATATTTATTTAATTAATTTTGACCAAAGGTATATGAGAGGAAGTGATATGTTTTGATTCTGAGGAGAAGCAATGAAAATTAGGAGGCCATTCTTTACCTTGGACACAGGAACTTGTTACATTCAGAATGATGATGGCAACTCGACCAACCAGAATCCAGGCATCCAGGTTATGTGGACCATAATGTCTAGCCAACCCACCATGTACCTTTCACATAAATAAACAAGGAATACAAGTTGTAATTTCTAAGGTAATAACTAAAAAAATAAAAAGTACATAAATTTTAAAGCAATAGAGATAAAAATGAAATGATAAAAGTACCTTATCTAAATGAAGACAACAAGAGAATAAAACAACATAGAATACGAGGTACAGACATGGATATAAAGCAAACAAAATTGGTAGGTAAATTAGATATACCAGCGGCTACTTGTATGAAGTATCACTAGAGATGAGAATAGTCACTTTAAAATGATACATGATTCAATTCAGTGAGAAATATGACAATTATAAGTTTGTAGGCACATAAAATATTCGAATATAATATTAACAAAAATACTAGAAAAAATGACAGAACTATAGTTACAATGGGAGATTTTAATATGCAACTTCTAGTAATTATTGCAGTAAAGAGAAAAATATAAGAGTTGAACAACACAATTAATATATTTGGCCTTCTAAGTGACATATTTAGACTACTCCACTCAACAACCACAGAATCCTCACTTCCTTCAAAGTTTCCTAGAACATTTACAAAAATTTACTACATACTGTGCCATTAAATTTTAGCAATTATAAAAAACCAGAAGTTACACATGATTATGTATTTTAATCACAATTAAAATTATGACAAGAATCAAAGACAAATAAGATAAGTAGAAAAATCCACACATATTTTGAAAATAAGAAATACACTCTAGGTATTCAGAGGCAGACATTGGCAAGCTCAGTAATTTGGCTCACTTCTCTCACTAAGACTACATGGAAAATTACACGAATGTTTTATATTTATATTGAAGGTAACAGAGATATAACAATTTAGAGAATTTATGGGACTAGAAATTAGCTATAAACATTATTCTGGTATTGGGGTGATTTTTCCCTGTAAGCATCTCTTTTTTTTTTTTTTTTCTGGAATATACAACTGAAAAGGAGAGAAGGTGAGCAGAGCTTTTCACAATCTCACAGAGATAAAGGACAAAAATTAGAGTTTAGAGCCTAAGTTGGGGTGAATTGGGACCATACCCAAGAAATAAAGCTAAAATGGAAAATGGCTATCCCTTGATGACACATCAGAGCAACTGCAAAATTCCAACAACAAATGTCATACATACTGGTATAATATGAAACATTTTCTCTCTGGATTTGGAACAAGAAAAAGATACCTGCTGTCACTATTTATTCATATGAAATTTTGTCCTTTGTCTTAGTAAATGAAGGCCAAAAATATTAAAAATAACAATGGAAAGAGAAACACAGTTAGCATTATTTATAGGTGGTATACAATGAAAATAAGAAACTACTTATAAATTGTTAGAATTAATAAGTAGGTTTTAGAATAATGTCAAATATGTTATAAATATATCAACATGAATTAATTTCTAAATATTTGAATAAAGATTGTGAAAATAATTTTAAAAGGATACCATATGTATCATCATAATAAAAAATTATATATCTGAGTAAAATTAATGAATAATTTATATGATCTCTACCAAAAAACATAAGAGATTTAAGAGAAATTAAAGAAAATCTACATAAATGAAGAGAGATGCTACTTTCATATATTAAAAGACTCAAAATTACAAAATATTTCCTCATTCCCCTGAATTGTAGATTCAAGGCAACACCCATCAAAATTCTAATTTTTTTAATTAAATCATAGCTGTGTACATTAAGGCAGTCATGGGGAACAAGTGCTGGTTTTATTTACAATTTGAAATATTTTCATCAAACTGGTTAACATAGCCTTCATGGCACTTTCTTAGTTATTATGTTAAGACATTTATATTCTACATTTAGCAATTTTCACATGTACCCTTGTAAAATGCACCATAGGTGTGGTCCCACAAATTACCCTCCATCCACCCATCCTGCCCCCTCCCCCCACTCCGTTTCCCCTTTCCCCAAATTCTTGAGCTATAATTTGGTTATAGCTTTCATGTGAAAGCTATAAATTAGTTTCATAGTAGGGCTGAGTACATTGGATACTTTTTCTTCCATTCTTGAGATACATTGCCAAGAAGAATATGTTCCATGTTTTTGTAGAAGTTGAAAAGTTCTTTATACTGTTGATATGTGTTCACAAAGGGCAAAGAATAATCAAGAGAGTCTTGAAGAAGAAAAGCTGAAATAGTTGCTCTAATTAATTTCAAGATATATTGCAAAGCATGGAAATTGATACCTTATGGGCACAAGAAGACAAGTAGACTAGTAGAACTAAAGAAAGAATGCAGAAAGATCACACATATATGGACACTTGATTTATGACAAAGGTGGCACTGCAAAGCAGTGGAGACAAGATGTGCTTATCATAAAATGGCACTAAATTAAATATCCTTATGAAGAAAAATAAAAACTTATCTTACAATATACAAAAATGTCAATTAGAGGTGGATTTTTAGATCTAAAAATTGTAGGCAAAATATAAAGTTTCTGGAATAAAATATAGAGAAATATTGTCATGACCTGACAGAGGGAATTATTCCTTAAACAGGGTACTAAAAGTACTAGCATAAAGATCAAGACTAGAGTGATAAATGTGATTACATTAAAATTTTAAGAAATTCTGCCAGACGCAGTGGCATGCCTGTAGTCGCAGCTACTTTGGAGGCTGAGACAGGAGGATTGCTTGAGTCCAGGAGTTCTGGGCTGTAGTGTGCTATGCTGATTGGGTGTCCAGACTAAGTTCGGCATCAATGTGGTGACTTCCCAGGAGTTGGGGGGGCACCAGGTTGCCTAAGGAAGGGTGAACCAGCCCAGGTCAGAAACAGAGCAGGTCAAAACTTCTGTGCTGATCAGTAATGGGATCATGCCTGTGAATAGCCAGTGCACGCCAGCCTGGGCAACATAGCGAGACCCTCATCTCTAAAAAAAAATAAAAATAAAAATAAAAAATTTTAAGAATTTCTATTCCTTAAAAGATACCATTTATAGATTAAATAGTCATCAAGTCTGAAAAAATATTTTCAACACATTTAATCAAGGAAGGGCTTTTAGTCGAAATATGCAGTTACTATAAATCAATAAGAACAAAAAAAGATGTAATCATTTTACAAGATGAAATCCAAATAGCTAATAAATATAGTAAAGGTAAACTAAAAATCACAACTTGCTCACACTGCATACCTACTAGATTGGTGCTCTATAACACCAACAATTAATATAATGTGCTGCAAAGGGAAAGTAATTACAAATGGTGGAGGTGTAAATCAGCACAATACCTTCTGAGAAAAGGTATTACCTAGTAAATTATGCATCTTAAGCTACACATCTTTAAGGCTCAGTAATTTTACTCCAAGATAAATGAACATATGTTTATGCACTCAGAAACATGTACCAAAAAAGGTCCATAACATAAGTTTCCAGACTTAGCAAAAAGAAAACCAAAAAGATAAAGAATTCCCAGTTAGACTTTAATTTCAGGTAAATAAGGTATAGTTTCTTAGTATGAATATAGGACTTTGGTTAATTACCAAAATACATGGGATACACTTACACTAAAAACTTATGCGCTTAAATTCAAATTTAAGCAAGCATCTTATTTTTCTCACATTCTCATAACAGCATTGTTCAAAATAGTCCCATTGAAGCAACATCTGAAAATTATCAACAACATAGAATGCAGGAAGATAATAGTATAAGAAAAATATTTGCCAGGACACAAGGCCATAACAATGGTTCACAGATTAGGGGAAAATAAATAAACAGTTAGAGAAGTTTAAAAAAAACCAGAGATGCAATTGGAAAATGAGTGAAAAATAAGAATATTGATTGTCTTATCTTTGTTTATCCTTAAACAAAATCAAGGATAAAGGGATAAAAGGATATCTATAATAATCAATAATTTAAAGTGTTTAAGAAATGCCACAATAGGAATCATTTGTTTGCACAAAAGTGAGGATGGTGATGAAGAGGTTCAAAAGGAAATAAAATCCTGACAAATATTAGATTTCTAATAGAAAAGGTAAATATTGGTAAGATTTATACATCTGTCTACCTTTCTATGTATATAGTTCAACATATATCTACTATAAACAGACATATTTATCTATATATTTTTAAATGTCTATAGCTGTATCTCTTGATCTGTCAAGATAGTTTTAGCAATTTGAGTATAGATCTGAAAAATAAACATCAAAAAAGCCATATGAATACCTTGAATCAAAAATAAGAATAAAAATAAAGCACTGTAATGGAAAATATGAAATAATATGTCAATAATAAATTGTGACAAAATAATTATGGTAGATAAAAATTGGTTAAATTTGTCAATTAAAATACAAACTCACACTTTATCTCTGTTTATATATGCTTATGTGATACAATATGTTGGCTACATAAGGTACATTAAAAGGATGCAGAAAATTTTGAAATCATAGATCAGAATCAAAAAAAGATATATTAATTTATTATGAACTACAAGAAACTGGCGTGTAAACTTAATATATAATTAAAATAGAATTTTAGAAAACATATATAGTAGAAAAATAAAAGTGATTCTTTTTGTAGAGTACAAGGATAACTTCTTTTTGGTCATTTATGAGTTTGTTAAGTGACCTAAGTTGAGTCTGTATTATTTTAATATTATATTTTCAACATTATAAAACACAAAACAAGATCAGGAGCTTATAATTACTTTGAATTTTAATCCCTCAGGATCCAGAATATGCTTGGTTTAAAGTCTTCTTCTCACTGGCAGCCACTGAAGTGATAATCCTAATTTTCTACCTTATCTTTGCTAAAGCAGAAATTCAAGATTGGGCTAAGGAAATACAAGAGACACGCTTCTAAAGGTGAGCAGTGATCAAATTAAGGACAACTTTTGAAACTGAGAATCCAGGAGACAAAGGAGTTGAGGAAGACTCATGAGATAGGGAAGAATAAGGGGTGCAGATTTGGAAATGAAGGGACCGTGTTAGGCCTGAAAATATTAGACATCCTGATGGAAATGGCTCTGGAATTCTGGAGAGATACTGAGGTTGAAGATATAAATTTGAGAGACTACAAGCCTAACATTAAAAGGTAAGGAAAAGGAGATGTTTGCAAGGGAGACTAGGAAAGCCCTTCAATGATATAGGAAAAACAGTTGGAAAATGTGTTTCAAATAGAAGTGAAACAAAGTAGAAGTGCCTTTGGCGAATGACCTAAAAGGTTTAAATTATATAACATCTGAGAATAATGGGTTAGGCAAGAGATACTTTAAAAGTGATCCTGACTAAAATGATTTCAGATAAATCATGGAGACAAAAGGTCCATTAGAGTGTGTTCAAGGCACTGATATTGTGCCTTTCTTATAAACTCTATCAATGCTGAAGAAATAAGGAAAATATCTCTTTGTAGAATGATTTTAGCCAATAATAAGAATTGAAAGATGTGAAATATACCTATTTTGCAACCTCCAATGAATTAAGGTGTTGAATATCATGGCTGGTTATCTCACAGAAAAGGATGCATAAAGACAATATGTACCTTTTTCACCTCCTGGTGAAAGAACACACCACCACTAATATGTTGCTAAAAAAATCAAGCTCAATCTGATCACGCCTATGGATACAGCTACCATATTGCAGGAAGTTCAGAGAACAGAGGATAAGTTGAACTAAATGTGAAGTATATCATCAGCAAATCTAAACTGTGGTAATTTTGTAGGTCAAAGAACTTGGGTACTTTAACAAATTACAGTGTGTATAAGAAAAAATAAGGGATTGAAGAAGACTCGGGATTAAAAGGGAGTTAAAAGACATACCAAAGTTTTAAATATTCGTAAAACTAAAGCCTATAGGGTTATACACATAGGTAACAAATCTACTTTTTCATTTGTTTGTTTCAGAAGATAGATGTAATAGCATGTGAATTGATGATATAATCCAGTAAAAAGAGAAGGCACAAATACAGAATTAAAGTACTTAAGTCATCCACAGGGGATGAAATTCAAGAACTAGTGCAGGGGTTGGCTTTGGATAGAAACCTAGAGTTTATCCATAGTGATAGGGAGAAGGTAGAGTTTATGCAATGGGTCAATATATAAGCTGGCCTTTTGCCTATGCAATTAGCAGTGATGTTTTTACTTAAGAGAGAAGAGTAGATAAAGAAGGAAATGAAGGCACATACAAATTGGAAAAGAAGGTAAAATTACTATTGTTAGTGGATATGATCATTTACCTAGACAGTTCAAGTGAGTTGACTGGAAAACTAAAGAAAAAATAAATAAATGCAGTAAGTTTCCTGGAAAACCCATTAATAAATAATTTTTTTCACTTTAAACAAAAATAGATCATTAACTGTTTGGGGAGGTTTTTTTAAGTTAAAATTTACTTACGTAAATTTATTGAAAGAAATTATCCAAATGATGTTTGGAGGAAAATTTGATAATATCACTCAAAAATTAAATTGATTTTTTTTTTCTTCTGTGTAGATACCTAGTAATGGGATTGCAGGATCAAATGGAAGATCTCTTTTTAGCTCTTTGAGGATTCTCCATAAGGACATTTGCACTAGAATGTTTACAACTCAATTCACAATTGCCAAGATGTGGAAACAACCCAAGTGTCCAACAACTCATGAATGGATAAATAAACAATGGTATGCGGCTCGGCGCCTATAGCTCAACCGGCTGAGGTGCCAGCCACGTACACCTAGGGTGGCGGGTTCGAATCCCCAGCCCGGACCCGCCAAACAGCAATGACGGCTGCAACCAAAAAATAGCCGGGCGTTGTGGCGGGCGCCTGTGGTCCTAGCTACTTGGGAGGCGGAGGCAGGAGAC